>NC_091854.1:11925000-12228030 GCF_037783145.1 Equus przewalskii
AATTCACCCTGAGTAAAGCCAGTTGTATGTCTTCAACATCTAAGAGTATTCTAATAATCAGGGCCGTCGGATGTAATCCAAAAGCTTTTCATACATCTTATTTTCTCCAGTGCCACTTTCATAACCTTTCAGGGAACAATCAGCCACAAAGTCAAGGGATTCCTAAAGTGTCAGAAATTACAGTTACAAAGTTTGAAAATGCCCAAGGTCTCCCCAGGGCTGAGGTGCTACGGAACATTATTAATGGGGTTTGAGATCTTTCCACGTTACAGCTTTAAGGCTGCCTCAGAGCAGAACAACTTACATGTCTATACACATTTTAATCCCTTTTTACCAGAGACCAAGGCTACCATTAGAATTCCACCCTTTTTCTGAAAAGTTGCTTTTTTTTTTTTTTTAGAAGGTTTCTGTGCGCTGGAGAGTTAATTATCTAACCAGGGGGACTGTCCAGGACAGTGTTTGATTTAAAAGGCTTGAGGCTTTAGGTGCTCAATTAAGTAGCTATCGGTCTCAGACTGGACTATAATGGGCTCTTTTCTCTTTAACTCAAGCAAGGGGGAGATATACCCCAGGTCAGGCTAATTAAAGCCAGGGGAGTCTTTAATTGTGATGACAGAATCGGTTTCAGTTTCCTTTCTTTGGGTCCTCAGTCCAAGAAGGTCGTTAATATTTCAGCATTTGGGCAATGCAATCAATCACAAACATCAAGAGGTTCCTTATATGGGGAAAAGGGAAAAGCAGGAAAGAAATCCCACCAAACCCCCGAACTTTAAAGGTGCCTTCGCTCGTATTCGAAGAACAGCACGTAGCGTTAGGGCTGTTTGCAGGTTCAGCTCCCACTTTCTTTGCTGACATAAAGACATGGAGCGCAAGTCGTATTTTCAGTTTACTAATAATGCTTAGCATCTTTCCGTAACTTCAGTGGCCAATAGGTGGGCTTATTTTTCCACTGCATTATTACTTCAGGCAAAATACTCGCAATATGGAGCGCTACCTGGCTGTGTTTTCTAAACTGCTTTTAGGCGAGGAGAGGTGCGTTTCTAAGAGTGCGGCTGAAAGGTAGACATTCGTACCTGCAAGTAAATATCAGCAGCCTATCTGAGGAGAAAAATGCACATCCACAGCTACTGATCCAGAAGCAATTGGTTTTCCAGCAGGTTCCTATATTTAATCTAAATTCTGCACCAGCTATATTAAATGTAACAAAGAAATGCAACCCAGAAATTATGCCTGGAGCCAAGTCCATTAAAGGTACTTCGGAATAACTAGAGACCAAGCACCTTAAAAGCACCAGAAGCTATTGATACTTAAGAGGGGGGCTGTGAATAATCGCAACTGCTGCATTAGAGAGGGGAGGGAGGAAAAAAAAAAATCAGCCAAATTACGCTTGGTTAATTCAGAGTAACAGATCTGCCCCCAAGTGAATTGGAGGCCTTGAATTAATTCTGTTATGACAAATCAAGATAAACGTTCCCCCTAAATTGCATGCGATTTAATTAATTTTTGAGATCCTGGGTTTTTTTTTTCCTAGCTAATAGTTCACATGCTCCTGTGCTGTCATTGTGCTTGAGTGGGCAGACTTCAAAGTGATATTAAATAACCAACTATTAGATTTACCTAGCACGTCCTATTGGAAAAGTGCCATTTAATTACCTAGCCTGTTCAATTAAAGGGACAGCATTCTGTGAATATAGCAGCTTGCTGTTGATTACCAGGGAAATGAACTCGCTGTCTGGCGGCGCCTCCATTCCTAACGCTGCCCGCTCCCCAAACAGCGCCCCCCCCATCACCGATGCCCCCGCCCGGGGCCCCCACGCCCGGCCTGGCCGCGCTCACTGCGGCTGCGGGCGCCACGTGAACCGCCGAGCGGAGCCCCGGGGAAGAAAGCGCGACCCGCTCGCCCACTCCCGCCCTGCGCTCGCCCCCTCGCGGGCCCGAGGCCGCCGGCCGCCTGGGCGCCTTGACTGCGGCCTCGGGCGGCGCCGGCCCCCGGCCCTGCCCCGGCCCGGCGAGCGAGAGAGACTCGGGGAGGACCGCCACCCCGGCTTCCGGCGCGTCTCCTCGCCCTCCCCGGACCGGGAGCCCCACCCGTCGGTCTCCGAACTTCCTCCTCGCGCTACACTTTCCGCACCAGTCTTCGGGCCCAAGGTGGGGGTGGAGGAAGAAGGGTTGGAGGAAAGAGAAACAGAGGTTCTAAAGCTCCTTGGTGGCGCCTGGATTGAGCTAGGGGGTCGGGAGCTGGGGGAGCGGGGGCGGGGGGCAATTCCAAGGCTCGCCGACTTCTGTAAAGGGGGGGCAAGCAGGCGTTGTCCCCTTTAAGATCCACCCTCCCCCTCCACTCCACCTCCCCCCCCCAGTCTTTCCCTCCCTCTCTTAGAGGCCAATTTTGTTAATTAAATGTTTTGTTTGCGACGCAGCTCTCATTCATTGCGGACACGTCATTCGGAGCAGATCTAAGCCAGAGACCAGATCTCATTAGATAAAGCCCATCAGAACTAAGAAAATGGAGGAGCCGCTAATTAAAGCTTTTAATTGTGCGGATTCGCTGCAGCAAGGCAGCCGCTTTATCTGAAATCTTGGAGGGAGAGGCGGCGGCAGAAGCCCAGCTCTGCCCAATCGACACTTGGTCGCGCAGGGGGAAGGGACTGGGGAAAAGCAGCGCTCCCCCATCCTCCCCTCCCCTCCCCCCGAGGCCTCTCCTAGCTCTCCCGCAGCTTTTTAGCCAGATCTTGGTTGTTTTCAAAAAACCACAACCTCAAAGTCAGACAGTTTAAAAGCCCCTTAATAAATCGCTCTGTGGTCCCAGCCAGGCCAAAGAGCCGAAGGGTCTCCTTCACCTGGCGGCCGGCGAGCGGGATTACTCCACTCTTCAGTGGCGGTTCTTGCAGAATTGAAAGCTCCTCCAACAAGTGGGCTGGGGGGAGTCTGGGGAGGGGGTAGCTCAGAGGAAAAGGACCGTGTGTACGCCTCACCACCTTCCCATCGTTTTGGCATCTTGATGGGCAGAGGGAGGGAACAGTGAAGGAAGACTTCAGAGATCCTTTAACTTGGGGGGGGGGGGGGGTGGAATAGCTCAGCTGCTGCTGCTGAGCCCTGAGCAGAGTAGGAGGCGATCAATTTGGTACTTAGCTAGAACTCATCTTTCCCAGACAGACCTAAGGTTCTCAGGGTAGTATCTAGTTCAAGAGCAAGCCTGGCTCCAGTTTTCAAATCAGAGGAGAAAAGAAAGGAAGTGAGAATATGGACCCAATTAATTTAGGCTCAGGGCTGGGCACAAATCCTCCACTGCTCCATTAAGCCCCGAGAAAACACCAAAGGGGCATTTACATTTGGCCCCAAGAATAGTGAAAGGAATGGAGGCGATTCCAAGAAGCCACTTGCCTAAACTTGTCCTGAGGGAACGCAAGTGGACCCATCTTCGTTTTAATTAGTGGTAATCAGAAGCGAAGGTTTTTTGAAGGCACTTTGAGAAGAGATGAATCTGTACCATTCACCGCATCTGAACAGCATCGTCAATTTTTCCACTTTAAACCACCCTCCTTTCTTACCACAGTTTTCCTCTCTATTTAATTACAATACTGTCAAAGCTCACGGCATTGCTTGGAAGGAGGACGAGAACGCATTACACCCATGCTCCTGCTTTTCTAACATTTACTTCTAAAAGAACACTTAGTGAAATTAATGCTGCCATCTTAATTAAAAAATAAAAGGCCTCTCCCTTCCTATATTTCTTTTGCTTGGCTGATTAAGGATGCCAGCACAGTGGACATAGGTTGCATTATCGAAATAACCAAATGTCATTTTACTCCATCATTTTACACTAATGATATCACTGGGGTAAACATACCCATACTCTGCTCTGAACTGCATTGGGACCTTTTGCAGTTTTATACAAAGTGAGGGAATCACGATAGAGCTAAACTTTGAACAAAATACCTCATCCATTGATTCCCCCTGCATTGAAGAAACAGCAAAATTTTCTACCAATCATTATAAAGAAAACAGTTTAGGACAGAAATTTAAATAGAATGCAATTCCTAAAAGTGAGCGGTTCTCTATTATCAACGGTGTGCGTGTGGGTTTTTTTTTTTTTTAATTACTGGATGTTGAAACAGAACACCTCCTAGAAGCATTCATGTGCATCAGTCTATCAAACCATTTACTCAAATTAAATGTGTAATCCTTCAAATGCCTCCTTTCAAATTAATGAGTTTAAGTAGCTTGAGTTCACCTGAAAAGATCCTATAGGCACCTGACCTCCTGAATTCTTTCCATTAATTGCACTGAAACTTGTTGGAAAAGACTGCTTACACGGGCATATGAATGTTCCTATACATTGCTTTAAAATGCAAGATTAGTATAATTCTATAGCCTCTTTTCCTAAATCTCTTTTGGGGATCAAGAGTAGTGACACAAACGACAACAACAAAAAAACCAAAATCTGAACATTCCTCAACTGAAAAAACAGCAAATTCTAAATCGCAAACCACACACTAACACTGAGCACTGCCAGGCTCCAAGGAGCAGTATATAAAGAGAAACATTCCCATTAAGGTTTTTTGTTTGGGCTTTTTTTTCCCCCTATGAGAAGAATTAAAGTCTTTAAACTGATGGGCAATCAGCATTTTTCACCAAGGGCACAAAGAATGAGTCACAGTTTTCCACTCAAAAAAAGTTTAAAGGTGCTTATGTAAATATCATAATTAGCCATCACCATAGGCAAATCATTTCCACTAACTACACTTATTTTTAAGTCAGTATTTTGTCTCCGAGTTCCTATGTAGGTCTCTACCTTGCTTTAAGAAAGCACCTAACTCCCACTTGAAATGTTTATTTTTAGCAGAGGGTCCAGCTGGGGCTGACCACTTAAAATTTTGGTCCCGAGAGTGCCCAACCTTTGCACACCTAGTGGCCCAGTCCCACCAGATGGGCAGTTTCTACTTAGTATGGCATTTGCCATTAATTTGTCATTAAAAATTAGAAGATGAACACATGCTTCTTCAACTCCTTACATTCGGCCAACCAGAAGGTTTTTGAGGGGAAGGCTACCATGTATTCTCATAGTGCCCTGCTCCTTTCCTTAAAACCCTTGGTAACCTTTGGTCTTGCCATTGCTCTGCTCGCCCATCTCGGGGAAAGGCAGCCAAGTCTTACCTAATGTAGTCATTTCTGCAAAGGATCATGCCGCTCTTGGTGTAACAGGACGTGCCGATGTCGCCCAGCTGCGCCTGGCAGCAGGAGCACTTGAGGCACCGGCTGTGCCAGTAGCTGTCCATGGCATAGAGCAGAAAGCGGTCCGCAATCTTGCCCCCGCAGCCTGCGCACCGCTTCCAGGAGAGGGAGCCGGCCGTCACCGGGGGCGGCTGTGAGCTGCTGCCCGGATTCACCATGGTCTGCAGAGGGCGGGAAGGGGACAGGGAGAGAAAGACAAAACAGGGGCGATGCAAAAGTTAGTAATCGCCGCGCAAGAGAGGGAACCCGTTCCCCCGCAGAGCTGCTGGAAGGAAGCAGCAGGGCAAGGGCGGGAAGGAGGGTGAGGGGGAGAAGGAAGGGGGGAGGCTCGCCGGCAGCAGCCGCCTGTTTACTTTTCTCAAGCTTTGTTCTGGGGCCACGAGCTCCTCTCAACTTTCCAGCGCTCGCCGCCGCTGACAATTTCAGCTTGGGTACTGTCAAAACTCCGAGAGCGAGGCTCGGCGGCGCGCTCCACCCCTCGCGGCGCCTCCTCCCAGCCCCCGCCCCCGCCCACTGCCCCCTCCTCCCCTCCTTCTCCGCCCGCCTCCAGCAAATGAGGGTCAAACCCACCCACCGCCGCGCCCGGCCCCTCCCCGGCCCCCGCCAAGCCCCGAGTGCGAGCCGAGGGGAGTGGGGAGGCGGCCCCCGCCGCAGCCACGTTCCCTCCCGAGCTCTGCCTTGGGAAGTGCAGCTGCAGTTCACAAGTTGGAAATAGTTCGGTTTTCTGAAAGGGAAGGAGGGAGGAACTGGCAGAGGGGAGATGGAGAGCTTGGTAGTGGGAGGGGAGGCGAGGGGACGAGGACGGGGAGGTGGGGGCGGGGGGGAGGCGCTGCGGTGTGTAAAGTTGCGAAACTGGTTTTTCGTATTTTAAACAGCACCTTTCACATGCCATTGTGGTGACCGCCATCTCCCATTATTGTTCCAAATCTCATTTCATTTTGAAGATCAATGAGTGTTTTCTCTGGGTTTTCAGGACACAGGCAAGAATAATAGATCATTGAACTTTAGGATGCCTGTTAACTTCCTATACAAACACTCTCCACTTTGGTCTCACTAATCTGTCCTTGATCAGCAATTTAAATGCTAAAGCTTTGTTCCTCGGGGGGGGGGGGGGGGGGCGCGTTACAGATAATATGCGAGAAAGGACTATTAAAGGATGCACAAGTTATATTCCAGCCCGTCCTGCTGTCACCAAAAACTGCTTTTAAAAATTCCCCACTCTTTCTAATGAATGTCACGAGAGAAGCAACCGGGGTATAATATAGGAATCAATTTATAAAGCTTAGCCTAAACCGATTAATTTGTTGCCTCCAATCCCGAGTCCAATAAAGTCCTAGTGTTCCTCCAGTCACTTATTCTATAAAAAGATCAAGTTATTTACTGCCAATTAAGCAGCCTGTTTTGTCTTTGTCCTCTGTAAGCCGAGAGTGTGGGCTCCCCCCGAGGCTCCCGGCTATCTGCTCAAGACGTTCAGCTGATACCTCAGGAGGGAGAGGGCGAACTTTGCCTGTCCCCGGCCCAACTTGGCTGCTGCAAAAAAACGAGGGGAAGGGAACGAAACAAGGACTCGGGTTCCTTAAATAGGCCGATTTTAAACACATTTCCTCCGAAAGAGTCCCGGAACGTGTATCCAGCGACCGCACAATAAACCAGAATAAGAACTGCACCAATTAAGCTGTAACAAAACCCCGAGACTTTGGAAACAGGACCACTCTAAAACCCATTAGCATTGCATTTATCCGAATGCATCATACCTTTATGTAAATTGATTTATCTGATGCATTTACTCGAGGAATTGCTTTTTGTTACAATTTCAGACCTAACCCAAATGAATCTGCATTTCCTGCCCTAGGTCTTTAAACTGTTTCCCCCAACGTTTTAATCGCTCCGAATTCCTTTTTAAAAGGGGAGAGGGAGGGAGGAGATTCCAAGCTCTTCCCCGCCCCCATCTTTGGTGAGAGGTAAATATATATGTATATTTTTTTTGAAAAGGAAACATTACACTGAGAAAAGCATCCAGTAACCCCATTAGCCAAAGCTCTTAAGGACAAGCAATACCTTAATGCTGATTAAATCTAAAAGAGATGAATCAAGAGGACTGACCAGAAACGGACTCCCCTGATAACTAAGGACGGGCCCTCATCAAGTTTCATTTAGAGTTGGAAAAAAAAAAAGAAAGCTTTTAAGTTAAATAGGCTTATACTCTAGTAATTACATAGCCAAGCAATTTAGGTCCTGGGATAGTCAGTGAAATAGAAAGCAGAACTGGCAGCTAGAGGCAAAATCTGCCCCCCTTTAACAACGTCTCTGGTGTTTTTTAATGGAGACCGAGGGAGGGACAAACGTAGCGCTGGCAATTTGTAGTACAAAAATGGATGCTTAATTCATGTCTTGATTTTAATTAGGTGATTCACCGGATTTCTCCTGGATTGGAACAAAAGACTTATAAGCCAAGAGGAATTTTTTTAAAAGAACCAGCAATACCGAATCCTGCTCACTTAGATCCTTTCTGCCACTGTTTCAAAATTAGTGTTTACGGGGGGGGGGGGGAGGTCGTGACTATTTCCCCCACACTACTTCTCATACTCACACCCTCATTTAAGCACCCCCTGCCTTTCCCTTAGGAACTGAAAATATCCCCACCGCCCTCCAAGGTCCCCACCAGCCCGGTCTCCAAGAAGAACCCTTTTGTAAGCAGGAACCGCTACAAAGCTGGCGGCCCGGGGCTGCCCTCCGTGCTAGCTCGCAGGCCGGCCTCGGTAGTTTCAGACTCGCGCATTATCTAAGCCGACGTATTGTTTACTTGCAATTTGGGACGGTCAAGGGAAAGAAGCCAAAGAAAACAGCCCTGGCCCCAATCGGCCCCCTCCTCCCTCTCCCCCCTCCCCGCCCGCGGCTCCCCAGCGGTCCCCTTACCTGCTTTTCCCCTATATTGCAATATTGCGAGAGGCGGCGGCGGCGAAATGCGAGCGAAGCTGCTCGGCTTCCAAGGAAGGGGCGCCTTGGCTGGCGGAGCTGGAGGGAGGGGGGGGGGAGTTCTCGCAGAAGCAGGAAAGGGGAGGAGGGGGCTACGGGCTGCTCTTTTTTTTTTTTTTTTTTTTTTTTTTAACGCGTTGCTCTGAGGCTAGGTTGGGGGGCCCCACGTAAGTGGCAAGCGGCCGGGAGCAGAAGTGTCAGTCTCAGTCCCCGTCCTTCTCCTCCGCCTCCGGCTCCGCGCGAGCAGCTGCAGGAGCCCTCGGCCCGCGCGGCGCGGCGCAGCGGCAGCAACTGCTGCAATCGCTGCTGCAAGTTTGGCAATGTGGCTTCACTTTGTATATGCCCCCGCCCGGAGGCCCCCGCCCCGCCCGCGCTCCTCCCGCTCCTCCTCCTCCACCGCCTTCCTCCCTCCCGCGCGCTCGCTGGCACGCTCCGGGCTGGCGGCGGCGGCGGCCGCTCGGCCGAGCTTCCTGCACCTCCGGCCGGGGAGCAGCCGCAGAAACAACAGCCCCGGGAGCGGCGGCGGGCGGGGCGGAGGCCGGCCGGGCGCGCCCCGGGGTCGGGAGCTGCGGCCGGCCGGGCCCGGCGCGCTGGAAGCGGCGCCGCTGCCGGGGCGGCTGCCGGGGCTGCTGCTGCCCGGCTCGGAGGCGGCGGCGGCGGCGCTGGCCTCTAGCCGGCTCGCTCGCTCCCTCGGCGGCTCTTACACATGTGTTACTGACAGAGCAGAATCCCAACTACTCCCCGGCTCGGCCGCCGACGTCAGCCGCCCTCAGCCACTGGGCGGCCGGATTGTTCAGGCGGAATAATAAAACCTGCCAATCCGGGGAAGGACAAAGGGATGACTGAAACGAGCCTCTGGGGGCGGGGGAGAGAGGGAGGCGGCGGAGCGGGCGGAGGAAGGAGAAGGGAAGGACCGGAATCAGGTGGGGAGAAGTGGCCGGGGCGCCGGGGCCCCCGCCGGGGCTGCTCTCCGCGGCCCGGGAGGGCGAGTCGGGGCGCGGGCCGCCGCACCTGCCTCCTCGGCGCGCGGGGTCCCTCGGGACCCGCACGCGCTCGCCCCTCGGGGTCTGCCCTCCCCTCGCGCGGAGACGAGACCCGAGGAAACTTACTTCGCGTCTTTCTCAGAAATGGGTCTCTTCCTGTTGGGAAAGAAACGTCTTCTCGAAATCTTGGGGCAGTGGACTTCACGCACACGCAGAAGAGGGGGTTTCTGAAGAAATTCACGGGGTTAGAAATTTATGAACCTTAGCGGAAGTTTAGTTAAAAGGGTAAAAAGTAAGGGAGTCAATAGTTCCTAAAAGTTGCCTACTTACGCCCTCTTCTCTCCATTAACCCGACTATAAGCTATATGGCCAGTATGCATTTCAGAGATATTTGTCATTGTTGGTGATAAAAAGATCACAGTCCTTATTTTCGAAGTTGAGGGAAACTTCAGGGAGAAAGCCTTGGCCCTCTGTCCACCCCGCTGGAGAGGATCAGAGGCGGAATTTCTCATAGCCCCAAAAAGCAATGGAAGTAATTGCAAGATTCGCCAATCTGACAGCCTCTGGCGAGTAGGAAAGGTCACTGGTGGTATAAATCAAGTCTTGAGGAATGCTTTTAGGGTGCTAGCCTGAGTCTCTTTCCAGGCCTGAGGCTCGGCTTCTTAGATGCTTGAGTACCTAGTCATTCAATTTTATCTTCTCTGCCAAATAGGTTTAATAAAGCTCTGATCTGAGGCTAATATTGGGTCTGATTATTATTAGTAAGTTCCAGAGAGATTTTTCTGGTGGAAATTATCATGAAAGTGCAAAGCCCTTCTGCTAAGTATCATTAAGTAAAACCAGCCTTGTGGGACGAGTTTTCATCTTGTATTACACTCAGTACTCCTAGATTGAGGACAGGAACCTGCGGAAGAATCTGGCTAGACAATACAGATGTTAAACATCTATGGTTTTAGTGTCTGGGGTATTTCTGTCTTTCAAACCAACAAAATTAAGGCTGCCAAAGAAACAATAATCCTTGCTTATAACATCAAGCAGAGGACATTTTAAATACAAATTAGAATACTCTGTTTTATTTTATATTTCTAGCACCTCAAAATTAAATGACATTGATTGGTATTTAACATTGCATTTTTATGATCGTCACTTTGTGCACATATGAAAAACATTTTTTAAAAAATCATTTAAACTGCAATAGTAATTAAAATGTCCCATATAGAAAATGGCTGCAGATGAGTGTGATTAAAGAAGGCCAACTTAAAAAGATGTGATGTTCCTTGAAGGTTAGTAAAGAAAACTCAATTGCGCCGAATGAGGAAAGGAACCCCATAAACAAATAATACACACATTTTAATTCCCTGGTTCAGTTTCAATTCGTGAATAATTTCTAATAAAAGGAGATGACATATGATCTTAGTGGGCTACAATTAAGTTATGATTTGTCTTTGTCATGTACAAGTAAATTTCCTTCTCTGGGCCTTAATTTTCTCATCTACAAATGAAGACGTTAAGCCAAATGGTCTTTATTTTTCCTTTTTCTTAAGTAACTTTAAGTAGAACGCATAATGCATAAGTCTGTAATAAACTGTGGTACTTTAGGAGTTTCCCAAAGTATGTACATTAAAATGAAAACTTTATTTTAAAATAAAATGTTAGAAATTTAACCGGACACATACTCAGATATCACTGATCATTATCCAGAGGATCCACATCGTTTTGGTGGAAGGAAGAAAGGAGAGAAGGATGGATGAAACTTTGAATATACATCTCTAGGCTAGAAGGGGCCTAGGAGGGAGTTCTAGTGCTCTGGCTGTAGCTGTGTGTGGCGTGAGGTCTTTACACATGTCGCAGCAGATTGAAGTGGGTGGGAGTATACTACCAGAGAGCTTTATTTGCTGATGTTGTGGTTATAGAAATACAAAAGCGATAATGGCTAACAGTCTCTCTTCTGAGAGGTAGGGAGTAAATACGTTTCACTGTAATCAAAATTCAGGTGTACTTTAACCACAGCGCCACCTCTGGGTAGTCTTTATTTCTGCATTCTTTTCATTTAGCTGTCCTTTCTCCTCTGGGTAGCAAGATGGGTGGTTAATCTTTTATTTCCTCTGATGCTAAACTCACAAAAACTGTGTAAATACACACATGTTCATTATGGGTAAGGGAGTTCTGTATTCAGGTATTCTTTAAAACAAATATAAAACAGTCCTCAAAGTAATGATCCTGGTGTATAGTAAAATTGCCTAAATTCAAAATAATATTATATTGTGCAGTTCTAGATATTTCTGCTCATCATACATTCATAATTCAGCCTACTCACCTACCATGAGAAAAAAGTGCAGTGCTTTAGAAAAGAAAGAGAAACAAGTTGTTTCTTTCTTGAATCCTAATTAAATATGGGAACTATATTGATCCTAGCTCAAGCCCTCATTCTCCTGACTAGTCCCAAAATTATTTGTCCTACCTTCCCCTCTCCTCATTTAAGTCCTTCAATCATAATCATTTTTCCATTCTCCAAGTGACAGCTGCCTAAGAATCTCCCACGGACAGCGTTCCACACAGACCCATGTCGCCTTCGGTGCCTTGAGAAGGGCCAGCCTATTTGATGCTCATGTGGCAACCTCCCAGACAAAGTGCCCCCAGCTCGTCCTCCAGAAAAAGACATTTTATCCTTTTAAAGTCAATGCAAAACTGGTTTTGAAGGCAGTCTTTTTAGGAAGGAAATTTTTTTAAACCCTGCCTACCTTTATTGCTGCCATCACAGAGCTCCCTTGAAATGAAAAGGTTCAGCTGAGGTGAGTCTGAAACGCTTGAGTCTAGGGCAACGATTCCAAAGCGTAAAACGTGTGAAGAGAACAAGGGGAATGTTAGTTACCAACAGATGGAACGAGAACCCAAGGAGGAGGAAGGGCAGGTGGGTCCCACCAGTGTTGGCGGCGGTGGTGTAGGAGGGGGTGGGGACACACTGCCCAGTAGGTAGTCAGGAAGGCTACTGCAGCATTTGAGAACAGGGGTTTGTAGCATACCCAGCTTATCGAGAGGACTACATTTCAAAGAACCATTTCTTGACTTTAAATAATAATATTTTAAATTTACTGACTGTCTTGTATTAGTATTTCTCAAAATCCCTTATAAATATACATATCTCACTAAGTATTTCATGCGATAAAGGGGTAGGTGGTTGCCTTATTAGATCATTCTTTTTTTTTTCTTTTAGGGTTATATCATCTAGGTGATGATTTCATTTTTTTCCCCAAAGGTATGCTTTTTTTGGTGAGGAAACTTGGCCCTGAGCTAACATCTGTTGCCAGTCTTCCTCTTTTTTTTTTTTTTCTTCCCCAGTACATAGTTGTATATCCTAGTTGTAGGTCATTCTAAGTCTTCTATGTGGGACGCCACCACAGCATGGCTTGATGAGCGGTGTGTAGGTCCACACCCATGATCTGAACTGGCGAACCCTGGGCCACCAAAGCAGAGCTCACAAACTTAACCGCTCAGCCACGGGGATGGCCCCTCTTTTTTTTTAAGCAATCCAAATGTGTACACTTGGTAAATGTCTCACCAAATTATATTAATCAGTATTTAGGAAGTACTATCCTAAACTGTCTTTTATAGGGCAACGTAAAAGCATAGTGAAGTTGATTTTAATAAATATATAAATAAAATAAAATAATAGGAAGATCACTGAGCAAAATGAAACAGTATTTATATTGTTGTGATCAGAAATAGAATTTAAGCTGTAGGTTTTGCTTTTAATTATTCTATTTGATTAGAACATTTGAAACTCCTAGTGATGATGGGAAAGTTGGAAAAGATGATGGGAAAGAAGAATATACATCTGTGACACATTATTTTGCCTGATGTAGCAAGGCCACTTTTATCACAGTGGCAAGAAAAGACTCACTTTCTTCATCCATGTTTATTGGGGGAGGAATAGGACCCTAAAAATCCCCCAAATCTGCCTAAGAACTATCAGCAAATCTTGATACATGAATATATTTCATAGTGATGACATGGTAGGAAAAATTACTTGGCTTACTCATACTACCTACTTCTAGAACTGAATCCTGTCAACAGTATGCAAGCACAAGTGATATTCTGCATATATCATTGCAAATAAATTATCAGACTATACACATGAGTATATTATGTGTTCATTAGGGTCTTCTAAATGGTCTAGTGGCAATGCTTATTAAAGTCGAGTTAAATCTTATTATGGATAAATTTAATTTTGTAATAGTTGTGAAAGAGAGTATGTAGATGACTGGGCCATTTGTATATATGTGAGGTGGTTATTACTGAGTATATATTAAAATTATAAATCCAGTAGAAAATAGCAATTCTATTTAACATTAATTACTGTTCCTCTCCAAGACTATGGAAATGAGCATTTATTGATAGAGAAACTAAAGCATTAAAACCTGATTCATTCCCCCCTGTGTTCCTACTCACTGTTCTTGGTAAAAGAATGGCTAAAAATTCAGAAATTTCAAGTGCCCCAAACCATAGCTTCTTAGTTAATGTCACTTTTAATTATAGTATTGATATAATTAAACTTTCTCTGGGTGTAGATTTGTAATAAAATATAATATTTTCAAGTAAAATACAGCTCTCTGTTTGCTCACAAAAAAAGTTGATGAAAATATGATAATGTTTATTCATCTAATTGTAATGAATGACCGTGGTGGAATTAGGAGAGCTCAATCCACAGCTGTCTTCAGACTTGAAAAACACATATTTCTACTCTATCCAGTGCCATAAATTCTTTAGAATAAAAGGAACAACCAGATATAGATTTTTTTAAATAATAAAATTGGATAACTCAATTGACTAAAATGTGTTCCCTCCACGCAGAGGTACACATTATAACGTCATCATTTATATTTCTCAGCATAAATCAAATTTCATAATAAAATTGTTTTTGATGAATCACCACTTCTTTTCTAGCTTCAAAACATTCTGACAGAGAAAGCAAATTTGTCGATTTCTCTGTATGATAAGAAATCACTGAAAATATATTTAAGACCTTTAGTCTAAGATGATCATTTTAGGGGTAAAGTTTCCTTTCAAAGGATAATATTCAGGCGAAGCCATTTTATAATTTGGGAAAAACAACTCAAGAATAAAATAGTCTTTCTTTTCAGCATTTTTCAGAGCCATCTGTTGTGTTCTCTGACAATAAGGCCAGGAGAAGTCATTACAGAACAATACTCTGGAAACAATTTGCTTCAAAGAAAGAATGAAAACTTAAACAACACTACCTTTGTGCATGTTTGCTCTAATTAGAGGGTTAAAACATCCAAGCATTGTACCCAGATGCCTCTCTCTGTCCTGTTTTTATTGCTTTTCTCCACTGAGATAACATTTAACACTGCATTGAAATTCCGACTTACTGCTTGTGTCCAGTAGTAAATCCTGGCACATTATTAGAATATCTGCCTGTTATCAGCTCAGTCAGGGAATGAATTATTGACTATAACTCATTGCTGGGAAGCCTACGTATGACACTCCAGTGAAGTTTTGATAATTTCTAGAAGTCATAGTAATTTATGGAAGGGGGTTTTGATTGATCTCCCACCACCTATTTTGCACCTATCAGTAAATAGGACACATATTGATGGCCCACTTGAACTACGTTAACAATATGGGAAATTCACAACTGAAGCATTTCTTTTTTTTCCAGGACAATTTCTATTAAAACAGTAACTCGGTTTCTATTAATTTTCTTCTGTGCGGTTTACCCATGGGAGTGGGGAATCGCAGATCTAGACTATTGAATGCAAAAGATCACTATTCTAATAATTATTTAGATATATTCCACATTTGTAGTTGTACCAGCCTCTGTCTTTTGGAAAGAAAGCCCTCAGTCCTTTGGAACAGATGAGGGTGTAGCAAAATGTGCGCTGAAAGATTTTAAAGTGTGTCTTCAAATGTTAGGATACAGCTGATAGGATAAAAGAGAACTTTTAAAATTAACAGATAGTAGGCAAGTTACTTGTTATTTGAAAAAGTGTTTGTAATATATTCGATATAAAATTTATAGATACCATTTAATATGTCTCACTTTAAAGTCCATTTGTCAGAAAATTAAATAATAATCAGTAACAATCACAACTTTCTTTTAATTTAGGTTTATTTTTCTCCTGTCTCATTTTTCCTGCATTCTCCAAATTCAATTATTCCTGGGTAAGCTCTACTAGACAAATGTTGCCTTTATTTCTTTACTGAGTTTTCATCATTGTGATTTCATTATTGTTTTATTTACTACAACAATCGCTTCCTAGAAAAATAACCAGTATTTTCAAACTCTTAATACATACCATATAATATAACAATGTAAATAATAATTTAAAGTTTAACGGTTATTTCTTAGATGACATTTAAAACATGTCTAGGTCTCTAGAAATTTCAACTGATGCTCAAATAGTATTTAGTAATCTGATGCAAAAATAATGGTGTCTCTTTTTGCCAGCACAGTCAAGATTGGGGGGCGGGTAATTTGACTGAACACTTGGCTTAAAAAAAATAATTCTTTTTTCATTTTATCTTAATTTAGTAGCTTCTAGCAGTCATCTAAACAATCTTAAAATTAAAAGATAATGTTAATGGGAGAGACTGTTGTCACAGGATAATGGTTTCCTGCTGCTAGATTAATGCAGTGGCAGTAACACTGGAGCATTTATTGAAAATAAAGGGGAAGACAAAGCGAGGAGATTTATTTTTAAAGCAGGTGTCATGGATCCTATGACATTGTTGTGCTACAATTACTTTGTTTCAATTTTGCCAAATGGCTGATGGAGAATGATCCTTTTTTCTGATGGATGTGGGGTGGCAGAATGACATTGGCTGGTACCCCCATGACTGGAGAGTGCATTCTTTCCGACTAGAGGAAGAGATTTGTTATGTCTTCCAATCAGAAGGCAGCTTCTAAAGGCCGTGTTATTTAAAGAAGCAAACACCAAAAATGCACAAATAAGTGTGTTCCTTACCAAAAAAAAAGCCTCACGTCTATTAAACACTGTTATCAATCATTCTAGAAACATTTATAAGACCCCCACATTAGCACCTGAAATACGTTGCTCTTCAACAAGCCCCAGGAACGGCCTATAGGACAAAAGCTCTATCTGGATGTTAGCCGCTGTAGCCAGCTGTCCTGGACTTATCTTCCTTGAATGCATATGGCAATTTTGGACCAAGTGATAGACTTCTCCAAGTGGCACCCTCACATGAATGCTGTAGTAGTCAGAATTGCACAGTGGGCCCCAAGATTCCCACCCTCTGGTGTGCACACCCTGTATAATCCCTTCTCCTTGAGTGTCAGTGGGCCTGACTTAATCAGGCGAGCCCTTTTAAAAGACAGTCTAGAAGTCAGAGATTAAAGAAGTTAGAGAGATTCAAAGTTGCAGAAGATATTTTCCTATTGGCCTGGGAGGAGCAAACTGCCATATGATAGAGACATTATGAAGGGGACATGTGATAAGGCCCTTAGGGTAACCTCTAAGAGCTGACAGCCATCCCCAGTCAACAGCTAGCAAGGAAATCAGGACCTCAGTTCTAGAGCTGTTAAGGACATATCTCTCGCCGACAACCGATAGGCTTGGAAGAGGACCTTGAGCCCCCGAGGAGATGGCATCCAGCTGACACCTTGATTTCAGCCTGGCGAGACTCTGAGTAGAGAACTCAACTACACCACGCCCAAACTTCTGACCTACAGAAACTCTGAGATAAAGAGATGGGTGTTGTTTTAAGTGACTAAATTTATAGTAATTTGTAGGCAGCAATAGAAAACTAATAGAAATGATGTGAGAAAAAGCTAAGTATGGTATTTTGTTGCCACCTCTTTCCCTCTACCCTAAATTACTCTATTTGCTTCTTATTGACCAATCCGCCTCCCAAGCAAAGTCCCGGGCGAGAAGCTGGAGTGTCCTCACTACAAGCAGTGTGTGTAGCAGTTAGGATTTGGCCTTCTAAGCAACAAGAACCAATAACTAACTCATGCACGAGGAGTATATAAAAAGATATCAGGGGTTCTTGGAATTAATAGGAGGCCTGAGGGCCAGTCTGGGAATGAGCAAGAACAGGATGAGCTCCAAAGAGTTAGGCAGAAGGAATTTCAACAGTGGTCTCGGAGCAGGAACAGGGCGGTTAGTATGGCAGTGCCTGGACAAATGACCTCCAACGGTTCCCATTCTTCCTTGGGCCCCCACTCAACTTGTGAAATCCCTAGAGAGCCTCATTTGTTGGGCCTTCTCAGGTCATGTGCCTGCTTCCTTGAGGAGAGGGAGGACCAGCCTCTTAGGCCTCCCACCAAGAATAGAGTGGGAGAGAGGTAATACCCTAGAAGGAAAAGGACACCAGACACTAAAAAAATGGACAAATGTCAAATGTTAGCCAAACTGTATATGGACAGCAGGTGCATGCTAAATCCTATATGAAGGAGAACAGAGAGCCCGTCAGACAAGCACAGCCAAAACATAGCATATAAAAACAGAGAGCGCGTGTCAGGCCACAGGAGATCTCACAATGAGCCCGACAAGCAGGCCTCTGCAGCACGTGAGGGATCATCTGGGCAAATTCTAGACCCAAGAATCCCTTGGCTTTCTACATGCCCCACACTTGGGTGGACCAGACCTATGTAGAGCGGCCAGAATGAGACAGATAGCTACCTCTTTTGCACTGAATATTCACCAATGTCTCATCTGTCACCCTCTCATAAGCACCATATTTCTCACCTCTTAGGGCACTAACTGTCCATGAGTGTTTCCAAGGGTGGAGCAGGGGGATATGACTGACACATGTCAGAGTCATGACAAATGTCCAGGAAGGCAGAGGGAAAACCAGCCCGTGAGACACAGGGCGTCAAAGGACCCACATCGGTTGACTTCCACATATGGGCTTGTGGTTTCCTTTGTTTTTATTTTTACCCCCATGGAAATTTTGCCCTCTTCTGTTCATTTGCTCATTCAGAAAACACTTATCAAGCACCTGCTGTGTGCCAACCAGTGTTCAGTGTGCTGGAGACAGAGCAGCAAAGTAAGCAAAGCCCCTTCCTCATGGTGTTTACACATTCTCATGTGTTAGGTGGTGGCTCGTCCTATAAGGAAAAAAGAAGCAGGGTCAGAGTGACAGGGAGCAGCCGGGCCTGTGGACTGGGTCTGGTGGTGGTTACTCACCGCTTTACGTAGGTGAGTCAAAGGAGGTCTCAATGATGACATTTGTGCAGAGGCCGAAAGGAAGTGAAGGAGCCATGAGTCTAAGGGGAAGGGCGGTCCATGGAGAGGCATCTGCAGTGCAAAAGCCCTGAGGACACAGGTGCTGAGGATATAAGCAGCAGGCAGGAGGCCAGGTGGCCTGAGTGTGGAGATGAGACCAGAGTTTAGATGGGGACAGATCGGGACATGGGCTTTTACCTGGCTTGAGAAGGGATGCTATTACAGGGTGCTGAGAGATATGATCTGATTTATATTTTAAAAAGCCTCATCCAGGCTGCTGCGCTGAGAACAAACAACACAGGAGTAAGGCAAAAGCAAGAGACCACCAGACAGACGGTTCTCGCAGTAACCAAGCAAGGGATGATGGCGGCGTGAACCACAGGGAGAGCAGAGGAGAGGTGAGAAGTGATCGGATTTGAGATACATTTCGAATATCTGAGGCAGATAGAACCATGGTTTCTATTTCAAAATTTACATTGATGATTTACTGTCAATTTACTTTGACAGTTCTTTTGGGTTTTCATGTTTCATGACTGCTATAAATTCTCTTCTGCTTCTGAGAAGTTGGGCAGGGCAGCCCCCCACCACCTCCCCCACATGATTCCCCTTCCCATATGCTGCATTTATGTCAGAAATAACCACAACATTGTTTTTCACTCAGACCTTTCCATTTTAACTCAAAAGGGAGAATTAACAACTACGGAACCTCTCAATGTAGGCCAGACGCTGGGTGAGGTTCTTTCCCTGTAGGAATTCATGTAATCCTATTATCAACCCGGATTGTTGTTAGATTAACAACAATCCAAATAAACAATAGGTCTCATTGCCTCCATTTTAAAATTGAAGAAACTCGAATTGTAAAAGTTAAGTGATTGCTCAAGATCAGTGACCAAGTTGAGGTTCAAAACTTGGAATTCTGCAAAGCTTTACAGGTTGAGAAGCCTTCCATCCAAGGTCCACTCCTATCTGCTCATAAATCAGCATATGCGCTTCGTTTAATAGGTTAGTGCGACATTGGTTTCTAAATAGGTGGTTCTCGGCCATAGATGATTTTGTCCCCCAGTGGGCATTTGGCAATGTCTGGAGACACTTTCCGGTTGTCACAACGGGGGGGGGGGGGGGGGGGGGGGGGGGGGTTGCTGCTGTCTTGAGCAGGCAGAGGCCAGGGATGCTGCTATGCTGCTAAACATCACACAAGGCATAGGAGAGTCCCCCACAACAAGGAATTATCCTACCCAAAAGGCCAATAGTGCCGAGGTTGAGAAACTCCGTTCTAAACCATTGTTACATAACTGGACGGTCATAGTGGAAGGAACATCAGTAGTAAAACTTTCATTAAGAAGTTTTACAAATGAGGAAGTTTCTATAGTGGGAACAATGGCAGTGTGTCTGTTGGGGTAAAATTGACAGTCATCCAGGGAAGTTTTACCCAGCATGTCCTACAGCACCATGCTCAGTGCATGTAAGTTTTTGAGCTTATAAAAGTAAATGCTGGATACCCGGAAGTAAAAAGTTTAGTGGCTCCAAAGTACAAAAGCAAAACTGCAAAAATTAAAATTAGGAAATGGCTACGAAGGTAACTGATTAACTTGCCACTGGCGATATAAGTCAATCCTTATACAGGCACACTCAAATTGTATTTGTTGTGGGATGTGTTTGATGTCATTTGGGTAGATCTTCCAAAAGTAAGATTTTCTAGGCTCTACGGAAGTCTAATAATGGCTCTACAGTCATCAATTTAGAGAGTGGCATCAGGAAAGGAGGCAAGAGTGTACCTGAATGAGGTGAGGTGCCCAGTCATACCAAGATTTGAAGGAAACCTACTTGAGGCAGCAGAAACAGCAAATGCAAAGGCCCTGGGGTGAGAATAAGTTTAGTATGCTCAAAGTAAGCTGATGTTACTAGAATGGAGTAAGAAGGACAGAATATGTAACAGATGATGTTGGAGAAACAGAGCCGTTGGATTTTAATCTGAGCAGAATGAGAAGCCATTGGAGAGTGTTAAGCAGGGTGATGTCATAAGAATTGATGAAAGAGATGTGTGGCAGAAATTGCTACAAGCTTACCCCAGGATCCATGCTCTCCTTCCTCGTAGCAATAAAACCCCAATTTAAGCTGTGTGTATGGCTGCCTGGAATAAGACTACATTACCCAAACTTCCCTTTGCAGCTCCATGGATCATGTGACTAAGTTGTGGCCAATAAATAATATGTAAGGGGAAATGTAGATAGGACTTCTGGGAAAGTGCTTGGACCTGAAATGTGGACATCATGGCTGAAGCTTTACCATGAGATGACCTTGAGGATGGACATGGTGTACAAGGATGGATCCTTGTACTGAGAAAGACAGAAGCCAGAAGCCCTGGTGACACTATGAAACTTCCAAGACAACACTGGAATAGTTACTTCCAAACATATGTGAGTGAGAAATAAACTTATCTTGTTTAGATAATTGTTATTTTTTTTAAATCTAGAGTTGGAATCCATTCTAACTGACACAGGAGGCAAAAGTGGAAGTAAGAGAGTAGTAAAGAGATTCCCGCCATGAAAGATGAAGTTGGCGTGGTGAATGGTGGGAGTGGTGAGAAGTGTAAGACTCCAGAGACACTTTGGAGGTAGTGTTAAGAGCATATGCCAATGCACTGTGTGGGGGATTGGAGAGAGGACAAAATCAAGGATGATCTCAAGTCTTCTGTCATAAGCTAGAATGCCGGTTGTTCCTTCTTGAAATGGGGAAGCCAGGAAAAGAAGCAGGATTATGGAGCAAATGA
This sequence comes from Equus przewalskii, assembly GCF_037783145.1. Taxonomy (NCBI): domain Eukaryota; kingdom Metazoa; phylum Chordata; class Mammalia; order Perissodactyla; family Equidae; genus Equus; species Equus przewalskii. Next base: position 11,946,171 of record NC_091854.1, read on the forward strand.
AAATTCTATTTGGGACCTAAACATAATAAGGTTGAGGTCCCCATTTAACATCCATGTGGTAAAGTTGAGAAGTCAGTTAGATATGAAAGTCTGAAGCTCATGGGAGAGGTTTGAGTGCAGAAAGAAATTTGGAAGTTGTCAGTATATGGAGGGTGTTAAAACCATGAATGAGGCCGTACAGAGTAAGTTTCAATAGAAAAAAGGCCAATGATTGAGCCCTAGGGTGCCCCGGCTTTAGAGGTCATGAAGACGTGGACAAGCCAGTGTAGGACCTGCAAAGGAGAAGGAATAAAGTGGGAGAAAAACTAGAGGCCATGTGCAGAAAATGTTCTAAAGTAGGACACTGGTCAGATCTTTCAATCTGCTAAGAATCTAAGATAATAGCTGAAAATAGATCGTTGATTTGGCAAGATGGCTTTGTTGGGAAGAGAAGTGCCCAGGAAATTTCCTTCTCCCCTGTGTCTCATTGGCTCAAATGAGGTCATATGCTCAGCCCTAGGCCAATCATGATTAAGCCCCTGGGCTGAGGGAAAGAAATACCTTCCCTTGAATCAATGGATCTCTGGCTTGAAAAAAATCAAGAATTGATTAGCAGAGAAGTGGGGACAGGGCAATAGCTATTGGTTGGGTAGTAAACAGTGTATGCCATAATGTTTTATTTTTAAATAACAATCCCAAACCTCATCACAGTTGGAGCTGGTACTACACTCAGCACACATAGTCAAGCTGTCTGGCACTCTTCTGGCTGTTGCCATTGATCCTGTGCTGAACTGACTGTCAGGCATTTGATCCTTTTAACTGCAAAATAATCACTCCCATCTTCAAGAAGTTACACACACCAGACTTCTAAAACTAAATAAAGATGCTGCCAAGTGAAAAAGGAATTGACTGCATGAATTTTTAGCCTTTAAAATACTAGAGCCACCTGCTTGTCAACCTCAGAAGAGTAAACACAGGTTGGTCACAGGCGTAAAAGCTAAAAAGTTACTACTGACCAGGTTTTGAAGAAAAATGATGTTACAGATTTTTTTTAAAGGCGTCCAAGAGAATTCTCCACATGAACCTTAAAATTCTGGGTCCCTCAGCTTCTGCCTCTCCATTTTCATGTAAAAACCCTCTCACTTGCCTTTATAAAGTTCCTTAAGTTAAACATTCCATTGTCTTTTGTCTCTAAGACCAAGGCAGATTATGGGCCCAAGCCTCTCATCCTCTCATTGTGCTGCCACATATGGCAATTGCGCTTATAAAATGAATGGGTGGCTTTGGGAAGTAGGGAACATTGCTCCATTCACAGAAACTGTGATTCTGTGGGACTAGGCTTGGCCTCATCCTCATAATAATAATCAGCTAAACACATAACACCACTTCACCTCTCTTAAGAAAATCTGAAGACAGCAAAAGCTCCTGGAGCAAAACCAATAAGGAAATAATGACAGAGTGCCCGCTATGTGTGAGCCAAGCATCTCACACAGTATACTGCACTGAGTAGGTCCTCAATAAATAATAGCTCTGTGAACACAAGAGACTGCAAAGCATACAGAGATGTTTGCCCTTGGGGCTCTTATAATCTAGTCTGCGGAGAAAGAGTTAACAGAGAAGAAACCTCTAAAGGCAGGGAGAGAATTTTGGCATCCATTTCTATCAGCTGGAGAGAAAAGAGACAAAGGAGAGGGACCAGATGGCAGTGAGGAGAGTGAAAATCTATCAAATTCCAGAGTGAGAAGAGAGATTAGGGATGGTCCAGTCCCACCCCCACATTTCACAGTGAAGTCAGTGAGGTGCTGGAAGTCCAGGATGCAGCAGAGATCACCCTGGTCTCCAGATCAGAGTCCCCCCACCTCAACACCTGGCCGTCTACACCCCCTTCCAATGCCAGGACATGCTCCCCTTTATTGAAGGGTGATTTGTCAGGAGAACAAGTATGAGGGCCACAACAGACGGCACCCCTTGCTCAACTTTGTCTCCTGGATTCACGCTTTCATTCGCCCTTCGCTTTGGACTGGAGGTCATTGAGATGGTTACCTTGAAATAATAATCTCTTTAAGTGTGTGACAGAGCTGTTGTTGGCCTTGCCCACAAATCATTGCCCGCCACCCCCTTTCTCCTCTCTAGTGAAATGTTTGGCCTTGTTCAGGTAGCCAGGCGTCAACTGCTCTACAGGAACCTGGGGCCCTCCACAGCCTCCGAGATGAACTGTGATTGGTCCCAGCCTGAGGCAGTCCTCGCCAGTGATTGGTTTAGACGTGGGCATGTGGCCCAGTTCCGGCCAATAAGATGTGAGAAGAGATTAGCTGCGTGTATTTCTAGGAAAGTTTTCCTTGGTCTTTTTTTTTAAAAAGTGGTCGAAGAGCGAGCACGTCTCTTCTGCCTTTAGATGTTGATATGTGAGGATAAGATGCGTGGACCTGCCTCAGCCATCTTGTGACCACGAAGCAAGTTGCCAACACACTGAGGCAAGGGGAGTGGAAAGATAGCAAGAACCTGTGTCTTGAATGATGTTGACGGGTACCTGAACTAGTCAAACTGGAAACTTCTGATCTCTAACTTCTTATTATGCGAAGAAATAAATACCCCTGTTCTAGCCACTTTCGACGCAGCTTTCTGATCCTTGCAGCCAAAAGCATCCTAATAAGAGTGTGAACCCATCTTCAAAATGTTCAGTAATCGTGACAAGGTTTATTTTGTTTTCTGAAAAGAACAATAGCAAAGAGGGCTGTCTCTAGGATGACATTTCTGCAGCCAGGCTTTTTGCAGTTGCACTGCCTCCCTGGCAGCATGATTCCACCACGCACTCTCTCTTAACACTCTTGTTTCCAGAATGTCTGTTATTTTTCATGTGGGATTTTGGCCTGAGCCAAACCTTGTTTATACCATTAGGCTTTAACCTGCCTCATGACTATTGGGCTTCTCCTATTTCTTACGGCCTGTTTCAGAATGCTAGAGACAATTTGAAAAAAATTTAGACATTGGAAGATGGAACAAATTCTCAATATCAGCCTTATGGGTACTAATATCTATTTCCCACCAGATGGATGAGATTTCAGGGTCTGCTAAGCTCGTGATGTATACATTTGAAATTTACAAAACGTTCCCTTTGTTCCTCTGTTTGAATGAGGGCAGTAATGATATTCCTTCGCTGTATATAGTTATTAAGAGTCCTTTGCTTATGTTAAGGGGGCTTATGGAAGGTTTCAGCCAAACACAAAACCACTTATTAGGACAAATAGAGCTTTTAAAAGAATACTATACTCTCATGAATAAACTAGTTTCTGATTGGCTAGAGTTGCAATTTAGCTTTTATCAGTAATTAAGGGCAAGCCATGGAAGCAAACTCGTTAGTTGACACCAATTACAATTGGTAGACGAACTAATGAGTCCAAGAAAAAAGTTATTTATTTCTAAACTTTTGAAGCATAATTGTTGTGTAAATCGGATAGCGCACAAATCTTTTCCATACGTTTAGGTTGGTAATTGAGAAATAAAATGGTTACCAAATGTACTCTTTGTCCAGTTTTGTTCTGCAGTCGGTCTCTCTCGGGACTCTTTAAAGTGTAAGGAAAAGGTGATGTCAACAGCAACGTACTCCGGGCCAACGGAGCCGGGATTAATTAATAGAGATGAAAGGGAACACTAGGCCTTTCTTAACCATCCCCCGACGGTGCTCACAGTTAGATATTTGGTGCTCTGCAGATGACCGAACACAGTGCTGAGGATGAGGGCCAGGGCCTGGAGACTGCCCTGTATGTAAAAACAAAACAAAATAGAATGAGACTTGTCTCCCTCCTATTTCCAGCATGTAGTCTTTAAAATGAGGAACTCTCAAGAGCTTTTCCCTTTGAAGTTTAATATGTGGGGCTTTAGCTCAATATAACATTTTAAATGTGTTAAACAAATTAGTCTCTGGTTACAAAAGTTTTGAGACATTTGCAAGTTGCTGTTTAACTAAATTTAATATGTGCCGGCAAAGTTGATGGTGTAGTTGTTCATTTAGAAGAATGCACATTTGGAATGATTAATAAATAAACCAGCTTCCCATTGCTTCAACCCCTGTGTTTATTTGAAGGCAATCTACTTTAAAAAGACATTAATATTCTTAGAATTATTATTAGAATAATTGCTTTTACTCCTCTCAGAACACACATTTTTTCTCATTTCCCTTCAGCCTAGACAGCTTTTCACTCAGATATAAACTTCCCATTATTATTCCCCACCCCCCCCCCAAAATGAAGAATAGGAATTATACACTTTTCACTGAGGAATAATTAATTTGTCTCAAGTATTAGAACAGAGAATTGTAGAGTGACTTTGAATGGTAGTCTCTGAGGAGTAGCATTGTTTGTTCTCTGCAGTCTTTAATGAGCTTTAGTAAATGGCCAGGAAAAATTACCTTCTTTCTGTAATATGAGAGAGGCGAAGAATGAAGGAAGCTATAGAATCCCTAAGAGAAAAGGGAACACACACGTGCGCACACACACACACACGCATCTCCTTCACAACAGCACTCAAGTTGGTTAGGAGGACACAGTTCTCCTTTAGACATATTTGAGGACAGGAGATCTGGTTACTAAGTGCATTAAAACAGAAGCATGTCCCTAATTTGTATTGATTATTGTTATCATTACCACTGTCGAATCTGCTGGGGAAACCATGCATCGTATAATTCCATGGGGCTGGATATTTCTTACACCCGCCATGTTAAATTTCTTTCCTCTTTAATGACTGGAAGAGAATTAGGACAGGAGCTTTAACAGAAATTAGCTGTGAAGGACCTGCCCCTCCCCCTCAGGTCACGGAACTTCATAAATAGCGCCCCTGGATGGTAAACGTCCTACCCTAAAGGCAACCCCCCACTCCCAGGCCAAGTGGCTTTTACAAAGAGCCAAATCATTTCCCCCAGGTTGCCATAAACCACTGGCCTTGCCTTGTCTTCAAGAAATGGACATTTTCCATCCTAAAGTTTCTCAGGTCAAAGTGGGGATTTCACATTCATTTCAAGGTGGCCTGGAAGGTAGACTGCCCAGGAGATACCCAAAGCCAAAGAAGGGGATCTCTTCCCTTCTTCCATCCTCTCAACCTTGTGCTGGGACTTGAGGGAACCACAAGCTAGCATTCCTCTTCCTTGCCTGAGTTCTGAACCAGCTGAGAAATAACACAAAGGGACAAGGTAGGAAGGGGTCCAAACATCACTCTCAGACTGATGGAGCCGTGTGTTCGAATGTGGCTTTCACCTGTGGGCAGGTAAGCTTCATACTAGCAGATGACATAACTAGCCTGACTTCCCGAGTGGTTGGGGCCGCGCAGGCCTCTGGAGCTCAGCTGAATGCATGGCAGGGAGCAGGGCAGAGCTTAGCCCTGGGGTCCACTCTAAGAGGAGGGGGGTGGTGGCAGGCATGTCAGAATTCTCCTTTCTCACCTCAGGCATCTAGCATTCCGTGCCTGCATGGAGAGGTGGCCACTGTGGGCTCAGTCCCCTCTGTCCTTGCCTGCGCCCCCTTGGATGGAGCTCCTCTTCCTTTCCTCATCAATATCCACTGACAAACTTTATTCTAGCAGGACTCTAACTGTCCCCTTGACAAGTCTTATAAACTGGTTCTCACTAAAACTGGAAGCCTGATAGAAGCGTAATATATTACGTGCTGTCCATGAGAGGGGAAAGAAGCAAAACCCATGGGTTCAGGAGTCAAACAAACCTGTGTGAATTTCAGTTGCACTTCTTACTAGTTCTGCATCCTTGGGCAATTCCCTTAACCTCTCTGAGTCTCAGGGTCCTCGTCAATAAAATGGGGGCAATGCCATTGTTTGTGAAGACCTGTAGGTCAACGTGTGGGCACAATGCCTAACACTCAGTGAATGTGCATGTCCTGTCACATTCACATGTAAGGAGATGATAACAAGAACAATAGCTTCTAATTATATAATGCTTAGAGTTTACAAAATGCTTTAATATCACTACGACCTAAGAGCTATGAGGATTGCATGATTCTCAGAGTACCTCTCCTAAGGCGGGAATTATCTCTGTGTTGCACGTAAGGAAACTGAAGCTCAGAGAATAGAAATGACTTGCTCAAGGTCATTTAGCTGGGAATTGATAGAATTCAGATGTGAATATAAGTTCTCTGCTCCGAATCCTATTTTCTTCCTACTCATCTGATTAGTTATTAATAGGAGATTTTCTAACACTGAAAAACTAGAGACAGTATCCCTTAAATCGGAATAGGTAAACTGGCAGTCCAGGGGCTTAAGCCAGCTACCAGATATGTTTTGTTTAGCTGACAGGGTTTCCGAAAAATTTGAATTTTTTGCTGGCATTTAAAAATTGGGATATTACTTATAAATATTTGGATTTACAGCTTCTCTTAAAAACTGCAAGGCCTGGAACCTACATGCCCACGTGGCTCTACCACCTACTGATTCTGTAACCTTGAGAAAGCTACTTCTTTGCCCACCCTTGTGTAAAACGGGGATAGTGACCATATCTACCTCAGAGGGTGATTGAGAATTAGATAAGATAAGACATTCAAAATGTTTAGAACAGTCCCTGGCATGTAGGTAGGTCTCAATCGACATTAGGAGTTATTTTTATTCTACTTATTTCTGTCTGCCAACAAAATGGAAGCTGGGGAATGTTCCTGGAGACCTGCAAACTGTTCCTATATTTGAAGAAATACAAGATGGAAGTGTTGTTTTAGTCTGACATGTAAAGCCAACGCTGGTTCTTATGCAGAAAGTACAGCTTAACCCGGCGTTAATGGCTGAGCTGTTCCAGCTGAGGTTCTGAAGAAAAGATTTGTCATGTCTCACATTTATGATATTTAAAGCAAACAAGAAAAAACCTAACTCTTGAGCTGGCGTTTTGCATGGCTTTGCTAGGAAGGAAGGAATGAAAAAAGAAAAGGAGGGAAGGAGGGAAAAAAGAACTTTGCATGGTTTTGCTTAACCTAAAGAAGGAAGGAAGGGAGAGAAAGAAAGAAGGGAGGGGAGAGGAGAGAAGGGAAGAGAAAAAAAGAGAAGGAAAAGAGGAGAAAGGCAGAGAAGGTTGTTCTGAAAATCAGGGAAGATGACTTACCCATGCTGCCAGAATTCTTCAGATGCGCCAGTGCCCTCTGGTAGCAACTTGCATTTTGCTTTGTTTTGTTTTCAAAAACTTCAAAGTTTCTCCAGGCTTCATCCTCAATTAGAACAAACGTCAGTAACATGCTTGAAGAAAATTTGTTTAGAGATGTGTGTATGGTTGAAAATTGCACATTACACATGCCCCATGCATGATTTTCCACTAAATTTTTAACGATGAGCGGAGGTACATGGTTCCAGATAGACGAGTGAATCTAAATGTATATATCTGGTGCTTTGCACGTTGACATAAACACAGCTGCTTTTATACATTCGAGAACATTTGTGTTTATTTGAATGTGTGATGGGGAGGTCATCAAAATGAACGTACTCGTTGTGTTTATTTGAATCTCACATCGCTCATAAGAATACATTCCATGTTTGAACATGCAGTCAAACACCAGCTTCTCTAAAAGGCAAATCAAACCCCAAAAGGCAATTCAGTGCAAAACCCCATTAATGCTGCATTAGAGTTGAAATTCCATTCACATGAAAGCCAGAGAATTTGGAGTTAAAGGTTTTCAACAGCAATCTTACTTCTACTAGCTTGAGAGAAGTACCCGTTTCTTTCCATTACTTTATCACGGTACATATAATTTGTATTTAGTAATACAAAAAAAAAAGGAAAAACAAGCCCCGGCACTAAAGTAGAAAAAATGTTTGCAGGGTACTAAGGAACAATATGTTATTATGGTGTGAATAACATAAAGAGCACATGAGCCTTGTTGCTTCAGATTTGGGGGATGTTGCTGGCCGTGTGAGTGAAGTTAGGGTCCTCTGTCAGCAGGACTTGGGGTTGAGGATTTGGGTGATGGTTATGGTGATGGAAATGATTTGCATGCACACGTTAGTCTCGTTTCTACCAGCAAAAGGATGTTCTAATGCCATGAAGAAAGAGGCAGGTGGGCACAGATGTGGTCCATGGGTAGAGGCACCCACATGTAAGTATGCCTGCTTTAGTCCCACAGCAGAGGCGATTGCCAAACACAGCAGCCCATGATACACAATCTTTTGTGTGCTGCCAGAGGAAGGACAGCATTAAAATTCCACCCTGACACTTTGAAGCAATGCAACCTGCTACATGTGCCCCGTTCTCCACTATTGTTCTAGTTAAAAGTAAAGACCCTCTCTGTTACACCAGGGAAGATTTTCATCCCCCATATGCCACAATTGGGAAAGAGTATTTGAGTTGTCATGAACTGAGGCATCTGACATTAGAAACCTCAGTACTGGATTCACATAGCTCGTTACCTACGGTTTTCTTTGGAAAAAATATAAAAAGCAAATAAATAAACAGAAGGGAGGAAAGGGGAACACAGAACAGCAAGATGAGGTTCCTCTGGAAATTAAATAGCAGATGCAGGCGATTGAACAACAGCAAGAAAAAGTGTGTGTTTCTGTTTGGCTTATGAGAACTGACAAGATTACAGCCGATGGTGGTTTGGCTGGAGAGTAGGAATTTTATTGTACGGTATTAATTAAAGCCAGAGGGAGTGGGGTACCAGGAGCAGGAGGTGAGCCCGTGTTTCCACAGAGCCAGAGAACGCTAGGGTTTGGCCACCAGGCAAGACTTCAAATATGTGAAAAACTTTCAAAATAAAAGACATAAAAAATCTTTAAAGGCCCACGTTGTTGTCATAACAGAACATGCTTAGAATAACAGAAGGTGTCCGCTGGTTCTCCATTAGAACAACTATAAAATTCAAAACGGCTTCACTTTTTAAATTAGAGAAGATCAGATTGATTGAGACCAGAAGCAACATCTATTCCTCTTTTCCATTGTCATCGACTCTACCTATGTCTGTTTCTGTACCAGGATGCGTTTTTGTCTGCGTATAATATTATTGCTACATGGCTGTTTGTTACTCCATTCATTTTAACACTTTTTTAAAAAATGTTTCAGAAATGACAAATGGAAAAAAGGAGTTGCATTTTAAATCAAGCAACTTTCTGAGTTTTATGTGGAAAACAAGCAGGAGTATCTCAAATCTCGCCTTTGATGAGGCCCCAAAAATACAAAGAGATCAAACTCCGTGTAGACAAAAGGATTTTCCCCTGACTTTGGAGTGATATCTTGTTACTCTAACGGCTCTTGACAGCTATCATAAGAGCCTTCATTTACAGTCTTCAGAACTAAGGAAGCTAGACTCTGCCATTTTAAACCTCAGTGTCTTCCGATCAGAAACCTGCAAGGTAGACTCTCAGAGACATGGACCAAAGTAAGAGAAAACAGAATCCATTTAAGTGGAAAGGGAAGTTAAAAAACAGTATATTTGATATGATTTCATTTTCATTTTTAAAAATATAGCGTCTTTGTGCGTGTCTGTGTGTGTATCAGAAAGGATATAACAAAGGTCTTAATGGGGGACCCTTCTTTTTATTAACTGTATGTAGTATAATAATAATAAAATTATTATATTTTCTAAAATAAAACACAAATTACATTTATAATGTGAAAAAAAAATTTTTTTGAGAAAGATTAGCCCTGAGCTAACATCTGCTGCCAATCCTCCTCTTTTTGCTGAGGAAGACAGGCCCTGAGCTAACATCCATGCCCATCTTCCTCTACTTTCTATGTGGGATGCCTACCACAGCATGGCTTGCCAAGTGGTGCCATGTCGGTACCTGGGATCCCAGCCGTCGAACCCCGGGCCGCCGAACCAGAACGTGCGAACTTAACTGCTGAGCCACTGGACCAGCCCCTGGAAAATATTTTTAAAATATTTTTCATTTGTGGATATTTTCAAAGTTAGTGACATGACACCATTCATTTTCACCTCTGAAAATAATTCACTCAAGGATACAGCTCGCTGATGCTAAGGATTCTTGAACAGCATGTAGAATAAATCTCTTGGAGATCAGTACTGTTTTCATTCCTGTTTCACAGATGGGACAAGTGAGACTCCCAGTGGGGACTCCCTCGGTGTCTCGCAACAGTAAATGAAGGAGGTTGTGTGTGAACTAGGTCCTCTGTCTGCAGATGTCATGTCCTTCCCTCCCTTTAGAGGAAGATCCGCATACTATTCCATCATTTGTCAAGGTGATACTCATCTTCCCAATGGCCCAGCCAAGTAGACATTACCATTAGGCTCTATGTTAAAGAGGAAGAAACAGAAGCTCAGAGAGAGAATGACTTGACTACAGTCTTATGGCTGGAACATGGCCAAGCTGGACTTGACCAGAGCTCTGATTCTGGGCCTAGAGTTCATCCTCCTGCCTAAGGGAGGTGACCCAGGCAAGATACCCTGGATATTTCACATGTGACCACTGATTGGAGGGTCAGGACGCCATGTGATTAACTCCCACCCTGCCCCCAACCCATACTCAGTGAAAATGCCTAGATGGGAATTCTGGCTTCACTACTAACTGGCCGGGTGAACTTAGGCAAATGCTATTTACAGCTTCCCCACCTCAGTCTGCATCTGTAAAGCGGAAATAATAATAGCTCTGTCTATAGGGTTGCTTCCAGGATTAAATGGGTTAACATACATTAAATACTTAAAACAGTTCCTGGCCACTGGAAAGTATTCCATAACTCTCAATTATTACTATTATTAACATAAGGGGATAATCTGTGTCACTTACCTTAAATAAAAGGAATTTATAAATAAAAATAAAAACATGTTATTAAATGATTGCTATAAACTGTGGTCAGCTGGAGTCTCTGAGGATGAGGCCTCCCCTCTCTTAAAAAAAGACACCTACTAAATTATTAAAAAGGTGTTAAAGACACATAGCAACAATTGAGATAGTCTGCTGAATTAATTAGGAAGATCGAAAGAGAATTTTAAATGGAATAATTTTCTCACTAAGGGAAGCAATATACCTTAATATCTGTGTCCACGAACCACCCAAAATCACCTTCAATACTCTGTCCCACCCTTAAGATACAGTGATAAACTGTGCTGGCTAATATGGAAGCTGGACTAACAGGACAATGTGTGGACTGTCTCAAGGATGGGAGTGCTAAGCTGGTTAGTCAGACATACAATATTGGGTCTTATTCTTCTGGTTTCAAGGGGTTAAAAGTTCAGGCCTTTGGGGAAGATCTCCAGCTCGCCAGCAGTGTGTCAAGGTGTGGTGCACACGAGCAGCAACCCCCTCTCTCCCTCCTCCCCTCTGTCCCCCTCTCCTTAAAAGCTCTCTCTGCTTCCCACAGGCTTCCCGGCCCAGGGCTAATACCCAGTGCAAGGTGAGCCAGCTCCCTGCTGTGCGCTGAGAACAAGCTCACTTTGCCTCTCCTGTCCCCTTGTTATTGCCCACTGTGAAGTGGATCGACCTTTGTGGCATCATAGCAGGAAGCTCCCAAACAGGAGTCTGGGTGCTGAGGGAGCAATGAGCAACCCTTGAAGCCTCCTGCAGCCTGAGGCTATTTGGACCTAGACAGATCAGTGGGGTCAGCCTTCCTCTTTCCTCCCATGTGGGCCAGCCCAGCATTCCTAATCTCCCTGGACTGCAGAGAGGACACAGTGCTGGCTCGTCATAAAGTACAAGTGCCCCTTCCATTTCCTCTTCTCTCTCATTCTCTGTTTCGCCTCAGAATGAGGCTGAGTGGCACCCAAGAAGAATTTCTGGGTCCCTGAATATAATATCATACAATCCCATCCCACTCTCACCCCACCCCTATGTTAAACAATAACCAGCTGACACTTTCAGAGGAATTTCCAGAGGCAGTGGGTAGCCCAAAGGTTTGTCGCTGACAATGGGAACATCAGGCCCACCGGCAGGTTGCTGTAGGAGACACTTGTGGGGTGGCTTCATTCCAGAGTGTGAGTTTTTGGGGCGATTTTGGTGGAAGGCTTCCTGAGGAGGCATTTGTGGTGGATTCTTTCCTTTGTTACCTGCTCTGTGACTCAGATGGGAGGACGATCAAAGCTGGAACAGAGCAGTCTAGAAGAAGAACCCTGGGCCTAGCCATGTGCCTGGCCAGCACCTGTCCTCATTAGAGTGAGGTCTTCGAAAGTCTTTGTCAGTAAAGAGAAACCCATTCAGTTTTTTATAAAAGTTTTTTCTTTCTATTCAAAATGAAAATAGCTTTATTGAGTTCCTCAGAAATGATAAATAGTTTTACAATCTAGATTATGTACTAAAGAATGTCAATGAAAGTATTGGCACTGCTTTTAGCAGATACGTCTGGGGGTATTTGAGAACAGTGTGTCTCTGTTGATTTAAAACATTGTCATGCCTTCCCACTGTCCTTGGGGTGAAGATCAGAGCCCACGGCATGCCCTCCTCCAGCCTCGTGTCCACTCTGCCCCTCCCGCCTGTATCACTGAAGCTGGGATTATTAGTTCATTCCCTTTGAAGTATCGTCACGTGGGCGCCTCTCCATTTCCTGGTCGCACTGGGCTGGGTTCTGCGTTGTGGGCCTCCTCTCTGAAGGTCAAGGATCCCCCTTCAGCTCAGCTGATCAGGCAAGGGAGTCCTACAACCTGAAGAAACCTAGTTGTGGCCACAGCTGGGTTGACACTACATTCAGAGGGCTCTTCTCCCAGACCTGTCACGAGTGATTCTGGAAAGCGCTTTCCCTGTATTTTCCCTTTACATCTCTTCTTGAATGGAAATTAGGCCCAGGCATTAGAAAGGCAGGGAGGCTTAGGCTGCCAGAGAGGTGGCTTTGCACCACCCCAGGGACCTAGATGCCGCTCACACCCAGCACTGTCCCTCTGCCTGTCCTTGTTAACTTCCAGGCCAACAAAGTGACAAAGGCAGGAGCTGGCACCTTACATACTGCCCACAACTTCACTAGAGACTTCTCCCCAAGATGAGCAAGCAGAGCACCTCAAACCCTCGCTCCCCAGAAGTGGAACCCCATCAGTGTCCCCCTTTTACCACAGGGGTGCTATGAAAAATTGCCACTTGGCCGCCCGCCCAACATCTGTCTCCCAGCAACTCCTTTTGTTATCCGGCTGCTGGACTCAGGCACAATGAGAAACTGCATCTCTGGAAGTTTGAAAATCTAATTTGTGCTACTCTTGTTAAATGATGGTAACTTCTAACCACTGAATCGGAACTCATTAACAGGGCGGCATTAAGGAGTCGCTGCTGCATTTGAAATCCATTTCTAGGGGGAGTCTGAGTGCCGTCTGGGACTTTCTCATGGGGTCATTGAAGTCACTACCTTTAGAAAACAAAGTATTCTATACAACACCTCAAGGTCCCTGCCTGCTTTCTTTTAGGTATTTAACAGAGAATTATATAAGCTCCAATAACTCAATTAATTAAGAGTAAAATGAAGACGGTGACTTCGTATTTCTTTGGTCAGTGAAAATTTTAACATTCTCATAACCCTTTTCATTCTCTCCTCTCTTTGTGAATGCTAATAGAAAAATCCTTTTAAAACGGTATTTTGTTAGCAGGGGATATGCCGACACTCTGCAGTACCTTCACACAGATCGCTGCTCACATCATTCAGATGTTGAAAATTTTAAATGAAATCAATACTGGGCTATTCACGTCAACAGCACTATCCCCGGCAATGTGAAAAAACATAGAGAAATTGCAACCCACGCGACTTACCCAGCGCTATTTTCATTACAGGTCGTCAATTAAATTATTTCTACAATACAGTATCCGTCCACAGAATGTTACGCAATATTCATGCACGTTACTTCAGCTACACAGAATCCCTGGAAAATAAATGAGGGCGGGCAGGAGAACCTAAGAGATCCAGTAAAATAAGAAGGGGTTTACAATAAGTCCTGTCAAAATTGCCCCCAAGATGATGCTTTTGTTATCACTTAAGAAACAGCAATGTCTTCATTCTCGTGGTTTGAAATGATTCCATACCATACGAAGGAGGTCTCCCAGAGCCATTTCTTGGAACAGTTCACCACGCAGGTTTGGAGGAATTTTGAACTTGGAGCCTGAATCAAGTTGGCCTCATTTGCAATAGACTGAGCTGACGGGCCCCAGCTTCTGAGATGCTGGCGTGTCACTAGTTCCCTCGATTCAGTAACAGTAGCCAGACAGAGAACCAGAGAGTCCGTTACCGGTCAAGTCCTCAGTAGGTCTTCACTGATGGCTCCCCAGGAGTTCTGCAGCCCCAACGCCCCTGGCACCGAGAAGAGGAAAGCAGCGGATGGCCCTGGAATCAGTGATCCAGCCAAGATGCATCCCTGCAGGAGGATAAACGGATTGAACCAGTAATTTCTGTCTCTGCCTGTCCTGATAGGAACCTGGGAGGGCAGAGGAGCGGGGGGAAGGGAAAATCCACCAGCCTGGAGCAGGGAGGCAGGAGCTAAGCCCACCCTGAGAAGAAAACAAGGAAAACACCCACATAAGGAGATGAGGGCAGAAAGAAGAAAAGTGCGCTAAGTACGCCAAGTGCCTAGGAATTGTCCTCACCCAAGAGGGCCACGCTGGAAGCAATCTGCAATGGAAGGCCTGCTCCTCCTCCTCTGGAGCCTGGAATTGTCAGCTCTTGTTCTGCGCATGGGGATTGCTAGGGGCTGGGAAATGGCCCAATCCTTCTCCACAAAGCCTGCTGCTCCCTGTGCCTCTGGCTTATAAGCCACTGGCCACGAGCCACAGGGCACCCATTGGAAGGCCAACTCTGGTACTTTCTCAGCAATGTGGCCACAGGTATATGGCTAGGTCAAGCTACATAATCTCTTTAGGTCTATTCCTCCTCCTGAAAAGGCAGGACTGAACCAGACAACACTTTGGATCAGATGTCCCTGAGACTGACATTGAGCTCTGCAGGCCAGGGCCATAACCTGCTGCTCCCGATCACTGCCCCTCCCACTGGACTGGTACTTTCCACAGGGGACCCCAGGCGTGCATGTTGAGAGTAGCTGGCACTGCCTCCCTTAAGAAGCCTGGCTGTCTTATTGAGTGCTTGTCATCTAAGACCTCCTTTAATCCTCCTGGGAACTTCCTGGGGCATTATTATTTATGTCCCCATTTTATAGACCAGAAAAGTGAGGTACAGGGTAACTAACTGCTCACAGACACCAAGCTAGTCCCTAGCAGAGCTAGAATTGAAATCTGGGTCCGTGGGCCCCAAAGGCAGAGCTTTTAGCAGCCTGAGTACGCTGCCGCTCTGCCTTTGAATGGAAAAAATGTGAGGATGAAGTTTCTTCTTTGGCAGGGTGGCCTTCAACCACCAGCCGGAAATCCAGTAGGATTCTTCTCCGGGCACAATCAGGAAGCAGAGGGCCCCCCCGGGACACCCCTCCTCACCACCCATCTTCTCCATCTTCCTTTCCCTTATGCCTCATCTAGGACCCTCCGCTTTATCCCGGTCATCTATGTCCCAGCCCTCTTTGATGACACAGTCCTCTCGCCACACTCTACCCACACCTGTATCACAGTTAGAAGACATCACTTGCAGGTCCCAATCCTTCTAGGCTTTGCCATCTGAAAACAAAGCATGCCGAGGGGTGCTGGGAGAATGGATAGAGCCTTTGACAGTGTATGCCATGTCTCCATCAATTTAGAACACTTTAGAAGACAATGCTCTTAATCTGAAACCATAGGTCAGATTTTCTGGGCCCCAGGGAAGGTCATTTGAAGGAGACTTGGGAGAGAAGCAAGTCTGGTACATCTGCTACCGTCCCATCAATGACAGAGGGCCACTCTCGTCACTCACAGGACTCACATAGCCTAACCCGGGGACTTGAGGGCACATTGCAGCAATGGAAACACACCGAGGGAGGGAGCCTTCAGTCGGGAAAGCTGTTGGTGGTTTGAGCAGTGGAGGTAGAGAGTAGGAACAGATGAAGCAGGAGGCGGCCTGGCTCCATTTCTAAATCACCGTGGAGCCCACAGTTCTGCCGCTTTGTTTTTCAATTCAATTCACCAAAAAATTTTTAAGAATTTGTATGCACAAGGTCCTGGTCTTGCATCTGGAGACATGGAGATGAATAAGACATAGTCTCTGACCCTGAGAACCACAGAGTCTAGTGGGAGAAACAGACACAAGGAGAAGTAGCCACGATACAAAGGGAGTGGTGGTTAGGACTAAACTGAGATGCAGACACACGGGGCTGGGGCTCAGAGGTCAGCCGCTGATCTGGCCGGCGGAGGAACTTGCAGACAAAGGCATCTGAACTGGGCTTTGAGAATAAGAAACGCAAAAGCCTTGTCACTCTTTGAACACTTGAAACAGACTCAGCTTTTGACATGTATTACTCCAGAGAATCATGGCAGCACTGTGAGGGGGGCCTGACGCCCACTTTACACACGAGGAAGCCAAGCCTCAGAGAGGGTGAGCAGCTCAGCTGAGGCACAGCCCAGGCGAGAGCCAAACCAAGGCTCTGTCTCCAGAGCTCGGAGCACAGAGACCAAGAGAATAGCAGGAGCAAAGGCCCTGAGGTTAGAAAGTGCATGGCGGGTTTGGGAGGGGAAGGCGAGCAAGTTTGCTATGGCTGAAGTTTCCCGGGTGTGGCTTGGGATGGGGGCATGATGTGGAGAGGGTTGAGACAGTGTCACCTGGTAGAAGAGGAGGGCCTCTGCAGCCCGCTGCATGGGCTTATGTCTGGTTCTACCACTTCCAGCTGTGGAACCTCACATAAGTTGCTCACCTTTCTATGCCTCAGTTTCCTCATCCATCAAAGGGGGATAATACATAGCACCCCCCTCATAGAGTTGTTGGGGGAATAAATGAGCTAGCACATATAATATCACAGGACAGGGCTGGCGCATAGTCAATGCTATCTGAGATTATTATTATTATCATTACCATTATTATTGAGAGAGGCAGTGTAGACTCTGGCTTAGAGGGTGCATTTTGGAGCCAGCCGGCCTAGTTCAAACCCTGGCTCCACCACTTAGTGACTTGTGACCTTGGTCAATCTACGTCACATTTTTGGGCCTCAGTTTGCTCGGCTCTAAAATAGGACAATAGTGCCTGTCTCATAAGACTGTCAGAAGGCCTCAAGGAGACACCGTTTGCAAAAACAGCAAGACTGGCTCCACATTCGAAGTTATTTCCTGAATCATGCTCTCACTTCTACTCTGTTGGCTTGCTGGTTATAGGCTGAAAAGTTTCTTTGCATTCAGTTGTGCAAGTGTCCTCATGGGAAATTCAATAAAAAGTTCAGCAAAAGAACTGTAAATTCTTAATTGTGAGGGATTAATAAGGCTTTATTATGGTAAATTTACCTCACGCATGATTTAATAGGTCAAAACTACATTTTGTAATTAAAAACCTAAGAAATCATGCACACTGAGGCTTATAACACACATTTTAGTCTGAAACAGCTAACTCAGGAAACCATAAAGACAAAGTAGTGTATACAAATCATGGCTTGGGAAGAGATGAGGTTTAGGAGGCAAGGCGAGCTATCTGGGGATTTATATCAGGCCCCTCAATAGGGGTTCTCAACCCCTTGACAGGTGAACTGTTCAACCAGCCCCATTTTACAGATAATGGGTCCAAAGCAAAAGGAAAACAAACGCATGAAATAGTGGCCCCACCAATGTTGACGCCCAGCCTCAGTTTTCAAGTTGGTACCCAGCCTCCTGCCTTCCCACAGTCGCTTGAGCAAAGACTTCAAAAGAGATGCTAACCCTACATGCCTGCATTTGAACCTGCAGATCTGGCCTCAATTTATATTAGAGCTATGCATCCTTTTTGCTTAAGTGGTGAGACAGGAAAAACTGCAGTGAAGTTCTAGAAGATTCTCAAGGTACCACAGAGCATATTTCAATCAGAAGACAGCACTGCGTAGTGGTTAGGTAGACAGACAGACCTGGGATGGAGGCTGATGCGCTGCTGGGTGGGACCTGGAGCAAATCCCGTCAGCTCTCTGAGCTATGTGCAAAAGTTTCTTCTTTTGTAAAATGAACGTAATAATAGTTCCTCCCTCTTAGAGCTGTTTGGAGGACTGAATAACATTGCAAAGCCCTGTGCCTGGCACACAGTAAAGGGTCAGGAGGAAGGGGATGGAGAGAGGAAAACCCTAAAATCTGCATTACTCTTTGTCTTGTCCTGAATCACAAAGACATTTTCTCTTCTGAAAAAGAGACGCCTTTTCTGAGTTAGAAAACAATAATTTAAAAATTCAACAAGTTATCTAATAAGTTTTGCTCTTTGGCATGAAGTTTAGAATTTCACTTAATATCGTGCCTGGCATTTCTCTTCAAATTGGAAAAGTTTGTGTCTAAGTTATTTTTGGAAAGAAAAATGAAGCAATAGGTTAATTGATTTGAAAGCTTTGGCTGTAAAACACCTGCAAGTTGGCTTTCTACTTGTTTTGGTTTTAAATCATATTTAGAAGCATATATTTACGTGTTTATGTGTATATAGGTTTTATGTATATTTATGTGTCTAGTTTGATGTCATGGAGTTTCAATTTCTTTGTTCATATGCAAACAAGAAGAGAAACCCTCCCCCACTATAATTGCCCTGGGGTCATGGGTACGAAGCCCCCGTGAGATCTTGCGCAGCCCCTTGATTTCAGCCCTGGGAACAGCCATCCCTGGTGATAGGGAGGAAATAGGCCTCCATTTGTTTGACAAGGCTTCCAGAAGCAAGAGTTGCTCACTGGAGCATCGCCATCTCTCCTTCCCCACCTCTCCCCTTACTCCTGGTCCCCAGAAGAAGAGGTTGAAACCAGCCCAGTTCACGGTGGCCTTTCACTCTCTGCTCTCATCCTCTGAGCTGGGTCCTGCCTGCAGGCAAGAGGCAGGTTTCTTGTTGTCCTCAGGAAGTTGTCCACATGTATCCTCGCCTCCTGCCCTGGTCGCTGGGTGGTGAGGAACAGACCGTCCGGCTCATGGTTGAGAGGACAGCTCTTCTCTGCACTGCCAGCAGACCATGTAGCAATGGTTAGAACTTCCATTCCAAGATAAATAAAGATTTCTTACCTCTTGGGCATTCTGTATGTGGTTAGATGAGACCGGCCGAATGGGCTCCAATCACGGCCTCAGTTTTGGAGTCTGCCACCCAGGAGTTAAAGCAATTGGATTAATTAATAAGCCAAGAGCCTCAGAAAACTAAAACCTATAAATAGAAAAAAAGAATTTGGGGCTGAATGGGCTTCCTGCAGCAGTGTCCTTGCTAAATAAATGCTAGCCTCGTTCCTTTTTCTTCATGAAGGGTGGGAAAACGTTTTCCATGCAAGAGTGAGAAGGGAGTCCTTGTCATCAGAACCATCCATGAGTTCTGTGTGCACTGAATGCTTCTCTTTAGAATTCAGGCCTGAGTACCACACAGGTGTTTCTTCCAGAGCTGAGAGTGTCCTGCCCACGGCCCCCAACATGCGCCGCCCCCGGCCTTGAACGTTCACTGGGTTTCAACTGGAATCTGGCTACTCTTTGGCACTGCCGCAATTATATTGGTCAAGGCCTGTGTTCTTGACAAAGAAAACATTCCTCTAACTCAACCTGAGTAATCCTTAATGAGTCCTTGTATCTTGTGATAAATTTCATAATTATTCAGCCCCTACCACTAACACCGAAATTCATCAGTCAAAGCAAATTAGCCGAGATTCATTAGAATAAGACATCTAGTAGGCACATGTACTTTATTAGCCTCTTACACCAATAGTTTTAATTAGGTACATATTTCACAGCTCTCGAGCTACTCCAGTGAAGGGCTGCCTTTATCTCTTTTATTTACAGTAACAAGCTATCAAACAAACACCACCATAATTAAACTTGGATATAAAAAAACTTGTTTTATTAATGGCAGCTTATTCGAGCCTTGGATTTCTGAAAACTGCACTAGACAGATATTTTTATTAATTAAATAAATACTATTCAATTAAACTGAAAAGATGGGGTGATGTGCGACGGGGCTGTGATCTGGAGTCAACAGAGAGCTTCTCTTCTTCCTTCCTTGCTGATGGTTTCCTCTATCTCACCTTCAGTAGGGGAAAAAAAATCTCTTCATCAGATATTTTAGTGATGAGAAAAGTGATTAAAATCCAGAACATTTTTAAATTATTAATAAGAAATTTAAATGATGTTATAAAAAAGGGAAATACAGGAGAAAATGTTACACATTCATGGAATTTGGGCTTATGCATAATAAACAGTCGAAAACACTTTACTCAGAATACTATCCAAATTAAAGAGGCAAGAAGCGGGGCCACACGCTTGCCTACGAGGGAGTCAATAAATGACAAATGGCGCCATCTGCTGGTCCTCCAGTTAAACACTGAATTCAGAGCCCGGTCGTCAGAGGCATCGGTTTCTTAGGTTGTCAAAAAAAAGTATGACAAAACTCTGTGCCTACTGATACTTTCATATGGTTAGACAAGATATAACCCTGTAAGAAAGGCAAAACTTGAGCTTAACTCTAAAAGTCTCATCCAGAGGCTTCAGACACGACAATGTTTGGGAGAGAGATTGCTAATCTTTCTGGTCTCTTAAGCATCAGTATGAGTTGAGCTCTCTCACAGCCAAATCCTCAAAAAACAACAGGGTATGACAAAAAACTGCAAAGTGCACGTTCACCTTGGGGACTGATGTTGCCTCATGCCTTTGAACCCAGAGTTCCTGATTACTATACCAAAGAGAACAAAATTCTGGGAAGGGACCACGTGCTCTTTCTTGAAGATACGGTGACACCATCTCCATCATCCTCCAGTTCTTCCCTGGAATGTTTTTTTTTTTTTCCTTTCCCACCTTGCTCTTAGTTGTTTGTGTCTCTAGAGTGAATATAAAGTTCCTCACTCCTCAGCTCTGAAGAGCTGGTGTGAAACCAATGAAATAACATTTTAATTTAAATGAGCTATATTGATTAACTAAACCGGTTTATACAAATCATTGAACAAAAATATATGTGCAATAAGCTTTGAATTCATCTTTTAAAATTCAAATCCTCAAAAAGAGAAAAACTATCCATGATCCCAACTTCTGCCAAGAGTCTCCCTCTTTTTAAGCTGGACCAGCTAAATCGGTCCTTCAGAGGCCATCATACCTGCAAATTGAAAATCTACATTTCCAGACACACAGTCACTGGGACCTTTATCCTTGGCCACATTTTGGAGTAAGATGTAAAATTAGATCATTTTTAAGATTCCTTTATTGTTGTTATAATATTGCCCATAAGCAACAGATAGCAGGGGAAATAATTTACATTTTTATAGGATATTTAAGAGGTTATTGCGAATAAAAATGTTATTAACAAAATTTGAGTAGATTTGTATTGCTTCTGCCCTTTCTGTGAGGTGAGACTCAGAAAGCCTCTTCCACTGGGACTGCTGTGTGGAGGGAGAAGTTATCCCAGCTACAGGCTGCCAGATTAAAATGTGGGTTACTCACATAGTGTGGAGTGAGTGTGTGTGTGTGTGTGCGCGCGTGTGTGTGTGTGAATTCCCCAAGTTCATCTTCTCTGGGGCTTAAATCTCCTGTGAAAAGAGAAAACAGCTTGGAGAAGCTTCCAGCTATGGGGAATCACCTACTCCTGAAATATTCCTTATTGTGAGCAAATAGTCCATTTCAACTCCACAGTTTCCCTGCCAGGGTTCTGCCTTCCTGAATGGCCTTCAGCTTTGGATGGGGTCCATATGGACGGGCCGCCTGTGGTCCACCATTTCACAGCCTTGGCCCTGGCCCTGACCATCAGGACTCTGCTTTTCTCAGCTTGCTCTTTGGTGTCACAGATCTTTCGCAGCCCTGGGGACTCTGAAGAGCCAGTGCATCTTGTCTCCAATCAACAAGATCCATACACCTCTTTGTGCTCTTCCTTACGTCTCTTGCTGCTTAGTGACCCCTCATACTACCATCACCTGCTCAGGCACTTCGAGGTGGCCCTGCCTCATCTCAGACTGGAAAGAGTAGACAGAAGTGAGGTCAGTGGATTCCACTTACATGGAGGAGATGGGAAATAGGGAAGGAGGCTGACGTGCATTAAACACCCATTATGTGCCAGGCTCTGGATCCAGTGCTTTGACCATATCTCATTGAAGCTTCACAACAATCCTATATAAATGAGATATCATCTGTGTTTTTTTATAGATTTGGAGACTGACGCTCAGAGAGGTTGGGACAATTTCCCGACATCACATGAGCACTGACATGCAGAGGTGAGATCTGATCCAAAGCCCTTGCTGTTTTCATGGCACCACGTTGCCTCCTCAAAGCAAGGCTCAGCAGCAAGAACTGCTTCCAGCACAGAACCTGCTCAGAGGCCCAGGAGACCCCCTGTCCAGCCTCACCAGATGGCCTCTCCATTGCCTTTGGTGTGGCCGACTACTTCCTCCCGGTAACGCTCTCCCTGCCACCTCTTATCTCTCTGCCTGCTCCATCTCCAGCTCTCCCCTCAAATGGTCCTTGAACATGAACAGTCCAGAGTTACAATCTCAGTCTCTACCCCTCCACTCTGCACCCTTTCCCTGAGTCACCTCCTCTGCCCACAGGGATCTAATAGCCAGACAGCCCTCCCAGACCTGCAGCTCCAGCTCTGATCCTTTGCCTGATCTTCTCACTCATTTACCAAATTCCTGCTAAGCCTCCGTATTTGGGCATCCCACAGGCACCTCAGACTCAACATGTTCAGAATAGGTTATCTTCCCCCAAACTGCGCCTCCCTACGTGTTGCTCATCTCAGTCAGCGGCATCCCAGCACCTGTCCCCCAGGCCAGAAAGTTGAAGTCATTCTGCTGCCCTGTTAGTCACACAGTTCATCATCCTGCCTCCTAAATACATCTTAGATCCCGTGTCCTTCTATCTGCCCTTGGTGACACTACCCACTTCCTACCATAGCCAGCTCCCTCTCTGTCTATAGCAACAGCTTCCCAACTGGAGCTCTGACTCCAGACTGGCCTTCTCAAATCTTCCCTCCACAGAATCATCAAAGCAATTTTTCTGAAACGCAAACCTTTCTACGACAGCCTATATTTTCCAGAACTCTCTTGATTGCTAGTGACTAAAACCAATCCCTAACTGACTTATGCAAAAGCGAGAATTATCAGTTATTATAACTCAGAAAGTGGATCCAGGTGTTCAGAAGGCGAAGACAGGAGTCCATCTGTCTTTCCCTCTCAGCTCTGCTCTCCTGTAGCTTGGTGAAAAGATGGCCACTAGGAGATCCAGGCATACATGCTAGCAGCTTAGCAACCTCAGCAGAGAGAATCTTGTTCCAAAGAGTTCCGGTGTAATCCCAGATTGATCCCCATATGGTCCATTTTGGGTCCCATGTTAACGTAAGCTAATCCTTGTGGCCCAGAGGATGAAGTGCTGTTTGCTCGGGTGCCTGTCACACGCCTGCCACCCGTGAACTTCACCTGATCCACAGGAACGGAGATGGCTCTTACCAGAAAAAGGGAAATGGATTCTGAGCATCCACTAACCTCCCCTTTGAAACTTTTCAATATTAGGATGGCTATTACCCCCAAAACAGAAAATAACAAATGTTAGCGAGGATGTGGCGAAATTGGAACCTTTGTGTACTGTTGGTGGGAATATAAAATGCTGCAGCTGCTGTGGAAGACAGGATGGCAGGTCCTCAAAAAATTAAACATAGAATTACCATATGACCCAGAAATCCCACTTCTGGGTATATACCCAAAAGAATTGAAAGCAGGGTCTCAAAAAGATATTTCTATACCCATGTTCATAGAGCATTCTTTGCAATAGCCCAAAAGGTGGGAATAAACCAAATGTCCATCAATGGGTGAATAGATAAATAAAATGTGGCATATACATATAATCGAATATTACTCAGCCTTAAAAAGAAATGAAATTCTGCAATATGCAACAACATGAATAAACCTTAAAAATATTATGCAAAGTGAAATAAGCCAGACCTAAGAGGAAATACTGTATGAACGCACTTACATGAGGTATGTAGAAAAGTCAAATTTGTAGAGAAAGAAAGTAGAATAGTGGTTACCAGGAGCTGGGGGAAGGGGAATGGGGGGCTATTATTTAATTGGTAGAGACTTTTAGTTTGGGATGATGGAAAAGTTCTGGAGATGCATAGTGGCGATGTTTGCACAACAAAATGAATGTTCTTAAGGCCACTGGATTATACACTTATCAAGGGTTAAAATGGTGAATTTTATATTATATGTATTTTATCTCAATGAGAAAAAAAAAACCTTTCAACAGCTCCCCATCACTTTCTGGATCAAGTCTGAGCTCCTAACATCCTATCAAAGGTCCTTTTGGACCCAACTCCTACCCACTTCTCCAACTTATGCTGCCCTCCCTACCTCACCCTAAAAGGGCACTTCACATGGTCTTCCCTCTGTACATGTCTGTTTCCTAATTTCCTCTTCTTACAAGGACATCAGTTATATTAGCTTACGACCCACTCTGATCACCTCATTTTAACTTAATTATGTCTTCAAAGAGCCCATATCCAAACACAGCCTGCAGAACTCTCCATCATGATGGAAATGTTCTCTATCTGTGCTGTCCAATATGGTAGCCACCAGCCACATGTGGTCATTGGGCACTTGAAATATGGCTAGTGTAACTACGGAACTGAATTTCATTTTAATTCATTTAAATTTAAATAACCATGTGTGGTTGGTGACTACTCTATTGGACAGTGTAGTTCAGAAACATAGACTCATGTCAGGTTATTTGACAACCCTGTGGCTTTGCTCATTCTCTTCCTTCATCTGGGATGTCCTCCTCTCCACTTTTTGTTCTCAAATCCTTGGATAAATATGGAAACCTCCAGGAGAGTGGAGTTGGGAAGGACTCCTAGGCACGGGTATCATGGTACGCCCCCTATTCTGGTGTTCTCTCACACATTCGTTTATCCATTTGCACAACTCTTTGCTAGGCACTGAAGATGCAAGGATAAACCCAGTTCCTGCCATAGAGTTCACCATCAACCCCTCTGCCAGCAACCCTGATTATCTCTGTTTTACCCATTAGCCAGGTCATTTGTACCCCACCCCACCCCTCCCTGGCCTCAGCCCCAACAACCCCTCACTGCCTGGCTTCACCCTCCCTCCCAGGAAACTAGCCTCTCATCGACTCCTGAGCTACAGCAGAAAACATTCGCTTCTGTCTCCCACATCTAGCATATGGGCAATTCTAGAAGGATAGACAGATCAGTCACTACAAACGGAGAGGGACTCGGGTGAGGGAGAAAGCCCCTTAGGCAGAGCTGTCCTGAGTCCGCTCTGACATTTTCAGGATACCTATTAGAAGTGGGTCATGCGAATACCTAAAAGTCTCTCACCTAAAAGAAGGGGTGCAGTCTCTTTGAGGATAAACAGCAGAGGAACATTGACAATCCATCTTAGGGCCAATCAGTCAGGGTGGCATGTACCTGGCCATTTAGGATAAAACATGAGAGCGGCGGTTCTCGACTCTGGGGCATCAGAATCACCTGGGAGAACTTTTATTTATTTATTTACTATTTATTCATATTTTATAACCTCTGAATTTTACTTTTTTAGTATTTTTTTAAATGGAAGAATAGTTGACATATTGTATTAGTTTCAGGTGTGTAGCATAGTGATTCGACATTTGTGTACACTACAAAATGATCACCCTGATAAGACTAGCAACCATCTGTCATCATACAAAGTTATAACGGTGTCGTGACTTTATTTCCTAGGCTATACGTTACATCTCTGTGACTTATTTTATGACTGGAAGTTTGTACCTCTTAATCCCCTTGACCTATTTTGTCCTCCCTCCACTCCTCCTCCCCAAACTTTTGTAAAAATAAGGCTTCCTGCGCCCTGCCCAGGCCTACTAAATCAGCATTTGGGAGTGCGAGGCCTGGGTTTTGTATTTGAGAAAGCTCCACAGGTGATTGCATTGTGATCAAAGCATGAGAACCCTTGGCCTGGATTCTAAAGAAATAGAAACTGGGACCAGAGAACAAAGCACAAGGGTGCTGAGAAGATATTACCATGAGTGCCTGGCTACAGTATCCCATGGAGAAAACCCTGAAACTGACAGATTATCAGTGGGCTAAGTCTGGATGCCCACCTGTGTTCGTCGGCCAGGGCCATAGCAAAGTCCCACAGGCTGGGAGGCTTCAACAGCAGGAATGTATTTCCTCACAGTTCTGGAGGCTGGAAGTCAGACATCAGCTTGTCAGCAGGGTTAAGTTCTTCTGAGGCCCCTCTCCTTGGCTTACAAAAGGGCGTCTTCTCCCTGTGTCTTCACGTGGTCTTCCCTCTGTACATGTCTGTTTCCTAATTTCCTCTTCTTACAAGGACATCAGTTGTATTAGCTTACGACCCACTCTGATCACCCCATTTTAACTTAATTATGTCTTCAAAGACCCCATATCCAAACACAGTCACTTTCTGTACTACTAGGGGCTTAGGACTTCGAGATATGAATTTCAGAGAGGACACAATTCAACCCATAATGCCACCCTACTTTAAGGAAGAATGTGAGTCTTCCTTGCCCAAAGTCCGTGGAGATTCTGTGTGCACCAGTTTGTCCTGAGTTGAAAAAATCTGACCCTTTGTCTTGTCAACATCTGCTGTGAGAGTGCCATGTTAGACAGAAGAAAGTGACACATGGGTAGCACATATATGAGTTGAAGTAGAAATTATTGCAATGAGAATATTCAAAGTCTTTCCCCTTCTTCCATCAGTTATGATCATGTCAGATTGCAAATTACAGAAAACCCGAACAACAGTAGCTTAAATGAAAAGGTTTATTTTCTCATGTAATAAGAAGTCTGCAGACAGGCTCCTTCTGGTTTGGTTTAGCAACTTATATATGTCAACATCAATGCCTCTGCGCTCCTGATGGACTTTCTCTTATGCTTCTGACTTCATGGTCACAGATGGCTGCTGTATATTCAGACATCACAATCTTATTCAAGATAGGAAGAAAAATAGAGAAGCCATGCTAGTTATATCAGAACCTTTACTAGGTAAACAAAAGTATCCTTAGAAACTCTCAGCAGACTTTCACTTATATGTGATTGGCCAGAACTCTCACATGGCCACTCCTAATTACAAGGGAATCTGGGAAAGCAAGTATTCATCTGGGTACATTTATTCATTAATTCAAAAATAGTGATTGTGTGCCTAGTATATGTCAGATACTGTTCTAGGCACTTGGGATATAGTAGTGAATAAGAAGACAAAAATCCCTGCTCTCATGGAACTCATATTCCAGAGGTATCTTACCCCCTGGTGTTCATATTGTCACCTCCCCTCATAACACTGGGTGAATAGATAACATACCTGCCATATTCCCCAGCCCGCAGAAACAGAACCCTCTGACTCCCATTCTAATTTTCCATCTGCATCCTCCTCCTTAAAAAGGATCTTACTCAAGATGAGCTAGGTCAACTTAATATCATAAAGGAATAGATGAAGGGAGAGAGGAGAGGAAGAAAAAAAATCAATGAGGGTCTGAGACGAAAAGAGTTTTCCAGGAACTGTGAAGAGAAGCTTCTGGAATAGCCATGGGATGTAATAGAAACAAACAAGAGAGGAAAGGGAAATGTTATGTTCTTCTTTGAGTCTTATTCATGATTTTTGAGAAATCTGAGTAAAGAAGTTGAGATATTCAGAAATTCCTTTTCTTAGATGGCTTGTATTTCTTTGTGACTCTGCTCTGATACTGAACCACATGGACCCAAACTTGATAAGGATAACATTTTATTTGTAGCTGATGTTTGCAGTCATCATTTCATGGCTTTGTTTTCTCCAACCTCATAAGGATCTTCCAAACTCTATGTGAAGTCATAGTAGCGTCACTCTCCTCTCCTAAAGGTCTCGGCCCTCATTCTCTTGTTGCTCTCACACAACTTCTCCCCCAGTTCTCAAGCTGCATATTTCCCATAGTCCCCTGTAGGCCATCCAGCCTCCTCCATCTGTTCCACCCAAGCACAGGCGCTGTCTGTTCCCTCAACTCCCCCAACATTTAGCTGGAAGAAAACTCCATGGCCACACGAGGCAAAAGCAATAACCGACAATGAATTTCTCAAAGTCTCAGGTTATCCATGTTAAACTCAGGTCAGGGAAACCCAGCCTACTTCTCTATCTAAATCTTTTTTCAGAAAATATTTTCTCCTTTTTCTTCAAAAACACAGCAAAAGACTCACCCAATTTAAATTACTGAATAGAACGCTCTGCATCATCTGCAGAGAGATTTCAGATGCCCTCACTGTTCAAGGGTAATGGATGGAACTTGCCTTACGTTTGTGGCTCAAGAACCTATCTTAGTGAGTTTCCTCCAACAAAGGAAGTCAGAGAGCCAAACAGCTAGCAAACAACACCCTACTACCCATAGCTGTATCTTTACTAACATTAAAAATAGCAACAATAATATAATAAAATCCCCCTTCTCTAAAAAACTAACTTGAAGATTCTGGTACATTTACTTTTTAAAAATCAATTTCATTCCCTGGAGCCATCCTTTACATAAGTATATACACACCTGCAAGAATACACATGCCCACATGCACCGTGTTAGTTATGGTAAGATTCTCCTGGGAATAGCAGAAAACCCAAAACTGTGAGACTTAAACACAACAGAAATGTTTTCTCTCTCTGGTCTCATACAGGCAGTCACATCAGCCCAGTGTTTCTGTGAGCTCCACAGTGTCAAGGACCAAGGCTCTTCTCTTAGTGCCCCACCATGAGTGGTCTCCATTCCCAAGGTCATCTTCTTGTCCAAGATGGCTACTCCAGCTCTAGCCTTAATGCTACATTTCAGCAAACACATAGAAGAAAAGAAAGAAGTAGTATATGTCACTCCTGCTCATATTCCATTGGCTAGAATTTAATCATATGGTCACACCTGGCTGCAGGGAACTGTGGGAAATGTAGTCTTATTCATGACAGTCATTTACCCAGCTAAAAACTGGGGGTTTATTACTATAAAAGAAGGGAGCAACAGAATGAAGTAGTATTGGATTATAACCCAAAGTATAAAACAAAT
Source organism: Equus przewalskii (assembly GCF_037783145.1). NCBI lineage: Eukaryota > Metazoa > Chordata > Mammalia > Perissodactyla > Equidae > Equus > Equus przewalskii. The sequence continues at coordinate 11,975,064 of NC_091854.1, forward strand.
ATCCATCAGTCTATACTGATAGAAATAAATAATTGAATATATAAGTAGAGAGAATAGACATATCTTCCATGGAGAAGAATTCCAAATAGTTTATTTGGATACTCTACTCTTAAGGAGGTGGAGCATAATTCTCCACTATTTAAATGTGGGCTACACTTTCTGCCAAAGAGTACAGTATGCAAAAGGAGAAAAAAAGAGTCATTTTACGGTGGAGAAAACTGACAAATACTACCTCAAGCCAGATGATCAAGGTCAACATCAACAGTGATAAATCACGTTGATAGTATGCACCCTTGATATGATGTGATGAGAACAGCACTTTACCTCTGTGGTCATCCCAAAACACAGTACCTCAATCTAATCATGAGGAAACCACCAGACAAATCCCAGCTGAGGGCCAGCCTACAAAATACCTGACCAGGGCTCCTCAAATCTGCCAAGATCGGCAAAAACAAGGAAAGTCTGAGCAACTGTCACAGCCAAGAGGACCCTAGGGAGACTTGACTAATGAGTGTAATGTGATACCCTGGATGGGATCCTGCAATCAAGAAAAAGATATTTGGAAACACTGAGGAAATCTGAAAAAAGTATGGACTTTAGTTAATAATAATGTATCAATATTCATTTATTAATTGTGACAAATGAACTGCATTAAAATAAGCTATAGTATAAAGGAAACTAGGCAGGGGATATACGAGAACTCTCTGTACTCTTTGTAAAGTTCTGCAAATCTAAAACTGTTCTCACATGAAAAGTTTATCAAACAAAAAGAGAAGCTAGGAATTGGAGGGTAACTAGCAGCCTTTCCCCCAGCTCCACACATGAGCCCACTTGTCCCTTTGTACCCTCAAATCCACTCTAGAAAGGGCCTTTGAGGCCATTTAGCTTATCCTCCAAAATGAGGGAAAGAAAACCTAAAGAAACCCTTTAGAAAACCTAAAGAAACCTAAAGAGAGTTGGCCTGCCATCACGCAGCCTGCTGGTGGTGGAACTGGAACCAGAGGCCAGACCTCCTGACAAAGGGCCAAGCGCTCTCTCCACGCTTCCACCCTGGTCACAGTGACACCTCAGCCTGGTGGAAAGGGCTCTCCCCTTACCTGTCCTCTATCAATGGCAGATCACTCCATCTCTCTGAGCACTGGTTTCCTCACCTTTAACATGGCCGGCCTGGTGGTGTAGTGGTTAAGTTCGGTGCACTCCACTTCAGCAGCCCAGGGTTTGCAGGTTCAGATCCCACACACGACCTCATCCCACATACAAACTAGAGGAAGACTGTCACAGATGTTAGTTCAGGGCCAATCTTCCTCACAAAAAAATAAATAAATAAAAATAAAATAAAATGGAGATAGTGCTAACCACCCTGTTTTTCTTAACAGGACTGTTGTGAGGAGCAAAGCCTATATAAAATCTGGCATTTCTATGTTGTAATAGACCAGCAGGGACATTTTGACATACTGAAGTTTTGCGACACAGCTCAACAGAGGTGACCCAAATATCATATTTGTTTATTCGACATGTAGGCAGTATTATCTGTCTTTCAAAATTGGGATACAGACTCTGGTCACAGCACTTTTATTTTTTCTGCATTAATTGCTGGAGGTTCTCTATTAGCAGGACATCACACTGTGTGTCTCTCACACCTCCCTGCTCCCCACCCCGCCATCCAGGAAGCCTGGGTTCCCACACAGCCCGACCTGAAGAACACAGAAGCCTGCTCAGGCCAATGCTTCTTGGCTTCTCCTAGCAACAGTGTCAGTCCTGCAGGGTCTGGCAGATGGTACTGACTCCCTGGGGAACACTGGCAGATCCAGAACTCTGCAGAGGCCTGACAGGCTTCTCCAAGGGAGGACAGTGCCATTTCCTCCCACGTCTGTGCTCCCACTGTGCAGTGACCCACACCCAGCTCTTTCCACTTGCACACTCCAGCCCCCATGAGCCTCAGAGCTGCTGAGCTGGCCTTGGTTCCCATATCTACCCCTTTAGAGATTCAGAGCCCCCTTCTTCCTTCCTTCCTAAGGCTCTACCTTGGGAGCTCAGTTACTTTGGGTTTTTTCTCTTAAACCCTCAACACGCAAAGTATTCCCCCTTTTTCTAGATGTTGGAGCTACTTACTCACTTTCCCCTATAATAAGCTGAGTTGAATACCTTGAGGGTAGCTTACACCCACTTTTTTGGAGAAAAACAACCTCCAGTGACTCTAAGACATTTTAGCTGTGAAGGGAGACTCCCCCTCCTCTTGGAGATGCAGGGCTGCTCTCCATGATTGCGAGGAACCTTCCCAGCCTCAGTGATCGAATGTATGAAACTGAACCCTCAGTGATGAAAAGAGAGAGAGAGAAAACCCTGATTGTAATATCTGGCAAGGGATTTTGCTGTAAACAGACAAAAAGTAAAATTGAATGCCTACAATATCCCAGGCCTTGTGCTTGGCATTGGGAATAGAGAAATTGATCAGATACTGTCCCTACCCTGAGGAAGTTAGAGCCGAGGAGAAGCAGACAAACAGATGATAACCATGCAGATCCTGAGCATCATGAGCAGCTACTAGAGAACGCCATGCCAGCACAAAGGAGAGGCCCCGAGGCGTCTTGCAGAAAACCGTCACCCACAACCAGTCTAGGTCCTCGAGCATCTCCTTGTAGAGATGGCACTCCTGGGCACGGGTAATGATCAGACTGAGCTCTGAGTTTCCATTAGAGGCACAGAAGGAGAAAGTGTGGGATCTCCTTAATCGAACATCATGTCAAATAATGAAATCAGGTGGAAACAGAAAAAAGGAAAGATTCTTGTATTAGCCTGGACCCTTTTGGTTGGAAGGGACAGAACTTGAATCAAACTTCTTTAGGCCAAACAAACAGGGAACTAAAATGATACTGGACCATTAGGACTAAGCACAGGGACCCAGGCATAATTTGAAATTGAGGCTTGAACACCACACGACCCTGTCATCCCTCTCTGAAGGAAGCTTCGTTCTTTTCCACAGACTGACCACCTTCATGTGGTGAACACAGCTCAGAAAGTGCCCGAGTCCGGCCCAGTGCTCCCTCCACCAGAAAGAGGTGCACAATCTTCCCTTGGTTGTAATTTAGAAAACCCCAGGGAGAGATTCCGATTGGCCTGTTTTGAGTCAGTGTCCACTCCCAGACCAGTAAGCCATAGCCAGGGCTGGGGAAGGAGATAGGGCATGCCGCCCAGGAAAAGCCGGGAGAATCCTTGTTGGTGCCAGTCCCAGAGAAAGGGGAGCTGTGAACCAAGAGCCACCCCACCAGACGTCTCCTACAGACTCAATGCTCAGAACAGTGGGACTGGAAGGTGGCATTTGACTAAGAAATTACACCCCAGGTTTGATCACTTCATAGTTAAGCCCCTAACCAAGCTCTGAAATACTGATTCAAATAAGCTAAATCTCTCTAAATACAGCATACAGCAGTGCTTTTCTAACTATTTTCTAGCCACCAGGAAGTTGAGAAAGTAAATAAATATGAACTGTTTACATATATCTAGCATTTTGCTAAGCATTGAGAGGATGGGGTGGGAGTAGGTATTGGAAGAAATAAAGTTCAATGCCTGCCCTCTAGGAGTTTACCACAATTGAAGTCACCTTGGATCAAAAGTGGATCTGGGAGACCATGTAGCCCACAGATTTCTGAGTAAGTTCCTGGAAGACCACCAGAGAGCAGGAAGAGAGAACTGGGGGTGGGGTGGGGGGTGGGGGGGGCGGGAGGCTGAGTCATAAGAGGCTCAGCAGGCAGGCATCCTGGTCTCCTACTTCTAGAGCATCTCCTGCTTCATCTGGTCTGTATATGGGCATTTCTCATAAAGTCATATTTGTACCAAAGGTTTTTACTCCTTTAAAAATGTTTGAACACTACAAATATAGTCCAGCCCCCTTGTGTTGCTCCTGGAGATTCCAATGCCCAGGAGATCTGCCGTTTACATGCATTTAATCCTCACAACCGTGCTCTGATCTGGCTGGTTAAGGCGAACACAGATCTGGAGCCCCCTCCTCCTGACCCCCAGGCCGTTGTTCAGCCACCAGCCCTCACTTTGCTTGTATGACACAGCCAGGTATATGGAACAACAAAAGACCCCAAATAGCCAAAGCAATCCTGAAAAATAAGAACAAAGCTGGAGGTGTCACACTTCCCGATTTCAAAACATACTACAAAGCTACAATAATCAAAACAGCATGGTACTGGCAGAAAAACAGACACACAGATCAATGGAACAGATTTGAGAGTCCAGAAATCAGTCCACACATCTATGGACAGCGAAATTTTGGCAAATTTGCCAAGGACATACAATGGAGAAAGGAAAGTCTTTTCAATAAATGGTGTTGGGAAAACTGGACAGCCACATGCAAAAGAATGAATATAGACCATTATCTTACACCATAGACAAAAACTAACTCAAAATGAATTAAAGACTTGAATTTAAGACCTGAAACCATAAAACTCCTAGAAGAAAATATAGGCACTACACTCCTTGATTTGGTCTTAGCAGTATCTTTTTTAATATCATGTCTCCTCAGGCAAGGGAAATAAAAGAAACAATAAACAAATGGGACTACATCAACTAAAATGCTTCTGCACAGGAAAAGAAACCATCAACAAAATGAAAAGACAACCTAACAATTGGGAGAAGATATTTGAAAATCATATATCTGATAAAGCATTAATATCCAAAACATAAAGAACTTATACCTCTCAACAACAAAAAAACCAAACACCACAATTGAAAAATGGGCAGAGAATCTGAACAGACATTTTCCCAAAGAAGATAGACAGATGGCCAACAAGCACATGAAGAGATCTTCAACATCACTAATTATTAGGGAAATGCAAATCAAAACCACAATGAGATATTACCTCATGCCCATCAGAATCACTATTATTAAAAAGACAAGAAATAGCAAGTGTTGGAGAGGATGTGGAGAAAAGGGAACCCTCAGACATTGCTGGTGGGAATGTAAACTGGGGCAGCCACTATAGAAAACAGTATGGAGATTCTTCAAAAAATTAAAAATAGAAGTACCATATGATCCAGCTATTCCACTTCTGGGTGTTTATCCAAAGAACGCAAAAACGCTAATTTGAAAAGATATAGGACCCCTATGTTCATTGCAGCATTATTCACAATAGCTAAGAACTGGAAGCAACCTAAGTGCTCATCAATGGATGAATGGATAAAGAAGATGTGGTCTATATACACAATGGAATAACAGCCCTAAAAAAAGATGAAATCATGCCATTTGTGACCATGAGGGTATTATGCTAGGTGAAATAAGTCAGCTGGAGAAAGCCAAATACCAGATGATTTCACTCATATGTGGAAGATAAAAAAAAAACAACAACAAGAAATCACATAGAAACAGAGAACAGATTTGTGGTTACTGCATGGGAAGGGGGCAGAAGGGAGGGTGAAAGGGGTAAAAGGGCATATATGTACAAAAAAAAGAGTCAGATAAAACCATAACAAAGAGGCTTCGTGTGGGAACTCAGAGAAGGGAGATCATCCTCTTGAATTGTTCAATAACAGGATATTGAATAGTACCTCATGTGGAAGGAGGGCGAGGTGGAGAAGAGGAAGAGAGGAAGGGAGAAGAGAGCAAGCATGGATGGGACCTCACACCAAGAACTGTGCCAGGTGCTTGACACGTACAGATGAGCAGGAGCATGAATTGTGGAAGGAGAAGAAAAGGAAAGATGCGAAGGAGAAGGGAGCAGAGGAAAGAGGGGATGAGAGACGCAGAGGCCAGACCAGCCAGGAAATCCCAAGAATCACGCTTACAACAGCTCAGTTTCTTCCCTTGTCTTTGTGTCACAAATTCAAAGCCCTGAAGTCACTGACTCAACGTTTTCTCAGGAATTCATAATCAGATAGTTTAAAATAGGTTAATCTAACTGCAATAGTAAATGCTTACTGAGAGTTAACTATGTGCTGGGCACCATGTTCAGGGCCAGATAACAAGGTGAGCCTGAGGAGACTCACCCTTTGGTGTCCTTACAAGCCAATATCCTATTGACCAACAGTCATTTGCTGAGGATGGGAAAAACTGATTTTCTACTAATATAATTCATATGCATCTTTCTTGACTTTAAAAACAAGAGAATTATCTCATGCACTGAAACATTTTAACTTAATTGGAACTGCCTTCCATTTCACTTATTTTACTTTCATAACTGAATAGTGTTCCTTTCAAAGCATAGAGATAACTTATAATGATAGAGTTGTAAAATCTTGTTCTAATTTTGCTTAAAAATCTAATTCCTCTGACTCGCATGTTGACAGAATGCTTCCCATGTCTTTGTTCTTGTTTTCTCTCATGATTCTATAAATCAAACAACTGCCTGGGAAGCCCTGTACCAGTATTCTAATTTAGATAATAGCATAATTCTCCAGAATACAGCCATAGGCTGGGCATTTATTTGGTTTCAGATTTTCGGCTGGCCACAACTGCTAGTCTCAGGGTGGGTAGAGGCAGCATGAAACCCAGTAACACTGGACAATAGAATTTCTTTTCCCCTGAAGGGAGCTGTCTATTCTGGTAGGACAGGACCAATTCCATCTCATAGATATTTATCAGGATCATGGGTAGAAAGCTGAGTTACTGGCACCATGTTTATCACTTATTCAGAGATGTTTGGTACCCCTTGAACGTTGACCACCCCCCCCCCACCCCTTATGGGCAGCTGCCCTTATGGCCCAGCTCTTACTCTGGCTTTGGCTGTGCCAACTGTTGGAATGTGCCAACATGCATTTAATCCTCACAACAATGGTAAGAGAACAGGTCATATTATAACTCCCATTTACAGATGAAGAAATTGAGGCCGGGCAAGATTAAGTCGCTTGCCTAAGGGCAAACTAACTGGAGAGCAAAGGAGCCACAGTTAGTCGAGAATTCCAAAGCTCACACTCCACTCCCACAGTATCCACCACTCCGTACTGACTCCTTTAGAAAATGTAAGCACCCCTTTCACTTACATTCATATTTTAGAGTTCCTGCCAAAATAGCTGTTTTTTGACTTGAGACCTACAAAAGCAGAGGCACTGACTTCAGGTCACTAACTCTTTCAGTCACACCAAGGAAGCAGTGTGTGGTGTAGTCGGAAGAGCATTGGTCTAGGAGACCTGGTTTTGGAGTCACAGCTCCTGACACATAATAGGTGGTCAGTAAACACCGGTGGAACTAAGAACCATAAGTCATGTCTGTACATTTGATTACAGCTTTCTCCTGGCTGCTCAAGAGGGCACTTTAAAGATCCTGCAGTTCATGCCAGCATCACAGGGGTTGTAAAACATTGTAGCATAGCATCAAAAGCTACCACCATTTACTGAAAATCCATTAAACTTCCTTCAGAGTACGAATTTTGGAGGCAAGGAAAATGTCGGAGACTTTTGCTCAAAGTAGCCTGCCTCCAATTGCTATTTTGTTCAACTTGTCTTCCCTTCTAACTTTGTCCCAGAAAACTCTCAAGGGAAATGAAATTAAGCTGTTTCCCAGATTTACTTTTCAAAATTAGTCCTGGGCTGGCCTTCAACACTGCAAACACATTCTGTGTGGCCACAAGGGAGGACTGCACTGAATTCTTGGACCAACTACGAAGCTTTGGGGGCCAGACCAGCTGAATGAGCACAAGAAAAAGCACACGGGCGGGTGTTTTGTCCAATTCCTGCCTGCCATGCTGCCCTGTCCAGGGCATAAACCTCTTTGCTTTGCCCTTTGGTTTGTCCTCGCCCTTTCCTGCTATTGAAATAATGTTTATTTGCTGCCTCTGCTTGGATTTGGGGCTGGGGAAAGTTATCCACTATAACGAAATCAGGCCAAAGTTTTGCATAAGTGCCCAGGGACCATCATCAGAGTCATTGCAGTTCCGCATCCAAATGGTCCTCCTCCACCGAGGTGGGAGGTGGCGAGGTTAGACGTGACACACGTGGCTGCCTGCCGTGGTGAGTCATCCTTTCAGAGAGCCCATCTGTAAACGCTAGACACCGTCAAGGACTTGGCTTCATCATTTTCCTGGGAACAAAGAAATTCAATTTTAAATCTGCATATTCATCATTCTGGAGACATAGACACAGTGTGAAACTAAAATATTTAATAGTCAACAATTAATAATTCCCCAATCATATGTGGGATAAGATTTCAGTCTAAGGAATTGTAACACTCATAGTTATGTGATTGTACAGGCAACATTCAAGAAAGTGATCTTTCTTTCCCATAATAGATTTTCTTTCATTCTATGTGGGTTTTCAACAGATTGCTCCCAAGAGGAAAATCCTGCCTACTCTGTCTTTTCCTCACAGTGCTGTGGTCGCGGTGTTTTAAGCATTGCTGGGAATTTCCTTTGTATCTGAGTCGTTCTTATGTTCTCATCCTTTAAGTCCTCTTTTCACTGAAATTCTCTCTTAAAAAACTTTTTTTTCAATGTAAAATATAAGAACCACACCAGACATAAGTCTTCACCTCAAGCTGGTCCTCTGGTTTTTTCTTAGCCACAAAAAGATTGCTTGGGCCTGGGAAAAATATACTCTACAGGTTCCAATAGGGCAACTGAGTGAGGAAATTTTAGGAATCCAATATCAATAAAAGTATTCCCTCCCAAAATTTGTGGATTTCACCAAGGCTTCTTTTAAAAATGTTAAAAATTGTGGGAGATTTAGAGGGACTGTTTGTGGTCAACCTACATAAATTCTCTTCACAAATGCCGCTTATTTTCCATCACACAAGAAATTAACAAAATCTAAACCAATCCCTCTTGCACAGACATTATTCAGTGGTAACAAGTCCCAATTTGAAGAATCCAGGTTTCCTTCTGTCTAATCATATGGCCATTTTCCCAACTGTTTCACACATGCTAATGGAGTGTGACAAGTAAAACACATTTGGCTCAGTGTATGGTTCAACATGAAATGGCTTCGCAACAATGAGGCTCCTAATCATTTTTCTCCTAATCTACCACTGCTTTGGGGGGTTGGTGTCTTCCCTGTCATGAGCGATTTCAGTACACTGATCAGGGTAGACATGACAGATTCTTTATCAATGTCAAGTGTCTTTTGTAGTTGAGTCCAGTAACGCTAAAACAAAACGCCTCATAGATATTAGATATATGGTGGCATTACGGAATTCTCTTGCAGGCCATATTTTTTGGTCAACCTAGGAAAAGAAAAATGGAGTGAGGGCTAAAATCAAAGGAAGATGCAGCAGAAGTCTTGGCAGTTATTTCTGTGGAAGTCAGACAATGTGACTGACATGGGGCCAATCACTCTCCCCTCCTCCATTCAAGTTAGAATAGAACAAAGAGAAATTGCCAACAAAGAAAGCAATGATCTAGGGGGAGGGGACTGACTCTCAATAGGTTTTTAATTTCAGGAAACAGAGGAGTATTGCAGAAGAAACAAGGGACACATGGGCACATACTTATACATCCGTAAGTACATGCCCACCCTTACCAATTAAAATCATAAATTTTCCCCATAAGTTTTTCTTTTGACTTGTGAAGCTAATCTCTTGGGCTTCACTGACATGATCAACTTTCACAGTATCTAACATTAGTGCAAACTGGCTTAGAAAAAATACAATCCAAGCATCTCTGAATAAAATAGAGACTCTGATTGTTGTAAAGTTTGCTTTTGGTAAAAAGAGTTTGCAGTGCCATCAATAATGTGCCTTCTCCAGCAGTCTAGCTACAACTACTGAATTATGGAGAATGTTCGTTTTTTCAGTTCGTAACAATGGCTATTCCATAAGCAAACTTTAAAAGACCCTCTCGTTATGTGTACAAAGCGAGGCCTGCCAATCCCCTCTCCCCTCAAATAAAGAAAATGTTCCAACCACTCGCTAAATCTGTGGCACCGAATTGTGTTAATTCAACGTTTCAGAATATTACTATCCGGAATAACATGGAATGCAAGAAGCCTCATTGTCTTTTTAAGAATCCAAAAGCCAAGGATAACAAAATTCTCATCAAAGCTACAAATGGACAGTGGAAAGAAGTGCTCTAAGTGTTTGGTGGGAACCTAGAATTGTTATTTGTTACACCATCAAATCGGGAAATTAGTATGAACGACCAAGATGGACCGCAGGCCCCAAGTCCTCCAGCATCAGATGCTCCTCTGTGCTGCACAGTCAAAGGCTGAAGCTATTTCAATATTTTATCTCACTATTTTCTTTTTGGTACTAATTTAGAAAGTTGGTACTTTAATGTAATTGAACTCACTGAAGCTAAAAATGTCCAGACCTTTTTAATAAGGTACCTTTCAATATTAAACTTTAGGGTCTATTTTCTTCCCAAGTAGGCACTTAACTCCCATTAGCATTAATGGCAGTTGTGCACAAACACTGAGTAGGAATATATATATCTCTGTCTTTTTGCACTGCACTCCAGGGGAAAAAAGAAAGAAAAGAAAAAACAACCTTGAGATTGAATAAAAGAGGTAGAGTTTTGGCTTCATTTACAAAGATGAAATTAAGCCTGGCATCCCCAAATTTCGAGGAAAACACACCTTCAGTAAGTGAGATGAGGAGAAAATTTCTAAATCATTTTGAATAATACCCAAACCATGCTTTCCTGAGAGATCTGTTTTCTCTCCATGCCCAGCACACACATTAGACCCACTTTGCACTTGTTACATACATAATGAGTCTAGACAACGTAAGACGATTTCATGATTTTTTCTTATCATTTTTACTTATCTACCAGGGAGCCAATTTATGCAGCTTAAACCATTGCTAAAGAAGATGCATCAAAAATTGTCTGTAATCATTACAAATAATAGCGCAAAATGTTCACAAGAAGCTGTTTTCTTATCATATTTTCATTAAAACATCTTTTCACCTGCTTTGCTTTTCCCACGTTTGAAACCTGCTTTGTAATCAGTCTTATTAACTGAGAACATAAATATGATTTATTATGGTCTGATAATGGAAGCTACGTGGACCCAGAGAAGGGCTATATTGTCCTTTGATAAAATGGCTCTTTTCTCTCAAATGGAGAGCTCTATCATGAGAACATGCAGAATGTAGTGAGTGATTATTTCCTCAGGGTGAGTGATGGTGAAGCCGGACAGAAAATCTTCTTGTTGACCATGACAGCCTCAGAGGGTCCCCGAACCTCCCTGAGTTTGACAACCTGCAGACACTTTGATGAACTGTATTCTTGTGTCACAGACAGCCTGTCTGGGAGGAGAAAAGAGACCTTTATCGTCTGATCAGCTATTATTGTCTTGATCTTTTATAAGCAATCTCTAATGCACATGAATACAATATCCTTTCACACAAGTGCCCAGCATAATAGAAACGCAGTTGTAGGACCCTCCCCTCGGTTATGTAAATGTCCTTCTGCCGTAATTAGGAGAGATGGCTTGTAACTGATAGCGGAAAGCAAGAGTAATCAAACTGTTTTAGCATTATCTCCCTATTTTAAAGACTTCAACCCAGGGTAAACAGCATTTATGGTAGATATAGAGAACCAGGTTATTTTGAAGTCTTAGCCTAAAAGGAAAAATAGTTTTGAACATAGTTTGGTGTTATATTTTTATTAAACATGAAAATGGTAGCTGGTTTGCAGCCAAGAGTGATTACTTTGCTGATATGACTTAGAAGAAAATGAGAACGCCTCTCAAACTACCTGGCTGAGAGTTGTAGCAAGAACAAAGGCCTATTAATAAGGAATGCACTTGCACAAATGGGTCCTCCAGACCAAATAAAGTTCTCCAATAAATTTCCCTCTTATTCATTTCCAGGAGCCTAAATATGGCAAAAAAAATAAATAAATAAATTACCAAATATATTTGCAGGCATAACTCTTGCAATTATTGGGCAATTAAATCTACTTGTTACGTGGCCCTTGGGAGCCATCTCCATTTCTGAACTGTGAAGGATAGTTCTAGATGATGTTTGGTTGAACTTGGTGACAAAAGTTTTCTGATCTTCCAGAGAAAATCTAGCCAGACTTGTAGTTAGCAGGCCAGCTCATGGAGGCCAGTAGCTTGATGCTCAGTCTCAGCTGCTGGCAGACGGGAGGAAAAAGACATCACCCACCCGAAAAATTTTAATCCCCTCCAGCAAAACACAATACTCAATTTTTCATTAACCTTCTGACATCTGGACTCGGAGTATCCCCACACTAATCAGTAATGGGTTTTGCATTACCAATTAGTGGAGAAAACTCTCCAGCGCTGGTGCCAAAGGGTTAATCATTAGTTTCACACCACTGGGTGGTCAGAGTTAGAAGAGCAGCCCTTGGTCCCAAACAAGTGGAGAGTGAGGGGCCAGGGGTTGGAGAGAGCTCTCGTTATCAAGAAGAAACGTGCAGCTCACAGACATTGACCTCCATATCTCCCTCCTGACATCTTGCCTCGAGGTGGATTTAAGTATTATACAAGCAGGCACACACATGCACACGCGCACATGCACACACACTGATGCACAAGTCTGGGCCCAGAACAAATCACCCACCTGGCCAGCCTTTATTGAGTCTGTTCCATCAAAGGTAGATAGACCAGAGGAATTCTCTCTCTCAGCACCTGTGTCTATCTCCTTCTCTAAGCAATGACTTTCCCATGGGAATGAAAAAATTTGCCATTTCAGAGAGAGTTGGGTTTTGAGAAGTGTTTGATCTCCCTCAAGAGATACTTCTCTGAAGTTCTGCCAACCCTCGATTATCTGTACAAATGAGGCTTAGAGAAAGTATGGAAAGATTCGATTCACAGATAATCTTCAAACTCCAGTTTGGTCTATATTTTAGTTTCTTTCTGAACAAATTGTACCGGAGCAATTAACAAACAAAACTGATTGGATGTTTCCTGTCTCCTTTTATGGTCAATTTTGGGGATGTTAACAGAGTAGAGAAATTGTCAAAACACTGGCAACAGGAGAGAGAAAAGTGAAGGAACAAAATACCCAGATAGTCAGCAAACTGGATAATCTGCTCCTGAATAATTGAGAAGAATCTAATTTCAAAGATAATAGAAGATCTGGAGAACAATTGCATCTTGAAAATGCACAGCCCCTTCCTCTTAATCCCAAAACAGCTAGTAGGGAAACAAGTACGTAAACAAAAAAACGCAAGAAAAACTCAAACCTACTGTCCCCATCACATTTTCTCTGATCCAACCCGCACATGTTCTGAGTTAAGCTCTGTTCTGAAGAGGATAGGGACAGGGAGGAGAAGGAAGCAGGGAAGACGTCTCTTTGTGTCTGCCCAGCTCTGTTGTCAGGAACTGATAGCCACAGAGTTGCTTTCAAAACTATACTGGCTTCAAACTTCAGAAATGGATCTAACTTTTTTTTTTTTTAAGAAAAACCAACATCCAAGAAAAAGACAACAATGACTCAGCACTTGATTTTTTTTTTCAGTCCCCAATTTTTGATTCCTTACACAAAAAAATGTTCCAGTGCATTTGAAATTGAAATGAGAAACTTTGCTACACGCATTCTCCATGGTGCTCCCACTCAAGGCCGGCATTTAGAACGTTTCAGTTAAGGGAAGAAACACTCTTTATGAGCCTAATCATGCACATTTTTTGGCCAGAGTCATTGACTGACTGCACTTATTTAGTTCTGCTTTAGAAATGAAAATCTAATAAAGTAACTGGCAGTTTCAATGCCACAGAAATTTTCTCCAGCATCCCAACTGGAATCGCGAAAACAGGCTCACATTCCTCCAATCTCCCTCTCTTTCACCTTCAAATGCCACGCTTCTCAACCAAACCGTTTCCTAAGAAATCGCAGCACTTGGCTGGGTTCAGAGGTCGGGGCACAGGGCTGGGAGGAGGAAGACTCTTTCTTCAGGTCAGAGAGGATTTGCTTTTTTCCACACACGAAGGCAAGAAGGACCGGAATCTTGAGGCTGGGACTGTTCTGCCTCTTGCAAAGGAATTCAAAGGAGCCATTGTGTTTGATACTTTGCTTCCCAATTGGCCTCTGACAGCAACATCAGATGCAACAGATACCTCAGTTCTACATCTGGAAAGAGGCATTTTTTACAAAGAAAAAAAACCACTCCTGAAGACATTGAAGCCTAATTACTCTACATCCCATAGTCTTAAAGATTGAGATCTCTCTGATACCGTGTGATAACCCCTTAAGGAATGGGAGCAGCTCCATTAGGCCTTGAACAGATAGCGTTTCTATATTTTACCCTCAATAAAAATGATATTCAAAAGAAGTATACCAGCTGGATGCTTTCATTCCCCCAGCCATCGAATTGTAATGATCATTACACAGGATACAACAATACCATGTATTAAGCTACCAAACGGAAAATAAACCTTTCGCTAAAATGTAGAAGGGATTTTGACTGTCCAGGACTGAATTTAGGAATCAGTTTAGGTTAACCTCTGTCCCCTGTGCTTTTCTAGAACATGTATACAAGTCCTCATATTTATGATAGAGCCTTTAAAGTTCTGAATGGTCTGGATCTTAGTGCTATAAATCCACGCTAAGTAAACAGATAGTATTCTAAGCAGCATGGTCATTACACTCACGGAGTTTGGGACTGCTACGCAATATCCCCTGGGAGAAATGTCCCCCATTTCTAGTGCTACTGTGACCCAGAGATGAGCTAAGGACAGGAAAAGAGAAAAGAAAAAGGATGGGAGTAGCAATCTGCGAAGCACCGAGGGAGGTAGAAGGGGGAGGTGGGAGCAGGAGAGAAGGCATGGGTTGGTAGAGAGGAATTTATGAAACTATCAGCAAGCTTGATAATGGAAAAGAAGCCGCTGAGATAGCATCCATTCCCAAATTTTAGTCACATGTGGAGAGCCCTGGGTAATTTTAGTTGTTCTGCCATCCAAGGCAAATCCTGGGCCTCTCAGAGCCATTGGAAATGTCTCAAGTTTCTTATTCTGCTATTTTGATGGAAATTAAACTTGTAAATCAATAGGAACAGAACTAGCTCCATATAAAAGCTCTCCTCCTTCATCCTCTCTTCCCCAACATACTACGTATCTGATTCCTGCCCAAATGATTTAAGATTCCCAAATGCAAGTGGAAAAATTTAAGTTTGAGATTTGCTTGTAAAACAACCTAAATCTCAGCTCAAGTCTCCTAATGAAAGAACATTTTAAAGTAGACAAGGAGAATAAAAGTATACAGTAGTCTTATGCATGAAAGAAATATGGAAGCATATCCATGAAAGGCTCAGGAATAGTCCTCAAAAGTGCTTGAAGTGATGGACATGTGCATCCCAGGGAATCTGACGACTTTTGTACAGACATGAGCAACATCAGCCAGCTTCTCCAGCTTGCCCCTGTCCATCCTTTGCTGGCTTTCCTCCCCCTCTGTCCTTCTCCTGGGCATCTTTTTTCCTCTTCTTTTCTTTTTATCATGTCATCTGCTATTCTTTCCTCTAGATTTTTACCATCCACTCTTCAACTTTATTTTTTCCTACTGTATCTTTCTGTCACAGCATCTTTACTTTTCTTATCCTATGATAAGTATCTCATTTCTTTAGACCACAAGCACAACACAGGTTGTAGAAGTCCTACAACTAAAGATACTCTCATTCCTGTTACAGAAACAGCCACTTTTGCCTACTCTCAGCTGCCTTTCTCACTCCACCAATTAAGATTTTCCACATCTGGAGCAAGATGAAGAGATGCGTATTCATTGCTGGCCCATTATTGGTGCAGAAATGATGGTGGTTGCTGAGAAACCTGAAACAAATACTAATCAAAACAAAAGTATGACATTCCCAGTGAAGACCAGAACCAATACTTGGGACAAGTGTCATCTAATCCTTAATTCTTGAACCTTAACCCTGAGACCCCGAACCCTAACCCTGAGACCCCAGGGGCATCAGTACATCCACATTTCCAAAAAGACCCCAGTCTGGTCCCTGATTCTTAACTCTGTACCTCTGCCTACTGAAAAATTAGGCTGAAGCCTAATTTGGGGCAATCTCATTTCCTAATGACTTTGCAGTCACTTAGTCTTTTGAAAACTTCTTCAGAGCTTTGCCAAAATCCTGCATTTTCTTTCACTCCGTTGTAAAAGCTTTTTTAGCTTTAAAGACTTATGTCAATTGAAATTACACTTTCTCATCTTCTTGGAGGCTTCACATTGAGGGCTGACTCTGTGACTCCATCTTGAGTGGCAAGGGGTCTCTCTCAGCCATAATTGCAGCCTCAGGAGCGCAGCATTCTTAGCGCCACCTTCTCTTTTATACATGTGTGAAAATACTAAATATTTGAGAAAAAGGTTCTGTAATATAGCATCTCCTTGTGCTAATCATCTGGTTTAAGGTTAGGAAGGTAGAAACCTCATCCCTTTGTCAGATGACAAAGATTAAAGAAGGAAGGAAAGTAAAAGGAAAAGCGTGGGAAGGAATATTCTCTCCTGGGACTGTCATTCAGGTGCAGACAGGCACCTCTTGCTGATTCCTGCTAATGGAGGAGGCGTTAGCCAGATAAAGCCAAATGTTCAGCTTCAACTTCTCTCATAATCTCTACTGGGCCTATTGACAGCAGAAGTTAACCATTTAGAGGTTATCGTCCCAATACACAAATGCTTGCTTCTGATAGACAGACTAAGGAATTCTCTCAAAATTGGGTGGACAGTAGAGAGAAGAAAAGCAAAAGCACAAATAGGGTACTCCACATCGGGGAGTCCAACAGTGATGACAAGATGAAACTCAACTCAAACCACATGACCATAAAATGGAAATCTATTGCCCATGTAACTGGGAAGTCCAAGGCGTGGTCGTTTCAGATGTGCTCACTCAAGTGCTCAAACAATGTGGTCAGAAATCTATTTCTTTCTCACCATCTCTTGCCTCTACAGTACTCTGTGTTGGTTTTAGATTCAGGCAAGATTCTTCTACCTGGTGGTAAAGAAAGCCATCAGTAGCTCCAAGCTTACACTGACCTTTACCAAGGCATCCTAGAAAAATGTATGTCTCTATTTCCCAGAAATCCTATCAAATCCCCCAAAGACTCTTGAGAGTGCTGTCTGGATCCCTCGCTGATTGGAAAGCCAGACCGTTGATTGGCAGCCCTATCAGAGTCACAAGGAATGTGGGAGAGGCAGATCCCAAGGAAAAGAGGCTTTTATCAGAAGAAAGAAGAATGGAGGCTCCGTAGTCAAAGGCAAGTGTCCTCCAGGCAGAGCCATTTCAGTCACTCTGAACCTAAATCACTTGCAGGGACCTTTGAAACTCATTAGCATATCCTGTCTCAATGGCTAGATAGTGCCTCACCTTTGCTCCACGTTGCTGAAATGCTTTTTTTCTCTGAGTAGAGAACAGCCCTCAGCACCTTATGAGCCCCAACTGCATGGATGAATAAGATCTGCTCAGCAGCTTGCAATGGTTCCTTCATTGCCATTATGGACCATCATGTAAATAAGTAGTTACAGACTTAAGAACTCACTATTTACTCAATAACCCTTGATGGGAACTGCGATCCCTTTACACACTATTATAGAAGTACATAATTATAGACTTTTCAAATGGATATTTCTTTTAGGAATTCGCCCGTAATAGCTCTTTCAAAGCTGTTAAGCTTTTATCATGTGAAGACCCAAGTAGAAAATATTTAGTTCACTCCTCATTGACCTAATACGGAACAAACTCATCTTTAAGATGGTGCTAGGTTCCTGCCAAGAACACAGGGACGGCATGTAAAAAAGGTCTGGCTTGGGCTATTTGGACAGGAAATCAAATTGCTATTAGATCATGCTCACTTCGTTTGGTAATTAAATATTGACACTGACTGATCATCCATCATTGTTTCTTCAGTCCCTCCTGAAGGAAATCTTGTTACACCCACTTGTTCTGACTTTATTACTATCCAGCAGAGGTCCCATAACAGTAAAATGCCAGGTGGGTCTGCTGGCTTCAATACATCTCATTACTGAAGCACAGAGCATAATTCTTATTTAATGGAGAATAAGTTTTTTATGCACATTAAATACATTGGTCCCACCAAGGAAACCACAGCTGGGATCAGGAGATTGAGAGATACCTGCTGAGGTCATGAGCTCAAGAAAATCACATGACACATGATACAATTCAATGTATATATCTGACATAATCATTACATGCCATGTGTATCACATTACAAAAATTATTGGCATACCATGTTCAAATGGGTCTCAGGATATATGTGAAATTTAACTTACTTAATGCAAGTCGAGAAGCTACCAAGTGTTCACAACTCTGTCAAAGGCTTAAGGCTAAGTGAGGGAGATACAAAGATAAAAATAAAGTTTGTCTTCATGCTCACTTACCTACATCAGAACTTTATTTTTACTAGCCCCCCGCCTGCCATTCCCACTGACTCACTCTCTAGGCTTCACCACTTAGAACTTCTCCCCAAGTCTCAGATAAATGCAGCTCCTTTTCAGTTTTCCACCTTTTCCTTAAAATACACACGCACACACATACACACACACACACATCCTATTGGTTCTGTTTCTCTGACTAAGAAACACTCTCACATATAGCAGATTTACTCCATTGGCAAAGTAGGAAACCAGTTGGTTCTGTAGAACTGGAAGCCTTACACTTGCTCGTGCCTAAGTCACTGCACCAGCAGAGCTTTCACTGATGCCCGTGGTCTTCAGGGAAATGTTCCTTAGCACAAAAGAGATTTCCAAGCCTGGCTTCCACCACCTCCACCTCTACACCCATTCAACTCGAGGGTGCACTCTACACGAGAGCCATACAGAACTGCTTACTGCTCACCGCTGCCCGGAGGCCAAGCTCTCTCAACTTTCCATACCTCCTCATACACTATACCCTGTGCCTTTTTACCTGGCTAATTCCTACCCATTCTTCAAAACTTCCTCTGGAGCCCCCACAGGACAGAGCTGGGTGCTCCTCCTATAAGCTGTTGCCTCATTACAGAAAGTCCCCTGCGTGATAGCGGTTTGCTTCTGTCTCCCCAAGTGAGCTCCTACCTCCTCGAGGGCAGAGACTCCCTGTTCATCCCCTCTTCCCTCCTCCAGTCCCTATCTGTGCCTGACGTGCAGTGAAGGTGCTAATGGGCAATTAGATCAACAAAAAAAACAAAATATTTTAAGGAATTAAACCAAGTATAAGGGGGTGTTTCTTGCTTGCAGTCTGTGAGAATACAGCTTAGTATCACCCAAGGGAGATGCAAAGCCAGATGCTGGGGGTATGAGGACCCTGCTCGGGGGGCCGCTGCTGGGCAGCACGCGCTGTGACTTGAAGGAAGACTGCCCAGAGTGAACACCAAAGGCAGGCGGGCAAGTATGGCAATGCCGTTGTAGCTCCGCACCATTTTTCTTCCCAACTTTTCAAAACACGAATGAGTTGGGAGAGGGGTGGGGGGTGGAATGACCAAAAATGGCCCAAGCCGGGCAACTACGTTCAGATGACCCATGTCAAAACATTCAGCTTTACCTACAGGAGTAGTTTGGGGCCCATATCTCTAATTTTTCAAGAGACATTAGTAGGAAACTGGGATTTCCTGTACAGCAGTAAATGGACAGCTCAGCCGAAACATCTGATTCATAAAGGCGGGCCCAGGCGCCTGACAGGAGCTCTCACAGCAGCAGTGGGCTTAGCAGAGGGCTCCTAACCAGACTGAACTTAGTTCAATCTGAATCTGAGACGGTAGGCTTCCTGGTTCTATCTCTGACTTGGCTCTATAACTTTTACGCTTCATGCTTTTACTTCTCAATGCCTCAGTTTCTGCATCTGTAAAACAGGGCGACTCATCCTCGCCCCCTGCTACACGGGAGGGTAATGCGAGCAAACAAGCCCTCCTGTGGAAGGCAGGTTGCCTTTCCATTCCTTCCTCTCAATGGATCTGAAGCAGCATTATTATTACTGAAAATGTCAGTGGTCATCTGAAAGGGTTATTTCAGTCAAAAGTCTTCTTTCCTCAGGATCATTTCATAAAGGAAAAGTGAAAGCGTGAGCATCTCCGCGGAACTGTCATAATTAGTCCCAGTAACAGTTGGGCCATTTTTTTTCAGTTCATTTATAGTCAAATTCTACAAATTTGAAAACATCCAACATCTGGGCTGAAAAACTTGCACAAAGCCAGAAAGCCCCCCAAATGGGCATGTGTGGGCTTCAGTGGCATAGGAACCAGATGTACTTTTTGCCTCAACTACTCTTTTCAACCTTTAGGAAAAAAAATTATAATTGAATTTTTACACTTACAAAAACCCTCGGTTTTCTTCCCTAATTTAAAAAAAAAAAAAAGTCTTTTCTGATAAGCTGTGAATTTAAAACTTTCCCAATCAGAAATTTCTAGAAAAGGAATGTTTTAATGAATATATAAAAGCATTTGGGGATCCATTTGTAACCATGTAAACTTTTACAGGGACAAATAATAGTTAACATTTATTGTCCTTACATTATAGGCAGTCTCTGTTTTAAGCACTACAAAGGTATTATCTCATTTAATCTTTGCATTAACTCCACGAAGTAGGTACTATTATCTTCTCCATTTTACAAGTAAAGAATCCAAGGAACAGATAGATTAAGTAACTTGCCCAAAGCCCCATTAAAACAGAAAAAAGCAAAGTGTTTTGGTTGCATCTTGATGTTTGAAGGAAAATTTCACTTAATTCAACCTTAATACAGCAAGAATCTAAAACAATCTTTGCTGTAATAAAGTTATCCCAACTACATTAAACCACTCCTCTTGGGAAGAGCTGCACAGAGCCTTTAAGATAGCTCCCAGAGATAAGACGGTTTGAGCTCCGGGAAACAATTCTGACTCAAGAATTTGCCCCAGTTTCTACCATCTTCTTTGATATCCTGTGGGAAGAAAAAAACACACACACACACATTCACACTAACTTATTTCAGCTATTCGCTGAAGAAAAACTGTCTTCAATTCCTATTGTTTTCAGCATGCCACCCAACAGCATCTAGAAGCTTCCTCAGGGAAGCAGTGGAATTTGCTGGCTTACCAAACAGCCTTAGAAAACCTGCTGGGGGCTCCACCGAAGGGCTTTGTGAACAAGGATAAAGAAAGCACATTAACGTCGCCTTGTTTCATGAAAAAGGGAACACACACAACAAAACTTGATTACAAAATCTCATTTTACAAACTCAAGGTAAGATGAACGGCCCTGGGGCAGTGGCCCAGCCCCCGTAGGGCTCTTCCAGCCTGTGCTTTCTGTCTGAGGATCTGATTCGACTCCAAGGACCGGGTTAGATAAAACCGGAAGGGTTTATGTGCACGGCATTTAACTTTAAACATTTCTTCATGGAAATTTACAATGCACATAATTTACATATTCAATACCAGTGACAATTTACTTCTCCCATCTGAACAGGGCTTTCAACTATGCCACTTGAACTAAATTAATAAACAGTAATTACAGAATGTTGTGTGAGCTAGCTGTTGATGTTGAGCAGATTCTAATCAACACCTTCTTTTAAGGGCCAATTAAAGCTGAATGTATGCAATATAAACATCTTCGAGTATTTAGACATGAGCCACAGAACAAGGTAAAAAAAAAAAATTTAAAATCTCAACAATTAGACTAGGGATGAGCCAGTCAAACCTGGAGAGATGGACCCTTTTCAGTGGTTGCTAAAGTCATATTAATTTCTTCAAATGATGAGATTTTTGTGAAATGGAAAGGGGCTCCAAGGACTCATTAGGCCGAACCCCATCCGTTTTGAGATTTCTCCAGCATCTTGTATTATTTTCCATATGCTTTAAGTTTCATGGCGTTTCTTTTTAAATTGCCTCAAACACTTTTCTCTTTAATTCATGTGCATCTCAGCGAAAACTTAATCTCCATATTTCTGACTCATTTATGTATAAATCATCTACGTGTTATTTGGTGTCTAAGAAACCTTTCCCTAGGCCCCATCTTTAGCCATCCAGGCGCTATACAAAGCACAGAGTGTGTCCCAGGCCCCTCTGTGGGGGTGTACATCCCAAACAAATAGAACACACAGATCACTGAGGAGACGGATTAGGAGCTATGGGGAGGAGAAGTCGGCCAGCCTCTCAATCATCTGTTGTCCTCAGAACCAATTGCTCTGCTTCCCAACATGGCAGGCTTCATGGCCTTGGGAAAGGGAGCCGAGAGGAGACATTGCGGTAATGGTAAAAAGTTCTGGATAGTGTTCAGAATGGCAGGGGCGACCAATGTATGTGGTAGAGAACAGGTTTCTCCAATAGTTGGGAGAAACTGGTAACCATGTTTCTTCCAAAATATGCATCTCAAGAGGTCAGAATGGGAGCAAGTTGCCTGTAAATACTACTTTATACGGGACAGAAGAGGGCATCCCTATGAGAAGTCTAGGATGACCCTAGTCCAAGTGGGTGTGTGAGGACACATTTGAGGGCCTCGTGACCTGTAACCCTGCCATCCTTTCTGCCTTAGCCCCCAAGGCTGCACATTGCCAGTGCCCTGCTTCCCTCAGGCTAATTGAATTCTGCTTTTACAACACACCTAGATCATCTTTTCTTCCTCTTTTCTACTCAGGTCTCCCTTTTCTCCCGCCTGGACTTGCCTGTCTCTGACTGTCCAAATCACACTCAAGGCTAGCTTCAGACTTATTCTCCCTCTTTCTCACTCTCTCCCTCTCTCTCCTCTATCCTTCTGTAATCCATATTGTGCAAAATTTAACTAGAAATTGTTTTGAAGTAATGCTCAGCAAAGCTGACTTTGGCTGGTTACCCACTCCATTTACAGATATGCTCCTCTGCCCCGCCCTCTTGCTTAGATTACAAATTGCCTGAGGACAGAGATTTTGTACGACTTGGCTTCACCCTAGCACCTAGCATAGGACTATTTATGTGAGCAACTGCTAAAGGAATATTTGTGGGATGAATATGAATGAAGCTTTCTTTAAAGTCAACAAAATGAAAGTCTCTGTTTGGCTTCAAATATTTCCTCAATAAAATTTGGAAGTATAATGATAGACTCTGTGCCAGAAATCAAAATTTCAAGATAGTTCTTATTTGCTAGTCACATATTAAAGTGGGAGAATTATGGAGCCGTTGGGCTGGGAGGAACCACAGGAAATCATTTGATCCCACAGTCCTGCCTCTTGAAAAGGACTGTACTAAATATATTCTTGAATACTAGTTGCTGATTTTTGCTCTGTGCATAGTCATAACCACAGTAATGATAACAGTGAACATTCATTGAGCGCTCACTACAGGAAGGAAAGGGCCCCTCATTGCTATCACTCAAGACTGTCTGAGACCTAGAAGCCAAATTTCTGTGGGTACAACCCAGGTGCACCCATGGACTTGTGCCACCAGAGAAGACGCCCCAGGCTCTCCCATCTCTAGTCTTTGAACATTTGACCAGTTCCTTTCCCTCTTCACACTCCACTAGTTCCCTGGACAGTCTCAGCTGCTTTCCATGGCATCACCCAACATTTCAGGAGTAGGAAGAAGGGAGTCCTAGGGTGGTATCTTAAGCCCTTCTGCCTCATCTGAGCTTTGATCTCAAATTTCTAACCACATATAGGTCATCTTCACGGGTGTCATACAGTTTACCTCAAACATCATGTGATCCTAAATGAATCTCTGTGCCTTTTCCCTATTAAAACCAGCTCTTTTTTCTCCTATTCTTTTTGTTATAAATGGTATTAGTACTCACCCTCTTGCCTGTACTGAAAATCTGAACTTTGTCTTGGAAAACATGGTATGGAGGAAAGAGTAGTGGTTTTGGGGTCTAACAGGACTGAATTTGAAAGCTGCCTCAACCGTTGACTACCTGCTCTGTGACTTTGGATAATTTTCTTAACTTCTCTGAGTATATTTTCTTATCTGAAGATAGAAATATGTTAACAAGGTTATCACATACTAGACCATGAAGAAATGTTCATTTCCTTTCCTTTCTTCCTTTTTCTTTTCTCTTTCCTTCTCTTCTTTTCTCTTCCTTTCTCTTCCCTTCCCTCTTCTTCTCTCCCTCTCCCCCCTCCACAACAAATCAATCATCAAGTTCTATCAATCATGTATCCTAGGTAACTGCCTTCTTCTTTCCATCACTTCTCTCCTCATCATCTCACCTGAAGAGCACCCAATCCGGTTTTTCTGCCTCTGTTTTCACTTCCTCTAATCTATCCTCCTCTGGGCTACCAGTTACACAAAGACCTAACTCCCTTATATAAAATCTACATTTGTTCCCAGTTGCTTCCAGGAGAAAAACCAAACTCCTTGGCAATACATTCAAGACCCATCATAATCTACCCTCAACTTACTTTTCCAGTCTTTTCTTCAACTAGTCCCCAAAGCTCCCCCTAGGTTTCAGCTGGGTTCTTGCCACTCCCTGCCTGTGCCATGTTCTTCAGTACCATTAGGTCTTTATGCATGCTTTTCTCTCTAGAATCCATCCTATCCCATCCGACACACACACAACCTGGCAAACATATACAGAACGTTCCTGACACTGGTCAAATGTGAGTCTCTTGATAACCTTTCCTGAACCACACAGGCTGGTTAGGTGGCTCCCTCTGAGCTTTCAAAGGCCCTAATTAATTGGGCCATCTTGGCCTCTTTCCATTCCCATTGTCCCTTGGGTCTTGACTTTGCTTCATATAGCCTTACATCCCTGCAGGTTGTATTCTCCCTGAATCCAAATGTCTTCCATCCTGGCATTCTCTGCCTCTGTAAACCATTCCACAGTCACTCCCTCCTCAGAGAGCAAGGTATTAACTTTCTAGCTTGGGCTTTGAGATCAGAGAATCCAAGTTTCCAGGCTTAGCTTTACTGCATATCACTTGAATGATCGTAAAGAAAATGCTCAAAATTCCTGAGCCTTTAATAGGACCTTGTTCATATAGCTGTTATAAAGATTAAATGATTGGTATAAGGATAGACATATAAGTCAACAGAATCAAATTGAGAGTCCAGAAATAAATCCTTACATTTTTTATGGCCAATTGATTTTCTATAAGGATGCCAAGACAATTCAACAGGAAAGAACAGTCTTTCGATAAAGAGTGCTGAGAAAACTGAATATCCACATGCAAAAGAATAAAATTGAACCCCTACCTCACATCTCTATAAAATTAACTCAAAACGAATCATAGACAAATATTAGAGCTAAACTATAAAAGTCTTAGAGGAAGACGTAGGAGTGAATCTTTATTACCCTGGGTTAGGCAATGATGTCGTAGATATGACATCAAAAATGCAAGAGACAAAAGAAGAAATAGATAAATTGCACTTCATCAAAATTAGAGATTTGGGGGCTTCAAAGGACACTGTAAACATGAAAACACAGGCACAGCATGGGAGAAAATATTTGAAGAACATATATCTGATAAGGAATTTGTATTCAGAATATATAACTCTTCAAGCTCAACAATGAAAAGACAATAACAAATAATCCAATTAAAAAAACGGCAAAGGATTTGAATAGACATTTCTATAAAGAAAATATACAGATAAGCACATGAAAAGATGCTCAACGTCATTAGCTATTAAGGAAATGCAAATCAAAACCACAATGAGATACCACTTCACACCCACTCGGATGGCTAAAATTAAAAAGACAGACAATAATAGTTTGGCAGTGCCTCAAAAAGTTAAACATAGAGTTACCATATGACCCAGCAATTCCACTCTTATGTAAATGTCTATGAATATCAAAAACATATGTCTACCCAAAAACTTGTACAGCAATGTCCATAGTAACATTATTCATAATAGTCGAAGAGTGGGAACAACTCATATGTCCATCAAATGACGAAGAAACAAAATATGGTATATCCAGACAGTGGAATATTATTTGGTAATTAAAACAAATAAAGTACTGATAGATGCCACAGCATAGATGAACCTCGAGAACGTGCTCAGACACAAAAGACCACATATTGAATTATTGCGATTATATGAAACATTCCAGATAAGCAAATCCATAGCAACAGAAAATAGATTAGTGGCTGCCAGCAGCTCAGGGGATGAGGGGAATTAGGGAGTGACTGCTGATGGATGCGTGTTTCCATCTGAGGTGATCAAAATGTTCCAGAATTAGATAGTGGTGATGATTGTACAAGTCTGTGAGTATACTAAAAGCACTGAATTATACACATTAAAGGGGTGGATTTTACGATATGTAAATTATATCTCAATAAAGCTATTATAAAAATAATTAAAATTAACTAAAAACTTAAGAAGATTAAACAAGGTACTTGGCACGTGGGAAGTGCACAGTAAATGCTAGTTACTATTATAATGTGTGCCTCTATTGTTGTTGTATTGTTCTTACCCCACTATAGTGTCTAGAAATCAATCTTGACACTAGAACATGAAGTCCTTGAAGACAGGGGCCATGACCTGCTTAGAACCTACGCCTTGTTTATTTCTCTCTCCTCAATCCCTGGAGTGATATTTGGCATAGAGAAAATAGTACATAACATAACAGTAGATAAATTAAAATGAATGAGTGAGCATTTACATCTCTATATTATTCTGGGCTTGGGCTTAGACATTTTCAGGAAAACACAGAGCAATCTGCAGGGATGCTAACAGTTTCAGGGATGCTCCATAGCTATTTGCAGCCCAGAGTCTGGAGGGAGACAGAGAAGGGAGAAAACAGAGATGAGTGAATCCGAGTGGCAATCCTCAAGGTTTTACTTGGCCTGACCCAGTCACTGAGTTTCTGTCAATTCTCCTGCACTAAAGTTCTTTGGAAATTAAGATTCCAAATTTCAGAACACAGAAAAGCTCAGAGCTAATCAAAAGCCAAGGTTTTTATTTACTTGTATTCTAAATCACTACTTTCTCACCAAAAGCTGCCAGCAGCTCTTCCTGAACCCTACTGAGATAGCGTAAATTATCATTTGTAATTCCAGTCCCATTTTACATAGGACTCCACACCCCACCCCCACCCCCGCCCCACCCCGCCTCCATGAGAGACTGGCAATCAGTCACAGCACATTTCCCGTCGAGCCTGGATATGACCTAAAAATCCTCAACACAGTCCTCCAAGAAACCACTACCAACCTGTTTGACTTATCTTTTGCTGCATAACAAATCACCACAAAACTTAGTGGCTTAAAACAACCATTTTATTATCTCTCACAATTCTGTAGGTTGACTGGGGCTACTCCCCACACACCCAGCATACCACAGTGAGCAAGGGATGGATAACCACAATAGACTTATCATAAACGGTAGGGGGTGTAGGAGGCACATAAAAGTCACTGGTCCACAACAATTCTGAAATCCTCCAATTCTAAAGTTAGAGAATATTCCAGGAGTTGGACTCAGTTCTGCTCCCTGAAGTAGTTTTCCACAGTGCTTGGCTCTGCCCTCTGAGTCATTCTTTCTTTTCTGCTGGAAATTCTTTATGTTTGCAGCAGAGTAGCTTTCTCAGTCCACTTCCTGACCACTAAAGGTTAAGACCTGAGAGACTTCTTTTGATTTTGAACTATGTCTTTCCCTTTAGTCCAAGCTGATATAATTATTTATAATTTTTGTAGGCTTCCTGTATAACAAATTTTAATTCAATCCATTAAAAACAACACACACCCATAAATCTTTCCAAAATAAGTTCCTCTCTACCTTGGGCTGAGAGTCAAGGTGTTAGAGGAAAATGCCATTAAGACTCTTAGAACCTCTTTTATCTAGCTGAAAGAGTATAGTAAACAGGCCCTTAAGATTCTTAAAACCCTCTTGTGCAGCTCAGAGATCTACAAACACAACCTTAAATCTTTCTGAGGGAAGAGTCTTGAAACCACACCTTTGATCCAATCTTGATCACCAAGACCTTCATTTACTGGCAATGTCATGGAATTAATCTCTGCTTCTTGGTCTTAATTTACTTTAAGAATCTTTTGTAGGCTGGAGAGGTTGGGAATTAGAAACTATTTTATTTTCCAACTCAGCAGATCCTGGGTTGGGAATGTTTCCTCCTCATTCTGCTTGAAAACCAAACAGTTCCAGATGCTGGCCCCGTGGCTGAAGGGTTAAGTTCTCGTGCTCCACTGCAGGCTGCCCAGTGTTCTGTTGGTTTGAATCCTGGGCGCGGACGTGGCACTGCTCATCAAACCACGCTGAGGCAGCATCCCGCATGCCTCAACTAGAAGGACCCACAATGAAGAATATACCACAATGAAGAATATACAGCTATGTACTGGGGGGCTTTGGGGAGAAAAAGGAAAAAAATAAAATATTTTAAAAAAAAACAAAAACTAAACAGTTCCTTCTTCAATTTATCTCTTTCTATCTGTACCTTTTCAGGCACCACTAAAAACAATTTTTTGGCCCTTTCAACATTCTACCTGCCAATCTTCTCAGGAAAATCCACAAGTTAATTAGATATATATTTTCTATCTTCCACGTTATTACAGTGCCGCTTACTGCCACTACATAATTCAGGTCATCTTTTCTCTAGTCTCCAACACAATTTTCATACTGTTATTCTAGCTCCCATTAACAATCTTTTCAAGACTCTTCCGTATTTCATTCACTGTCTGATTCCAAAACCAATTCCACAGATTTATGCTTTTGTTATAGCAATGCTCCATTTCTAGACAAAAGTTATTGTTTTAGTAGTCTGTTAATTGTAAAAAGAAAAAAACATACCCCAAAACTTAGTAGCTCAAAACCACCATTTTTATTGTTTCTCACAATTCTGTGGGTCAGGAATTTGGAAAAGGCACAGCAAAAGTGGCTTATCTCTGCTCCTTGAGTCTTTTGCTGGGACTGGATCATCCAAAACAGCTTCTTCACTTGCGTGTCTGATGCTTCAGCTAGGATGGTTCAAACGGCCGTGTGGTGGCTGGAATGACTTGCCTGTAGACATATGTCCAGAGTCTCAGTCGTTAGCTGGGTTCCATGGTTCTCCTTCATAGAGTCTCAAGGCCTCTCCCTCTCCATGTGGCCTCTCCACATGGTCTTTCTTGCAGGGCAAACAGACTTCTTATATGGCAGCTCAGGGCTCCCAAGAGCAAAAAAGCAGACACTGCCAGTCCTTCTTAAGGCTTAGGCAAAAACTGGCACAACCCCACTTCTCCCACATTTGACTGGTTAAAGCAAGTCAGAGGAGCAGCCTAGATTCAAGGGGAGGTGGTTATGCAATGGTGTGAATACTAGGAGAAGTGATTCATGGGGGCACCAACATAACTGACTTCCACACAATCTGCTGGAACTGGAGAGGAGGATGAATTCTGTTTGCCATTCCTGACCTTTTGCTAGCCCTATTTGTTCTTGTCTGAGGCATATCACAGCTTGAAAACAGATGTGAGACATCACACAGTAACATTGCCATGTGCTGGCTCTGAGGCATCTCGCATGGATGCATGTCCTCTTCCTCCTCTCCCTTTACCACTAATCCCCACAGATCCCTTGACAGACTCATGTAAACCATTAGTGTTTGGTTTGCTTCCCTCACTCATGTTGCCCACAGAGCATTTGGAGAAAACTGTTTCAGATTGCCCCAGCCAAATATTTGCTATTAATAGCAGTTCCCATTTCTGGAAGGCCAACTGTTTGCACCAAAAATACAGAGCAGAGACACCAGATAACCCCTACCCACAGATGGGGAGCACACGTGTCTCATCTGCTCTGGGGCAACTGGCAACCAGAAGCTCAACTCTGGGATAAGATGTGAGGAACACTGCGAATTTATCTACCAGAAGGGGTCTTGCCACAGAGTTAATGGATGCGCTACAGGAGTCTGTGAACTCCCAAAATTGCATGCAAAATTTTGGATGCTTGTGTATTTTTCTGGGGGAAAGCCCCATTAGCGTTCATCAGATTATGATTATGTGATATGATTTCCCATCACTCAAAGGCCAACTTGTAACTTGTCTTAAACCACGTCTTCCCATCTCATTATGAAGAAGTGTGGGCTCCATCAACCATTCCCAGCAAAAGTAAGAGCAATGTGGCTCCATTTTTCTCCATGGCAGGGTCCATTTTGTTCCTCTTCTTCTGTTCTCCTCTTGCTCTCATTTTCTTTCCTTCTCCGTATCCTTCCATCCCAGCTCACCTCATGCATATTATGTCTTTTTTTAAAAAAGGTTCCTGCCATATCCCTGAACATGGCTTTGTCTATTTCCAACACTGAATAATGGCCTGTAATAGATAGGACTTTATGGCTGGAAGAAATTGGATTACCTTAAACCCATGGAGTAACTTAATCTGAGATGACAACTAGTAGATTATAATGAAACACTGGTGCATGATTCTGAGTGCCTTTTTTCTCACTCAGAGATATGCTTTCCCTTTAACAACCATAAGAATAGAATTGACTTAAGTTGTAATATATTATTTTGATTAAATTATTCCAGTGATTTCCAATAATGTCATTGTGGAAGTTCAAAGAAATCTCTCCTTTAATTTACAGTTTTCTTTTCCTTATTGTGTATATCCCAAAAGGGACAGAGGGAGGAGAGAGACTTCATTGTCCCATTATCAAGGAGAAGTGAAGTTTCCTTATATGGACACACTCACTCACAGATATCATCGACTATTCTTACAAATTCAATTTGTTAAGCATCAAATGAACCAGGCCCCCAACTATGTCCAGTGGTGACTACAAAGAGGAATAAAACCAATGTCTGCCCTCAAGTTGCTTACGGTCTAGTGAGAGAGACAAATAACATATACAATAGCAAGAGGCAGTGGAGAATTAGACTAGAGGTCTAACATTCTCAGAGTGAAAGAGGAACAAGGAATTTGGTCTTATAACCCACCTCTGCCTTCGATTCCTTCTAGAGCTCTCTGCTCTTGACCTTTCTCCCTTGTTTTTCTTAAAAAAAGAAACCAAAAGAGTAAAAGTGAAAGTAGAAGAGCTTCTCACTCTGGTTTCTTGTCTTTTTTCCCTTTTCCCTTCCAAGCACCTGTCTTCCTCTTTCTCTTCATTGGCCCAGGCAATGGACACTTGCCCATTTTAGCCTCCTCTGCTCTAGTTTTCTGCACTCCCGCCCTGTCTCCTCCTCCACCACTTCATCTCACAGATCCCCTTTCGCCCAGGGATGCGTGCTGGTCCACTCATGTCCACGCTCCACTAGGCCCTAGAGACAGAAATATGAATCCAATCACTGTCTAGAGAAAGCTTGTTTACGAAACTCTCCATGTCCTAGAGATCTATCTTCCCTCTATCTTACATTCCTTTTTTATTTCTCCCACTCTCTCCTCAGACTATTTTTATTTCCATCTCAACTGCTGTTAGAGGCCTCCTATGAGAAGGAAATTATCTATAATGGAACAGGAACATTAAAAGCCTCAGTTTCCTTGGAAATTATTGAACTCATGAGGGGTTCACATTAGGTTTTGAATTTTGAGAAGTAAGTTATAAAAAACGTCGTTTTTTTAGCCAGATTAACTTAACACTTGCCCTTTCTAGTTCTTCTACAGATACTGTTTTTTGAACTTCCGGCTGTTAGAATTTTCTATAAGCCCAAATCAATGCCAGCTTACGAAGGAATGCCTTTTCAAATTCCTAAACTTGAACTAAATATGTCCAAGGTAGAAAGGCTGGAAGCAGGTGACACCCACATCTCTGTAGGGGCAAGCCTGAATGCGCATATGGGACAAGGTGTTGCTGAAAGGGCTTAGCTGCTCAGTGCACTCTGCTGGTGTGCTGCCCAAGTTCACAGGAACACTAATAATAGTTATCAGTTTTTGATCTTTCATTTATTCCCATAAACATATTCTGAGTACCTAGTATGTAGTAGGCACTAAGCTGGATGTCGTGATTATAATGGTGGACGAAACAGACACAGCTCCTGATTTGGTGGAATTTTTAGTCCAGCTAGGAATATAGGCTATCAGATATGCACAGTAATTCTAATAAAGTGTCCTGTGTGTTATGATGGTGCTCATAATGTGCCAGGCATTGTGCCAGCTATGCTGTATTCTTATCTTCTTTAATGTTCATAACACCCTTATGAGCTAAGCACTATTGTTCTCTCCACTTTACATATGAGGAAAGTAAGACAAAGCAGTCTTACAATCGCAGAGCCTGGAACTCAGATCTGTCTGACTCCATCACGAGTCCTTATCCACCACCCCGCACTGTCTCACACCAAACAGAAAGATCGCACCATGCTTGAGATCGTAAACTGACTCTTGTCCAGAAGGGGAAAGAATAAAATGAAGTAACGTTAACAGTGTCTCGAGCTACTCACCTGCAGGGAGCTCTCCTATGAGAATTAGGAATAAAATAACAACATGCTTTAAAAAGCTATCCTCTATGACCCAAACCATTTTTTAATTCTAGGAGTGAAAAGAAGCCCTGCAAAATGAATAAAAGTGATAAAAGAATTGTTTTTTTAAAAAAGATTCTCACTCATTTTCACAAAGGCCATATTCATATTTCCAGGGCTTTGTCAGAAACTCAAGACTAAAAAGAAAAAATAAAATAAAGACCAGCTCCCCTTCTTAAGAGGAAAAAAGGGAAATAGAGAAAAAAGAGACTATACATAAAAGCACAGTTAAAAAATTCTGTCTCCAGCCAAGGTCAGCGGAGAGCCCAGGTCCAGACAACCCCAACTGGAGCCCGAAGTTCATAAATGCCCCGTATCTTACTCCCTGGGGTGTGATGGGACATGTTCCCACAGCTGCTGTTACCATTTAACAGGTCGGAGGAAAGGAGCTATTCCTTGACTTTTCCTGGAAAGATTTTCTTTTGACCAGCAGAAAAGGATAAAAACTCTCGCAAAAAGAAGCGGTCTCAGGCAAGTGGATCTCAAAAATAATCCACTCTAGGAAAACTTGCTTCATAAAGAATTTTCTGCTGCACATTTATTTGCACTTTGCATGTGATACCTTAAGAAAACTAGTGCATAGACTGCTTGTCGGAATGCTCAAGTTCTGGCTCCGGCCTTGGAATAACCAACAGCGTGAGTTTTTACAAGTCCTTTCACCTCCTTGGGCCTCGGTTTCCTTTTTTATAAAATGAGGGTATTTGGACTGTATACTTCTCTTTCCAGCTTTAATAATCTGTAATTGTATTCCATGAACCCATCTGGATAGTTCCTTATCCTGATCATCTTTCCAACAGATGCATTCCCATGGGAAACCAGACTCTCTGAGCATTTATAGCAAGCCATATTTATGTCTGAGTGGGCAGGCCACCCAGTCTTGATGGTCCTCCTCATGCCAGGAGAAGTTTGAAATAGGGCAAAACTGGAGAGAAAATTAGAGTGAAAGATGGTTTGCACAACTTCCTGACCTGGAAAAACAATGAGGTTTATACCAACTGAATCCAAAGGGAAGGAAATCATATACTATGATCTATGTCATGAGGATAATATTTTTAAAATATTAATCTTCTGTATACTTTTGACCTCTTCTTCCAAATTATGTTTCACAGCAGCCACTCTACATCTTGAGCACAAAGGAAGTAGAGGGAGTGAATACCACTTCAGGCAGGAGGAAATAATGAAGTGTGTGTAGGTGGGGACAGAGGGAAGGGTCCTCCCACGAGACTGAAGAGGAAAATTCAAATCTGTCTTTCCAGCCACCAGTGGATTATGGGAGGATAAGGGGGCCAAGGGAGGGGAGAAATGATGGAACACACATGCTGTGAACAATTTCTCTCAGCCGAACTTCTTGAGAGTTCATCACTGCTGCATGACAAATTCCACAATTTAGTGGCTTAAAATTACATGCATTTATTATCTCATAGGTCCTGTGCTTGGCATCTCACAAGGCTACAATCAAGATGTCAGCCAGGCTGTGTTTTCATCTGGAAGTTTGAACGGGGAAGAAGCCACTTCCAAAATCACCCAGGTTGTTGGCAGCTTTCCTTTCCTTGTGGTTGTAGAACTCAGGGCCTTGCTTCTTATTGGCCGGTGGCTGTTGGCCCCTCAGATCCTAGAAGTCACCCACAGATCCTAGAGTTTTTCCACAATTCCTTGCCACATGGGCTTTACCAACATGGCCACTTAATCAAGTCAGCAAGGAAAATCTGTAGGGTGAGTTTCCCAGCAAGATGGAGTCTTATATAATGTAATGAAACTGTAGGGTTGATACTGCAATCCTTTGCTCTATTCTGTTGGGTAGAAGCAATCACAGGTCCCACCCACATGCAAGGAGAGGAGATTATACAAGGCATGAAAATCAGGAAGTGGGGATCACAAGGGGTCACCATAGAGTCTGTTGGCCACAAATGCCAAAAACAAAGACGCCCTTGTCCTTGGCTGAGTCTCTGGGGAGACGGTCTTGCAGAGTGGTGCCCCTTCCCCCGTGCCCAGCGTGTGGGGGTCATATCAGAGCAAAATCATGGTTAGGCTGAGAGAGGGCCCAAGCTGGTCTCCTGGAGTCTCCCTTTCTGTACAGAAAGCATTCAGAAGTTCCTGGATGCTCTAGAGAAGGAACTGGAAAAGAACTGACTTGCTGGACAGTCAGCTTACCAGAGGGGTCATCGCGGTGCAGCAAAATGACCCTGTTGCCAAGGGCATCCCAGGAAAGTAAGCAAGAGGGAGTCACAGCCAGACCTCAGAAGGCTACACAGCACCTGGTGAGTCAAAGGAGAGGCCCACCAGGCCATTGCCAAGCTGAGAGAGAAAAGGTCTCAAGTTTCCAGCAGTAGATGCCAGCCGGGCAAACGCTAACAATGCAGGGAAAGGACAAGATCCAGCAGGGCCACTGAGGACTCAGACAGCAGCCGAGAGCCTGCATGAAGGCCTCTGGGACCACTCCCCACTGCCATGGCAACACAGTAAACTAACTCCCCCATCTACCATCTTGAGAGGGAGGATTCTGAAAGCCTGAGCATTTACCTGAAAGAGATCATTTTAAACAAAAGGAGACTAACATATTGTTAATTGGCTCATTTAAAGTTCACGTTTGTTTCCCTGCTACCCCAGGGCTGGAGGATTTTGAAGAAAATTCAGTCAGTTATAGAGAAATAAAGAAATTACATTTTCTTTACACAATTGGATTGTGTGAGTAAATTTGTAATCTTGCTACACCTGCTATATAACAGACACTAAACACATATGTTTTCATAGAGTTCTCCCACAATCCTATGAGGTAAGTGTTATTATATTCCCATTTTACAAATGAAGTTGAAACTCTGAGAGGTTAAGTAATTTGTGCAAGGTCACACAGCTGGTAAGTGGAAAAGTTTGTATAGAACCCAGAATTGTCTGATCCTAATTCTTATGCCCTATTCACTGTACCTCTGTGTTAGTCAGGGTAGGCTAACTCCTGTAACAAGCATTCCCCAAACCTCAGTGGCCTTGCACAATGAAATTTTGATTCTTTCTCATGTCACAGTCCAGAGCCAGTTGATGGAGGAGGATTTGCTCTGTATAGTCATTGGGAGACACTCGCTCTGTCCATCCTCTGACTGCCTCCTCTAAATCCTCAGCGTCCTCTCCACTCAGTCAGCAAGTACAGGAGGGGAGGCCACGCAGGGTTGTGTAGGGCGATTTTATGGGCCAGCCTAGAAATGGTGTACATCACTTCCACCGACGTCTGTAGGCCAGAACTCAGTGACCTGATGCCACCTAACTGCAAAGAAGACTTGGAAACGTAGTCTAGGTGTGTGCCTAAAAGACAAAGGAACGGGACTTGGTGGGCACATGGTATACTTTGCCACAGCCCCATCTACTCACAACCTGAAAGGTGTACACGGCATCTTTCCCGCCTCCCTCACTGCAGAAGACTCCGATTTTCTTCCCGTTAGATCTGAAGGTCACAATTCAGAAAATTAATCTGACAATAAAATGGCAAAGATAATAGATGCAGCCAAAACACTTTATGTTTGGCTTCATAATACTCTACGTTTTGCTGGGGGTTATCTATGATCTATTTTGGTTTCATACAAAAGAAACCAGAAGCTGAGTTCCATGACTGGCGTGTCCTCTGGGTGGTCTATAGGAAGAAAGCGAGCTAGAGTTGATTCTAGTGCCTTGTGAAATCATATATCACCTACGTTTGTGATGTATCTACGGCTTGGATGTTGGAGTGCCTGTGGAAGAAGTAATCCACGACAGCACGGTTGTTTCACTATACTCTTGGAGTGGCCCTAATTTCCTGGGCTTAAATCATTCAGAAAACTGAGAGTGATAATAATTATATCATAACTTAGAATAGAAGTTACCATGTCATATTGAATTCCCAGGACTGGTAGGCACTAGATGAGTGCTTATTGATTTGATCTTACCAATAAATTTCTCTCAATGGCAACGATAGGAAGATAGGCTTAGAAACTGTACCTTTGGATGGGATAAGGACAATACTTTTCTTTTTAACACCATTGATATCTTGGAATAATGTTATGCTTGATAAATGCAGAAATAGGATAAATAACTATGCACTTGGGGATGGTTGCCATGTGTCCCTGACTTAGGATGAGATGGGTAATATTCCACCTGTGCTTTCTGGTGTCCTTCAGCATTTGATGGAGGAGCTGAAGACACCACTGCTCATGGAAAGCAGAGCAGGAGACACACGAAGGACACTGGCCTCCTGCCTTTAATTCAAGCCCAGTATCTCTGTCTTGATCTCTTGTATATATTGAGTTACCACTTAAAATCTCAAGAAAGGATACTAAGGTTAAAAAGTTGGTAAACCAATGAACCAAACCACTGGGTTTGCTGAGGCGTCATATGTACTAAATAATTCTGCCAATCTCTCTGTCCTTAAGAAAGAAACAGTGGGGCAGGTGATGGTGGGCAACTCAGAGTCTATCTTTCTCAAAGGCAATTTGGAGAGTGGAAGGAGCATGGGCTCTGAAAGCAGACAGACCTGAGGTCAAAATATGGATTTTATTAAGTACATACAGTAATATCCTGACCTTGCAGGATGGTCATGAAGAACACGGAGGATCATAGATTTAAAGGGGAGACTATATATTCTAGCTGTTGAGAATACGGTGTAGGGAGTTGGACTGCCTGATTCAAGAGTCTGCTTCTTACTAGCTGGGTAGCTTTGGGCAAGTTAATGAACTTCACAGATCCTTAATCTCTTCATCTGTAAAATGGGTTTAATAATAGTTCTCACCTCATAAGCTTGTTG
This sequence comes from Equus przewalskii, assembly GCF_037783145.1. Classification (NCBI taxonomy): domain Eukaryota; kingdom Metazoa; phylum Chordata; class Mammalia; order Perissodactyla; family Equidae; genus Equus; species Equus przewalskii. The sequence continues at coordinate 12,011,955 of NC_091854.1, forward strand.
TAAAGATTTAATGAATCAGTGTCTGAAAGCACTTAGCACAGTGCCTGGCACATCGTCAGTATACAGCGATGACAATTCTTACAAATAGTTGTTAATAAAGTTCTAAGCATAGATCCAGACACACGGAAGACTTTCAATAAGTCATAGCTATGACAGTTTTAACACAAGATCTCACCTTAGAAAATGTACAAATAAAGTAAAGAAAAAAGAAGAGGGCGTAGGCTGCTAATACAGAGAGGAAGAGTGGTTACTGTCGTACAGAGCTGGAGATGGGTGGAGAAATTGAAAGAGTAGATAAGAAGAAGAATGGACGTTGTTCATGGGCTCAGGGGCCATGGATAGACACACTTGGGGCCAATTTCATGCTCAGATATAGGTGCTACCATGTAAAAGAAAAAGCTAAGAGGCCAGGCATGACCCAGTGGGCCTCATTCCAAAGACAAGGCACTGTCTTCAGACGGGCTCAATAAAACACTCATGAAACATGGAAGCCAGCTAACACACGACCACTTTATCAGCTTTACTGACCTGTACCACCCATACCATATGTCCTGCGGGGATGACCATCCAGCTCAGGGTCAGATTCAAGGAGGCAGCCAAGACAAAGAAGGCCAAGAGAGGAAGGATGGTTAGCTCAGAAAGGGGGCAACTCGCTAGTAGAGATTTTTGTGTTTCAGACCGGCTCATTTAACAGGCAAGTTTATGGTGTCCAGTTGAGCAAGGTTCTGCATTAGATAATAGACAAAGAAAATAGCATATATATAGCTCCTACCCTTAACACATTGGAATCCAAGACTCATCGGAGAATCCTCTTCCTGGGCATCCCACCAGGCAATAAGATCAGATGGCAACTTTGCAAACTCATGTTTTGTCTTCTTAATATAAAAGCCAAGTCCCTCAAGTTATCTATTAGAGCCAAAAGAAGAAGAGAAAAAAAACACTCTACAGTAACTTCTAAAATCCAAACTGACTAATTTCTCTAATGAATAATTTAGATCTTAGACATGAAATCATTGGAAAAGAGCTTCTACTTTAAGTAATTTCATTCTATGCCTTTCAACACCGGTGGATGCCACTATTTTACAAAAACTAATGCTTGTTCCATCTGCAACATGACTTCCAGTACAACCAGTCAGAGGGAGAAAGCTGAGACTGATGACAGGGCAGTGTCCCTTCCAACTCCGGAGAGGGAAGGGCAGGATGAGGGTGAGCAGCAGCCAGGTCAGTGCCTTCAACCTAAGCAAATAGATGCTTCCAGGCGAATGGTCAGGAATTGAGATATTAATCTGGAAGCGTTATCTGAAGACCAGATGGACTACCCCTCTCTGAAACACTTGAGTATCAATAGAATGCATCTCCCAACAAAGACTTGGTGATTGCATTTTAATTTGTCTTTAATGATCAAGGTCACCATAACCAATGCAAATTGTCATTATATGTGGAAGCACACGTCAATAATAGTCGTGTCAGATATAGATACAGCGTAGAGGTTAGGACCATGGGCTCAAATCCTGACTCCACCATTTACTACCTGTGTGACCCTGATTCATCTCTGTGCCTCAGCTTACTAATCTATAAAATGGGAATAATAACATCATGTATTTCATAGAGTTGAAGTGAGGATTAAGTGATTGGTGTAACCCAGGTATGTAATTTACTATAGTATCTGATACATAGCACTCTTTCTCGGTTATTATTATTATTGTCAGACAAGGCAGCGTAGGTTGTTTAAAAAAGTACCATTATCTCTCTTACATCTCGCCTTTATGATTCTCTCCAGACCCTTGAGATATGAAGAAGAAAAGTTTTGTACATGAGCTGCTATGAGCTACTTCTCTAAGATCTCGGAATCTAGAATCCACCAGCCTTGATCCCGAGACCCAGTTATGCCCATTACTGGCTGCATGATCTTGGGCAAGATGCTCAAGCTCCTTAAGTCGCAGTTTACTCATCTGTAAAGCAGGAATAATAGTAATAACTTGTCAGAAAGAATTTGTGAGGACTACATGAATTTCTGGACTTCGGACATTCAGCACAGTCAACACTATTACTAATATTAAAATTATTGGAGTGACAAGCTCCACCTCTCTGGTTTCAGGATTTTTTTCTCTAAAATAAAGGAATTAGATTAGATAAGATCTAAGATCCCCATCAGCATTAACACTTTTAAAATTTCTGACTCTGTTGCCACTTTCCAGATACAAACACTGAGTCACAATTCACAGATAACAAATGCAATGGTTTCCCAGACCATTACCCTCATAACTAGACTTTGAATACTCTCTGCTGTTTTAACGTCCAGGCCTACCGAAGGTCTGAGCCTTTTGAATGTTCGGCTGGAATGTTAATTATGGGAAATTCCAGAATCCGTGGCCTGGAGACAAATTCTCATTTACTCTGTTCCCTGGCACTGGAACCCTCTCGCCTTGCCTTCAGAACACCAACTTACTTTCCAAAGCCCACGAAACTGAAGCCAGATGGCAGTGTCGCCTGGTCCCTGCTGCCGAGGGCCCTCCCAACCCTGCCAGTCCTCAGAGCTCCATCCCTGAGCCTGGGTCTCCAGCCCCCACCCCTCCTCACCCCAACCCCAGGTCTCAAAGGTGGCTCTAAAGAAAGCCTTCTTTATACGACTTCCAGAAACACATTCTAAACCTTTTTCTGGGCCCAAGCCAGGACGAATCAGGAAGAACTACAGGTTTGCATGTTCCTTATCAGATTTAACCACCATCCATTTGTTTGAAAGAATTCATTTCTTTGTTTGCTGAGGTTTGCTCTGGCTTTGCTTGTTGCAATGGCGGTGGCATTTCGCACACGGTAATGGAACATTTCACCAGCTGACTCACTCATTAGCTTCTTTGACTCCTCTCTTCGTAACGGGGCAGCACAGGAGGGTTCCAGGGGATGGGTCACAAAGCCCGGGGCTCCTGGAGGAACTAGCTGAGCTGGGTTCCTGTTTCGCCTGCCTTGCCGCCTGACTTCCTGACTTCATAGGTGAGCGTGAGTCAGAGAAAAGCCACAGCTGCTCCGTGGTAGGGGGCTCCCAACATCTGCTCAGTGGTGGGAGGTTTGGGAAGACTGGGGTGCTGGGTATTCAGAGAAAGGCGAGGGCGTGAGTGGAAAGGATCTTAAAAATTCTCAGAGAAGTCAGAAGGCAGAAAAAACCTCAGTATTTCATCTCCCTGAGTCACCATATTCTTCTAGGCAATGGTCTTCATGCCCCAAGGGCAGGATCATTGTCAAGGGCAAAGGCACCAGTTAACCCTGGTGGGTGGGTCAGTAGGGAGACCGGCATCAGTCATCCCACACTCAGTTCCTTCAAGTGGAGAGGAGGAGACAGATGGGTGCGTGGTTCTTGCCCCCACATGAGCTGAGCGATGTACGCCTTAAGAAACCCGGTGACGCCGTATGGTCGTAAACAGTGAATGACTTTCACAAATGCTTTCAGTTTACCCTCATGTTATAGGAAAAAGAAAAAAGCAGGCATTCAGGGATCCAGGGATTTTCTTTAGCTTATGTAGCCAGTTTGGCACAAGAAAGGATAGGATGGCTGTCTCCTGATCCCAACCCTGGTCCTCTCCCCAGGAGGTCACTGTGCCTGCTCTGTGCAGGACAAGAATCATCAGGGTTTGAGGCACTGGCCTGACGTGCTCAGGTAGGCTTGCTTTCCCTCTCTTCCTGCAGGGAACCAGCCACCTCGACAAGGGAAAATGAATTTTGTTAGGCCACCAGCCAGAGTCTTGGAAGCCTTCATTTTTCTCCTCCAAGTACTCAACTCCCAGAGAGTCAAGCAATCTGCCTAGCGTAACAGAAAGCCATGTCCATTTTTCTTTGGAGCTATTTAATACGTATTAGCAACATGCCAAGCACTGTTCCATGATCCCCAAGAGCCTTCCTCCCCACTTTGGACTGATTTATGCTAAAACAATTACACACCCTGGAGCTTCACGCCAATGCCTGCTGTGAAGGCCACCCCATGGGACCCTCTGATAAGTAAAAGTCTTAGAGCCATCTCCTTGGCATTTCCAGGGTTAGGCACCTCAGATGAACTCTAAGGCAGACCAGCTTTATGTTGAGATTGCACGACATGCAGTAGGATTGGCTGAGGTCTCAGTGCATTGCAGTAAGAGGTGCTAGTGGAACCCTAGAAGGTCTCTCAGTTGGAAAGTAACCAGCTCCGCAATTCACAGGCTCCCTCTCATCCCTTTGTCCCTCTGGAGGACACACTGACTGAGGCCCTCGGCTCTCAAACACTCGTATGGCGGAGACCACTCCTGTGAGGAGGGTTTCTACTCCGACAACCTGAAAATGTGTTTATCAAGAATCGCCCGCATTGTTTCTCAGACTCCTTATTCCAAATGTCTTTGTTATTATAATCACATAGCTTTGGTCAATATCTTATAACCTGAAGAAATATGAGTTCTGAAAAAAAAAAACGGGGGGAGCTGTTTCTGTGAAAACTAAATAGAATAATTTGGAAAGAATTGGTAAAGGCAATCACTGAAAAAGAATTGCTGCCTAATGAGGTGTGGACAGGATAACTGCAAAGAATTGGGGCAAAATAGTAAAAATCCAAAATAGTTCTGCATTCAGTTGCTTCACACGCGTCTTTCAGTCTGCCACCTCTGTTAGAAGAAGCTACGCTGGGCATCGTAGCCATTGAGTTACTGGTGGGGTTTATGCAAAATGGCTGGGGGAGCTCCTGTCAATGGATCCTTACCCAAAGGCCTGGGACTGATATTTTTAAAAAAGAAAAAAAAAAAGAGCTGGTGAATAAAAGTACATTTATTTATGTTAAGGTAAAATAAAAATGTTTAAGGTAAAAATGCATCCTTTTGTACGATTTTCTCCTTCAACTGATTTTTTCAGGTAACCAGCCACCAGTCTGAAAGGGGGCTTCTACTGTACTAGGAGATAAATATATCAACTAAGTGTCCAGGGAGTGAATTAGACCAAAAAAAAGTACGCTGTCACAACCTGAAGGCTTTCTCCTTCTTTATTGCTCACGGGGTCTTCATTCTTCCGTTCGCTCGTTTATCGAGTGTATCAATATCTTGGAGCACCTCCTAGGAAAGGCATCATGCCAGGAACTGGGGATGTGGCGAGGAGTGAGTGGATGGCAACACCCCAAGGAGGCTCCCTTTCCAGGAGCTCCATCCTTCAGCCTAAGTTCCCACTTTCCCTTCTACCTACCAGCCTAGCCAGACCCCACCCCATCCCACTCCTCTGCCCCCATGCCGCTGAGACCCCCTTGCCCTGCTTCTGCCATCTGCTTTGCCTGGCATCCTGTACCTCCAGTCTCAGCCTGTCCAAAGCCTTCCCATCCCTTATGTCACCTCCTCCTGGGAGTCTGCCCTGGTCTCCCAGGCAGAAGTGATTTCTTCCCATATTAACCCCCACAGAATTTTGTTTGCTGCTCTTTTATGGAATTCACAAGTTTCTGCTTTAGACTTAATCCCCTTCCTGATTTTTCAAGGCCACTTAGGTCAATGACCAAAACTCATTCATTTTGGCATCTCCACACTGCCTAGTCCAGGGTTTTGTTTATAAATTCTAACTGCTGCTTTGGTCATTAAAGTACTGAATATAAAGACTAACTAAGCACAGGAGATGATCAAGAAAAAATACCTGTTGATAGATTGTAATTGTATCCCCTTATCTCTCAGACTTTTAATTAACTAGGCAAACTTCAGAGCATCTTTTATTCAACAGCTAGTTCGCAAGTAACGCAATGAGATCTGCTAAAAGGAAAATTCTTTTGGAAGTTTTATTTGTTTGGGAAGCTTGCATTCTATGGAGATTTCCCTTCCTGCTGGAAAACATCTGGATATAAAATGAAAGAAATTAAGTTTTTCCTCATATTTCTAGAAATATTATTCTTCCAGGGATTTTGTTTATTCTCACATGCCCAGATGGAGAGGTAAGGGACTATGAAGCACTTGATACCTCTCTGGAAACTTGAGCTCTCTAAAAGCATCATTCTCCCAGTTGCTTTCTAAGGGCTGTGAATCTGGGTTGTCATAACCTAGGCAACGGTAAGGGAGAATGACCTAAGGAATTACCCAAGACGGCCATGATTCCAAACCATTACAGCCTTCAGACCTATGAGCCAAACACATCCAGAGGTGCCCAAATTGCATGTCTCTGAAACACAATCATTTCCAAAGAAAACAATCACACTCAATAATGCTCTTCATGTTGCTAACGAGAGTTGGTCGGTCACCATGCTGATCCAGGCTGTGGCTGCACAGCTTCGGCTAATGTCCATCACTTAGCATGCCCCGGAAGCAGGTTATGCCTGGGAGGAAGTTAGTTTATCAGCCTTTATAAAGGACTCAGAGGAAAGCAGAGTCTCACAGTAGAAAGATCACGGGCCAGGGGGTCAGCCATCCCGGGACAATGTCCTGCTCTGCTCCTTGTGAGCTGTGTAACTTAAACTGGTAGAGCTTTAGTTTCCTCCTCTACTAAATGGGGAAGAGAATATAAATATAGCAGGGTGTGGTGAGAAATAAGTGAGACACCATAGGTAAATTGCCCTGTACCTAGAGGACCACTGTGGACGTACTCGTGAATTGCTTACTTTGATTCACACTTCTTGCTCATCAAGCATTTGCTCACTCAACTCATTTGAGTCTTCCAAGCTCCCCATGAGAGGCAAGGCAAGTTCCATGGGTTGTACTGTCTGAAATGGCTAATATGTGACTGTTTTGACCTACTAGAATGGATTGTGGGTCCACCTACTACTATTCCCATTTTGTAGACAGAGACTGCAGATACCAGCAGTTCTGTCACTTGGGCCAGTGTGTTGTATTTTACCAAGTGGTCTGTCACCAAAGGGTTGTTCCAAATGGAAAGGACAGACACACCCAAAGAAATGCAGGCAAAGACTACACGAGCAGACATTTCACAGAAGGAACACGAATGGCCAATAAATGCAAAAAATGGGCAAACATACCAGTAATCAAGGTATATAAATTAAAACAAAAAAGAGATGCTTTTTCCCCTGCTTCAGATCAGCAATTTTTAAATGTTACCACTCAGTGTTGGAGAAGGTAGAGGGAAATGGACCTGCTTATGCATGCTTTGTGGGAGTGGAAAGCAGGATAACATTTCTGAAATTAACCTAAATATGTATAAAAATTCTAAAACAATTCAAGAGTCAAAGTCCAGGAATTTATCTAAAAACACACTCAAAGATTTGAAAAATCAAAGGTGCATATTACTCTCTTATTTACAATATAAAATTGTAAACAGCCTAAATATCCCAAATAGAGAATCAATTAATTAAATTCAGCAACTTCCATATATAATATGGACTCTGCACCTATTAAAAATCATGCTTTAGAAGAATATTTAAGACACAAAAATAATCACGTTATATTAAGAAAATGAATAGGTTTAAATGATGTATATACAGAAAATGGTTTCAGTTTTGTAATTAATTACACACACATATACATATACTCATGCATCAAAAAATTCCAGCAAGAAATATACAATTTAACACTATTCTCATTAGGATGAGAAAATGTGGATTTTTTTCTTTTTCATATTCATTTGTACTTTCTAGATTTTCTTTAATGAATATGTATTTATCAGAAAAAAAGTTTTTCAAATTTTTTTGGGTGAGGAAGACTGGCCCTGAGCCAACACCTGTTTCCAATCTTCCTCTTTTTGCTTGAGGAAGATTGTCCCTGAGCTAACGTCTATGCCAGTTTTCCTCTATTTTGTATATGGGATGCCGCTACAGCATGGCTTGATGAGTGGTGTGTAGGTGCACTTCCGTGATCCGAACTTGTGAAGAACCCTGGGCCACCGAAGAGGAGCGTGCGAACTTAACCATTACACCACCAGGCTGGCCCCAAAATATTAATATTTTTAAATTGAAAGATTACTTTAAGCACAAGAAACAACTTTCCTAGAGAACAAGAAATCCATAATTCTCACACATCATCTTATTGGATGAAACACTATTTCTATGTGCTAACATATCCAAAAATTATGCTAAGCATTATACCAAAAACAGAGATGACAGAGATGCCAACCCTGTCACATTCAAGACACCATTAGACCCAGAATCAGCAGTGGGATGTGGCAAATGGGGAAAGACAAGGATGTGTGATTTAACTACCCACCAAACCAACGATCAGTGTCCTCAGGATTTGCACACATGGCACCTGGGTTCAATGATCGGAAATCTAGGAATCTGTAAAAATGAGGAGGCCAGGCAGTTGAGAAGCTTCAAGTAAGGGACAGAAATGGCCATCTATTGCGCATATTTGTGGAGCAAAAAGGGCAAATACTCTCCATTCCACATAGTCTGATAACTTTTTTAGATGGCTTCTGTTGTGGACATTTATTTTTAATTTTTCTTCCCTTCAACCGTCATCCATTCTATAATAACATGACTCAGTCCGTGCAGCTCAAGTAGGGCCAACATGCCAACGATTGCCCTCCCGATGACACATGGCAGGGGCTTTGCGTCAGCCTAGCTGATAGAATTCTCCAACTCCTTGGCCACACTGATGGATTAAGAGGTGAGTATATGACTCAGTCAAACCAATTAGTCTTCCTAGTATTTTGCCACAGTTCTTAAGAAATATAATTATTTGGGGCTGCCAGCAACATCTTATCTATTCATAGAGAGAAAAACTACCTGAGTATTAAGCCAAGCAGAGGCATGCAAAGAAGCAAGAGATGATAAACATTATTTGAAGTGCTGGATCCAACTATTCCTGAAGCTGAAAGTTGCTCATGAACTTCCCAGGTACTTGAACAAATTAGTATTCTTTTAAAAATGTTATGAGTTAGGCTTCTGTCACCTGCAACTGAAACATTCCTGATTAATATAGCTTCTTTCTCCTCTTCTCTCTCTTTTCAGTATTATTATGGATGCGATTAGATGGACTTTGGTCTCCTCTCTTATCAGGAGCCCCTGTCCCTGGAAGAACTAGCAGGTACAGTAAAGAGGTCTTATGAATCATATTTCCCTTAGCTACTGGCATCCTCATATCTAAAGGACCAAACAGGTACATGGGGATAGGAGAAAAGGGCTTGACCTTAAGTTCATAGTCCACACTAGTCTTTGTGGTTCCATGAGCTCCATCCCAGTTTATCAGGGGAGTAAATCAGACAGGGAATTAAAGCCATAGCCTAGCTATTAGTAAAATATCTGCTCCTTGGAGAAATATTAATCATTACCAAGAGAGGCTGTAGAAGGAACTCTGGTACCCCCTCCCTCACTATCCCTGTTCTCCTCTTATTCCTGGACACACAGCTAAACTACACTTTGCAATCTCCCTTGCAGTCAGATGTGTTGACACGACTAGGTCCAGCTAATAGAATGTGAGCAGAAATGCATTTTATTTATTCATTCCACTGTTATTTTTCAGCAGCTAAAATAGCACCCAAGGTAGGGCCTGGGTCTTTGAAAAGAGATAAAGGACCAATTTTCAGAACTTGGACACAGGGAATAAAAGTGGCATGATTTTGACTCAAAGACGATGGAAAGGAACTCCTATTCTGCGGCGGTCTGCGCTCTCTAGAGCCTGGTGGTGGGAGTGCAGCGCGAGTCCTCAGGTGGAGCTGAAGAGACCTCAGCTAGAGGGAGGAAAAGGTTGCAAAAGCTGGAAGCCAGACAGGGTCTGACAAACACCAAATATGAGCTGTTCATATGATCTTTGCTGGAGGATAGCCACCATTTCCATCATTAGTCAGTTCTGCTAAAGAACTAAGCATATACCCATGGAAACAACCTAAGTGTCCATTGACGGATGAATAGATAAAGAAACTGTGATATACACACACACAATGGAATATTATTCTGCGATCTGTGACAACGTGGATGGACCTTGAGGGCATAATGCTGAGTGAAATAAGTCATACAGAGAAAGACAAATACTGTATGCTTTCAATTACGTGTGGAGTCTAACAAACACAAGCTCATAGAGACAGAGAGCGGGTTGGTGGTTGCCAGAGGTGGGGGGTAGGGGAAATGGTGAAGATGGTACTACAAACTTCCAGTTATGAGGTAAATAAATTCTGGAGGTGTAACGTGACTGTAGTTAACATGGTGACTACAGTTAACAATACTATAGTGTATAGTTGTAAATTGCTAGGAGAATAGATCATAAAAGTTCTCATCACACACAAAAAAAATGAAACTAAGTGAGGTGATGTGCATGAGAACTGAACTCACCGTGGTAATCCTTTTGCAATAAACACATATATCAAATCATGTTGTACACCTTAACCTTACACAGTGTTATACGTCAACGATATCTCAATAAAGCTGCAGGGGAGAATAAGCATAAACGCATTCACATAGTGCCAAGCACTGAGGAGGCACTGAGACTACAAAGAAGATGAAGACAGTCTCTTCTCCTGCAATAACGTTACACACAAGGTGCTCTGGTTGCCCAGGGAAGGGCCTGAAATTCCCAGGGAGGCTTCACAAAAGAGAGGTTATTTGGGCTGATTCTTGAGTAAAAGTTCACATTTGGACAAAGGCATGGAGAGCATTCCAGGGGGAGGGAACAATAGCAGGAGAGGTCTAGGGGTGCAGAAGAGCATGGTGTAGACGAGAAATGGCCAGAACTTCTGTGTGACTGGAGCATAAGTTAATCCCATAGAGTGGTGGAGAAGCAGGAGTGTGGTATATCTGAGAAAAGGCAAGTTTTTCATTATATGAACGAAAAACTGTAGGAAATAATGCCAGAAAGATAAGAAAAGGAGAGAACCGAGAGGGCATCCACATGGATAGCACCAGCAGGTACTCATAGGTCAAGAGAGGTTTCTTGAGCCCCTGGTCTGTGCCAGGTACCTTTCCAGGAGCTTGGAATACATCAGTGAACAAAGCAAAGTTGCCTGCCCGTAGGAGCTTACATTCTAACGCGGAAACAGGCATTAACAACAAAGATAATGACAAGTAGACTGTATAATTCAGGAGACGATAAGCAAAAAAACAGAGAGTAGAGCAGGGTAGCGGATCAGGAGGGCTGAGGTGGGGGAGAGGGATTCTGTGGTTCTAAATAGGGTGGCCAGGGCAGGCCCATGGAGAAGCGAGGTGTGAGCAAAGACTCGAAGTAAGGGAGTCAGTCAAGCAGACGTTGGGGAAGAGCTTCCGGACACAGAAGAAAAAAAGGCTCCATGGTTGGAGGCCAGGGAGTCTGGAGCGAAGTGAGTGAGGGGAGAGATGCAGGAGAAAAGGTTGGAGAACTGATGGGGAGGCAGATTATGTGGGGCCATGGGGACACTGTAAGGACTTTGGCTTCTATTCGGAGTGAATTTTGGGGGATGACACTGATGGGAAGGCTCCAGTAGAGAGTAAGATACAGAAGATGTCAGATGGAAGGGAGAAGTGCAGTAGCAACATCCTTGAGCAGGAGAGGGGGGACATGGCAAAGTGCCCGGCAGAGGGACTGGCTTTACAGGAGCATGGGGAGTTCATCTACAGGGACAGGCGGTAAGGTCAAGTCTGTGGGTGCAGATAGTAGCAGGTGGGTGGATGTGGGGCGGGAGTCTGTGGCCTTTCTCTTTTGATGCCTTCAATTTTCTCAGTGAAGGAGGAAACAAGGTTATTAGCAGAGAGTGAGTAAGGAGGGAGGAAATTAGTTAACGAGAGAACAAAAAAAACCAGGAACTAATGGAGTGATTGCCTGGCAGGGCTAAGGACTCTCTGAAGGTTCATGGTCATGAATTTAAAGTGAGACCAGTCTGTGTGGTTATATTCTTCTCCAGTCATGTTCAGCTGCACGGATGGAGGAGGAAGGAAGGTGGATTTAACCAAGATGTGATTTCATCAAAAGAGTCTGAGGAAATGAGAGAGGGGCGAGGGGGTCAACAGTACCTGGCAGGAGGTAATTGTGATGACTGAGCATGAATTAAGTCCAGTGAGAAGAAGAGGACATCAGACAGGTGGGGGACAGGAAAATGTGGACGAACAAATCGAGTATGGTCCTGGTGGCCGAGGGATTGCTCAGGCTGGGGTACTGTCAAGAATAAGCTGGAAAGATAAGAAGTGGAGGCCAATGCTAGTGCATTACTTGAGACTATAGAAGAGCTGTCACTGTTGGCAATGGCAAGGCAGAGGAGTGAGTGGCTGAGGTGGGGTCAGATAGTTGGATAAACCATGATTGGGCGAGCCATGCTAGAGGTAAAGATTCATGGGTCATGGGTGTCTGAAGCCATGTTTGACTGAGAATCCCAGAGAGAGTGTAGAATGAGGAGAGAACAGAGCTGAGCTCGGAGCCCTGAGGAGAGCAACATCGGACAGCGGGGAGGCCAAGCAGGGAAAGGCAGACAGGAAAAGCTGGGTCCTGGAAGCCAACAGACAAACAGTCTGAAGAAGAGAAAGTGTGCCAACAGAGTCAGATTCCTCAGAAAGGTCACATAAGGCAAGGACCAAACGTTGTCAATCAGACCTGGCAGTAACGTGTCGTCAGTGACTTTAGTAGCAGCTGGTGGAGTGAGGAGTGAGGAGAAGGTAAAGAAATCGAGGCCGCAAGCGTGGACCCCACTCTCTTTGAAGAAGCTTGGGAGCAAATCAAGCCAGTTGTTAGACTACTTCTGAGAGTTAGTCCCCTATGGCTACAAGCTGAACTCACTGACAGGTCCTTCCCTGGAAATGCAAAATGAAAAGAGAAAATACAAAAATGACTTCATTGCTTTAAATCATGCAGATCAGTATGCACACATCTCTAAAACGCTGTTGTCAAGACAACTGACAAAGCCTCGCGAGCCCACCCCTCGCTTCATTCATCTCTTGCCTTGTTCTGTGCCGATGGGCGCCTGCCTTCTTCTCTCTGTTGCCGTGAGATAACCTTAATTTAGATGAGAACCTGTCCAGTTCAGACACACCGAAACCATTACCATTTCTGGATTAGATTATTGCCCCGTTTGGGGCGGGGGTAGTCAAGAGGACCTGAGGAAGTGCGCAAGATGTACGGATGACAATGACCTTACATGCCAAACAGGCCAAGTCACAGTCCTAGCTGGGCCACAGACGGCCTGAAGAATTCAGCCATTTATTTAAAATTGTATACCCTTTAAGGGCCTACTACTTGCTTATTTGAGAAAATGAGAATGACAGTATGAACCACCCACTCCACAGGATTGTTAGAGAATGTATTGTTAGTAACTACAGAGTATGCTAAGGGAAACCAAGGCCTTCTAAATGATACTTGCGTTATTCTAGCTGTTTTGAAAACTTCTTGGGCATTGACTGGGTTTAAACTATTAGTAAGGAAAACATATTTCACCTAAGTTACTGCCAGAGGCAAATAATAGCATGGGGACTTCAAGATGCTCAATGGAATTATCCTCTGTTTTACATTATGTAAAACACAATCACTCCTATTAGGCCTGTGTCTGGGGTAGGCAAGGGACCCTATGAAATCCGACAGATGAAAGCTACCTCGGTAAACCAGATCAGCTCTGCTTTATCTCTGTTTGATAGATGAGAAGGTGGTGTAAACGGCCCGATATCACACCCCTGTAAGTGCCAGAACCAGGATCAGAACACAGGTCTATTTGGCTCCAGTGAAGTCAATCTGGAGCCAGACTCCATGTGTGTCATGCTGTCTTCAACCACCCTCCCGACATGCACGCTGGGGCTTGAATGCCTCCCCAGATGGAGACTTGAGTTAACCAAAACAGGCGAGGAGAAACTAAAACGCTAGACACGAGTGTCTTCTAGTCCAGAATGTCTTAGACATTCACAGTCAGCCTTTTCTTCTCTCAAGTGCGTTCGGTTTATACAATTACACTTGTTACCTGACAAGTTTAGATAACGCACCTTTAAAAAAAATTCTCCTCCCCTTCTTTATGATCTGTTATCTGCGCATCCCGACCCTTCCAAAATTGCCTTTAGTTGAACGTGTGCATTTTTTCCGTTTGTTTTCTACAAGCTCACAAGACAGAAAGGAACCTGCTCCCAGGCGTCATCCCAGCTGTGTGCACACGCTGCTTACATCCTTTCCCCTTTTCACTTTTGGGTATGTGCTTCAAAATGCTTAGTTGTGTTATTGTGCTCACCTGGGTTCATATTTACAGGCCATTCCATGGCCTTGCCCACTCTCAGTGGGCGCCCGAGTTCTATGCATCACGGCAATGGGTCATTAGTCCAATTAAGTCTGCGGCCATTTCAATGGCTTCTATAGGGGGAGACGGGGCACAATACGTAATTTCAGCTTTTCTTATGAGGAGTTTCAATCCTGCTATGAACAAAATCACTTTATCAGTCTTTAATCTTTTTTTCACTTGTCCCATTAAACTACAGAACTGGAACATATCCATGAATGGTTTCTTTCTGCTTTTACTCGAGGAGTTCCTGACATAACAAAAACTGGCAATTAACTGGCTCAGAGACTTTTACAATAGGCTCTTTAAATAAGTTCCAGTGAGTGGCACTCGCCGTCCAGCTCTCCATTGCTGATACCACCGCAATGCACCCTCTGTTAAACGAGCTATCACTGCACACCAGGTCCCCCTAGCTCTTGGCCACACTGTCGTTCTGCTTGGAGATGCCCTCCTCTCTCCAGTTTCCCTCCTTAGTGAAGTCGTTCCCTGTGTGTGTGACTTCTCCCGCTCCATTCCCAGGCAGCGTCTTCACTCCCCAAACTTCAGTCTCACCAGCATCACGGGGACATGATGTGGGGCTCCTGAGGTTCATTGGAAATGTAGATGCAAGGACTCAGTCAAGAGGGATGTCACCTTGATATTGGCTCTCAGAGGGAGAGGTTGTTGCAACCTAATCTGTTCCTGCACTTTCCACCACCAGTCTCGGCAAGGACAATACCAATGTCTTTCCACAAATAACCCAGTCAGTTCAACAAATTAACATGAAAGCCCCCTAACTGGTCTTGCTGCTTCCAAGCTTGCCCACTTCACCCTCAGCTGCTTTTCCACAAAGCAGCCAGATGCTCTTTGAAAATGCAAGGAGAGTGTGTCTCTCTCTAAGGTTCCCATTGCCCTTAGAATAAATCTAATTCCTTACCATGGCAACACATGGGACACGCCTACCTGGCCCGGCGCATCTCTTACCTCTGTCCTCATGGTCACTGTGCTCCTGCCTCCCTTCTGCCCTCTACGTCCAGCTGGTCTCTGCACTAGGACCTTTGCATCAGCAGCTCCCTCAGCCTGCAGTGATAAACTGCATATGGCTGGTTCCTTTTTGCCTTCAGGTCTCAACTCAGATGTCACCTCTTCTGGGAGCCCTTCCCTGACCACCAACCACACACATACACACATACACACACACACACACAGTCATTCTATCATATCCTCCGATTTTATGTTCAATAACAATCTTACTCTACAATTACTGCTACAGTCCTTTGCTTGCCTGTACCTGTGTTTCATCCATAGAATGTAAGGCTCTCCTGAGCAGGGATTTCATTTGTCTTGTTGTCACATCTACTGCTTCTGGTGCATAGTAGGTGCTGCTCAGGAAAGATTCCTCAAATGAAGGCGTTTGTGATAGGAACTGTGCTAGGCAGTAACTACACTGATGACCGAGTCCCTTCCCTCTGGTCTCAACAGTCAAGAGGAGGCAACGGACAGGAAAGCATCATTTAAATTCAAGAACACTTTAAAAGCGCAACAGTGACGTGCTCTGGTGGAGTTCGGCATGGGAGGAGAGCCCGCCCTCGAGTCAACCACCGTGGCATCTCCACAGCAAGGCGAGGGGATCTTTGCAGAGAGGTGGTCCTGAAACAGAGTGACCGTGCCCTGAAGTTCAACACCAAAACCAAACTGAAAAGAAGGCGGTTCCTGGTTAAACACACCAGCCGTGTTGCTAACTCACCCTGCTGTGCAAATTTATTAAAGCGGTCTCCAAATAAACAAGTCCTAAAACTAATAAGGAAGTGGAAAAACATAAAAATAATCCCTAGCCCACAACACACACCCATGAAAACAAGAAATAAAGAAAAATCTTCTATATAAAACCCGTGGGGCCAAACTCTGTCCTCAATTAGTGGTGCAGGCTGCCAGCTGAAGTCAATGGAGGTTTTCAGTCCAATAATAGAGGCAGGAGTTGGGGCCCACTATGCACTGCATTCACTTTTAGGTAATAAATCAGGCATGTCAAGTGGGTGTGCATTGGCCTCGCTGACATAGTAATTAAACTGAATGGCACTATCTTCCACGTCAAGATCCACCGGAGCTCTCAGCAGCCAAGGAGGTTTTGTAGTGTGTGTGTGTGTGTATGTGTGTGTGTGTGTAGAGACACTCCTGCGTGAGCTATGTCAGGCATTAGCAGGGAGGGAGCTCTTCCAGCCAGGCCTATGCCCCACCCAGGACTGGCTACAAAATTTCCAGGGCAATTTTCCATTTGCCCAATTTCTATTTCCAATGGCAATTACCATTTCTAGGGCAAAATGGAAATGCCCCACATTGAAAAATAATTAAAAATTTCAAGATGGTGACAACAGAGCCTTAAACTCAGTCCAGGGCCTTCTGAGCACAGGATCCTGTGTGGCTGCCCAGGTTACACACCCATGAAGCTGGCCCTGATAGTAGGAATAGTTCTGGAAAGGAAGCTTGGGTTCAGGGTTGGAGCGCTCCTTCAGCATCACAGCTGACAAATTTTGAGCAGTTCCTATGTGCCAGGAACTGTTCTAAGTACTTTACACATATTAACTTAATTATTCCCCACAATAAACCCATGAGATAAGGAGCCTAGTTATCTCCGTTTTATGTTGAAGAATCTGAGCCGCCCGAGGTCATGCAGCTTATAAGTGGCCCAGCGAAACTTGAACCCCCTAGTCTAGCTCTCTTAAGCATCTCACCATGTTAGTCAATGCAACGCCGTTCTCTGTCTCTCTCATTCTGACAAGCCTGTCACCCATATCTCCTGAAAGAGATTCCATCACAAGCGTGGACTGTCTGAATTCAAATATCCACTTTGCAGCTTGCTACCTGTGTGACCTGGAACAAGTACCTGACCACTCAAAGTCCACATTTCCTCATCTGAAAAAAGAGATTAAGGAGTACCTGTCTCATAGTGATGTTGTGAGAACTTGAGTTAATTGAAATGAACTGTTGGATGCATAGAAAGTATAATAAATGTTAGCTGTGGCTATTATTATTATTACTATTATTATAATGAATATTTACAAACCTTACATAGAAGATTTCAAGCTGATTGCAGCTACTTGCTCTTTCCCCCTATTTACTGGAATTTCTAGCAAAGAGGAACTGTAACATATCATATTTTGCTTAGGAATTTATCCATTAGCATAACAATAGCAAGAAAAATAATAATAGCTCCCGAGTATTGAAACATCATATACTAGGAACTTTATAAAAATTATATCCTTTATTCTTCAAAACTAATGAAAGATATCAAGATAACTAAATAGGGAAAAATAGTTTTTTTAACAAACAATGTTAGGACAACTAGATATTCATATATATATATAAAAGAATAAAGGCAGACTCCTACCTCACACCATATACAAAAATTCAAAATGGACTAAACAACTAAATGTAAGAGCTAAACTATAAAACTCACGGAATAAAACATAGAAGTACATCTTCATGACCTTGGGTTAAACAATGATTTCTAGGGGCCTGCCCGGTGGCGCAGCCGTTAAGTGCGCACGTTCCGCTTCTCAGTGGCCCGGGGTTCACTGGTTCGGATCCCGGGTGCGGACACGGCATGGCTTGGCATGCCATGCTGTGCATCCTACATATAAAGTAGAGGACGATGGGCACGGATGTTAGCTCAGGGCCAGGCTTCCTCAGCAAAAAGAGGAGGACTGGCAGTAGTTAGCTCCAGGGTTAATCTTCCTCCAAAAAAAAAAACCCAATGATTTCTTAGACATGACACTGAAAGTGCAGATTACAAAAGAAAACAGATAAATTGGACTTCACCAAAATTAAAAACTGTTGTGCTTCAACGGACACCATCAAGAAAGTGAAAAGACAATCTACAGGATCTGAAAAAATACAAATCTGCAAATCACATATCTGCTAATGGACTTGAATCCAGAATATATAAAGAACTCTTAAAACTCAACAATAAAAAGATGAAAACCCAATTAAAAATCAGCAAAGGGTTTTAATAGACATTTCTCCAAAGAATATATACAGATGGCCAATAAGCATATGAAACGACGCTCAACATCATTAGTCATTAGGGAAATGTAGATCAAAATCACAATGAGATATCACTTCACATCCACAAAGATGGCTAAAATCAAAAGGATACACAATAATAAGTGTTGTTGAAGATGTAAAAAATTGGTACCCTCATTTATTGCTGATGGAATTGTAAAATGGTACAACTGCTTTGGAAAACAATTAGGCAGGCACTCAAAAAGTTAAACAGACTTTACATATGATCCAGCAATTCCACTCCTAGGCATATACCCAAGAGAAATGAAGACATATGTCCATAAAAGGTTGTACACGAATGTTCAAAGCATTATTCATAATAGCCAAAAAAGTGGAAACAACCAAGGTGTCCATCAACTGATGAATAGATAAACAAAACATGGTATATTCAGACAACGGAAGATTATTCAGTAATAAAAAGGAATGAAGTACTGATACGTGCTTACCAAATGGATGAATCTTGAAAATATTAAGAAAAAGAAGCTAGTCACAAAAGATCACACAGTGTATGATCTAATGAATATGAAATGTCTTGAATAGATAATCCATAGAGACAGAAAGTAGATTAGTGGTTGCCACGGGCTGGGGGAAATGAGAAATGGAGAGTGACTGCTAATGGTACGGATTTCTTTTGGGGGGGTGATACAAATGTTCTAGAATTAGATAGGGCTGATGGTTGCACACTGTAAATACACTAAAAACCACTGAAGTCACTTTAAAAGGGTGAATTTTATGGTATGTAAATTATACCCCAATAAAGCTGTTATTGAAAACAAACCCCTAAAATCCTAATGAGATCAGTATCATTTTCCCTGTTTTGTGGACAAGGGAACTGAGGTTCAGATTGGCTAAGTAACTTGTTCAGGGTCAAAGAACAAGGCAGTCAGGGCTTCTATTTAGACCTCCATGCATCTCATTTCCACCTTTATGCCTTAAATAAACCTTTGGAAATGAAAAAAGTTCCTCCTCAAAAGGAAGAGTTTCCAGCCACAGCTGGCTTTGGCTTAGGTCTGAGGTCACTTAATTCAATCCTCGTTTTCCCAGGTCCTTTACTGCCAGCTTGATCCTAGGTCCCGGGCAGATGGGCATGTGGCAAGGCACATGGGAAGCCTATAAAAGGTCAAAAACCTTATGTCAGTGTGACCACCAACCCAGACTGTGGCCCACTGGCACCAATCAAGAAGTCTATCCGGAGAATCAATAGTAATGACAGAGGTTCAATTCAATTGCTCACAAATCCCCATCCATCATTAGGACAGCAGAATGACGGTGCCGGCCTTGGTAGGACCTAGTCTTTCACATTCACAGGCTTAATGCAAGTAGATGGTCCTTTCACTCGTAATGATTCTCCATTTCAGAGCACTGAAGTACTCAGTATATACTCCTATTATTTATTATACATAGTATTTACTATGTGCTACATATCATAATTATCTGCCTACCTGTCTTCCACTACTGCCTCTTCTGTGTGATTCTTAAAGGAAGGACCTTGTTCTATTCATTTAAAAATTTCCCACACCGTGGAAACTTCCCATCACTTATTAACAAAAGTTCTAGTACCATTTCCTGAGTGTATACTGTGTGCCAGCCTCTAGGCTAAAGTTTTATGAGCCTGATCATATTTTAATTCTCCCAACAACCCTATGAGGTAGAGACTATCATAACCCCAATTTTACAGCTAGATGTGGCAGCCCCATAAATCTCTTTGAGTTTCTCTGGAATTTATTCTTGGTCACTGTAAATATTCTTCTTTCTGACTCATAGACATGGTAAAGACATGGGATATGATTTTATTGATTTAGATCTTACCATATACACCTGGCAAACAGAGATGCCAGGCAGGATGCTGTTGACTAGAACATAACAGAGGAACAGTGCTCTCTTGGGTTTGATCATAAACACCATCCCAGGGGGTCAGCTGCCTGAATTCCAATCTTTCTACGCAGAAGACAAGTTTATACAATTGTGTACTTGAGAATGACCTTTGTTAGCATTTCTATTACTAAACTAAAGCAAAGTGAGAAATGGTTTTGTGTTTTTAAAGTCTGAGTAATTTAGTTGAATGTCTTTCTTTTTCAATTTGGTAGAGAGTGGAATGTTTTTCTACTATTTGGGGTCATTTTTCTGACTAAGGGCTGTGGCACACACAGTCTGACAGTTGGTAACAATTTTCTGGAGTTTAGATCACCTTCAGTGACTAAGGCAAGTCATAAAAAATGGGACTATTGTTCCTCTATTCACAACGGGCTGGTGGAAGAGTTTGAAGTGTTTTACTCACATCCCAAGCACTCATAATATCAGTTTTTAAAACCAGCTGTCCAGTTCAGAATCCATCAGCCAAAACTTGAAAGGGAATCTCCTCAAGTTCTGTTTTGTGAAGTCAGCCATGGACAGGATTCCCACACATTTATCATTTCACCACAGCATTCATAAAGCCCCATTTTAATGGGTCTTCCAGTTTCAACTTCACACTCAAATACAGAATTTAAGACATCAGTTCTCACTGGCATGTACATGTGAATAACTGAGTAAGGCATGAACTATCCCCATGGCCACCCTCTGTTGTCTTGGTCCAATGCTCCATCTTAGATTACCATTTGTACCCTGTGCAACCAGCTCACCAAGGCTTTGCTGTCCTTGCCTCTTCCCACCTCACCTTACCATCAGGTGGAAAGTGGAGTTTTCTTGTGGTGATGGTTTTTGAGGGGATGAAGTTTCTATTTTTGTGTCAGTTTGGGCTTTGGACATATATTTGTTTTGCTTTATTTCACTTGGCAGAGGGAGGTTTATGAAATGAAACTTCTTTTTTCTTTAATGATTGCCCTCTTCTCCTGGACCCCTTCTCTCTTCCGCTTCCTGGTGCTCCATCCTTCTGATTGTCCTTGCCCCAGTAACTCAGCACCCTCATGCGGCCAGATGGCTATCCTAAGCCAGTGCACTGCCCAAGGAGAAAAATGGGGAGAAATGGGGGAGAATGTTTGATGTCAGTCAGGGCCAGAGCAGGCTGGGTTAGTTGGAAAAAGTTGTGAGCTATTGGAAGCTAGGTTAACCCAGATGCCAGCCAGAGGCCCCCCCAGATCTTTGTATGTAGGAAGAAAATTGTCCAGAACCTACTTCACCTATTCTGTGGCCTTTGGAAACCCAAAGCTCTCTTCCAGATTTCTGCTCATTCCAGGGGCCCCTCCTCAAGGTCTTTGGCTCAAACTTCTTAACTAGGTACCTCTGTCGCACACATATCAACCCCAGTGTGAAATCTAGTGCCTTCTTCATCTTCCATAATCAAGATGTAAAAATCCTGCACCCAACTCTTTTACAAATTTATAAACTTTACCAAAATCTTCCTGGCAATTTATGCTCTCTCTCTCCCTCCTCCCACATCTGCTCTTCCTCACCTCACTCCTCGATTCCACTCACTAGCTCCAAATTTTTCTCCATTTATCACACAGAGCAGGTTCCCAACCCCCTGGAGCCCACAAGCCAGTCCAGACACCTCTCCCTGAGCACCCATCAAGGTATCTTTTTAGCCAAAGACAGCTCTCCCCTCAAAGAAACTCTTGCCAATTATTAGAATAATAAAATTTTCTCTGCTCTGTTACTCTAGGAAACCCTGGGATTGTTCAGAAAATGGGAAGCAGTCATATTCTGCTGAGATGCTGTTGGGAGCAAAGATGAAGTTGGATGGTAGAGGGGAGGCAGGCAGGGACTGAACAGACAGATTAAGACTTTGGCTGCACAGATGACAATTAAGGAAGTGAAAAGAGAGAGAGAAGAAATCTTCAAGGAGAAGAAAAATCAGTGATTGGAGGTCTGTAGGAAAACCTTGGTGACAAAGACATCAAGACAAGGATGGCCCCAGAACTCTCTCTCAGCTCTATGGAGACTCGCGAAGGCTCACTCTGAGGTTAGCTGGGAATCTGGGCGTCCCAGAACGCTGCTGTCTTATCCATCACTACTGAGCCAGGGGCAGGCTTTGCTGCAGAAATGAGGCATTTGACAGCTCAGCCTCTGAACTTTGGGATCCTGGAGTCTTATGAGAGACTTCAGAGTACTTTTGCTTCTCTCAGCATCATGCCCTCCCTGTTGCCTTGTGCTCAGCAACACTTGGGCTCACTCACTGTTGGCAAGGAGTATGTTGGGTTCAAATACTGATTGAGCGATTAGCTAGCTATGTGACCATAGGCAATTGTTGGAGTCTCAGTTTCTTTGCCTATCAAATGGAGACAGTAACACCTGCCTTGCAGAATTCTTATGAGGACTAGAGACAATCTATAAAAGACACAGGGTCTGACACATAATGGGTGCTCAGTAAAGGGCAGCTGTTTATGTACATGAAGGTATCTGAATCATTTATGTTTAATTATCATTGCAACAATAATAGACATAAATGTCCTATTAATTTCGTTCTAAGTTTTAGTGAACTATGATTAGTGGTGTGTTGATAAATATATACCACCCATTACAATTAAATTACAACCAGATTAGGGGAGGGTAGAGGGAGCCTGATCTGTAGCATTTGCTAGCTTCCGTGGTGTTGATATTCCTCCTATGGCCACTTTCAAACTAACAATGTGACTCTGCTGAGCATGGAGTTGGGAAGCGATGGGGGCAATCCAGAGCCGTGCGAGTGGCTCCAGCACATGTCTGGCTGTAATGCTCAAATCTGTTCAGATGTGTTCAGACGTCACATACTGATGCTAACAAATTACAGTCAGGCACTTACAGCTAAAAAAATGAGGAAATATTGCATAATATCCCCACTAAATCTAGAATAGCCTCTTAACAGGAAGCAGGGATTGCTCCCTTGGATCTCCATATTCCCCTGATTCCTCGCTCTGCCACTTCTTGTCATCATTTGCGTTTTCATGATTTTTAAAGAATCAAACTCCTAAAGGGTGTGTGTGTGTTTACATGTACACATGTGTGTGTGTGCACGACACTGAGCTTTCCCACTCTCTTCTGACTACCCACATAAATATGGATTATATTTGAAAATCAGCCTTGTCTAAACCAAACTCTCCTAATAGCTTGTAACATCAATTTAATGAGAGATAAAATAAAGGAAAATTGCATTCTCCTTCATTTAAACACTAAGCCATTTTAATTGTTTTATTTAAAAAACTAATTTCCTCCTGCAATTATCAATATATTTCAATCACCCCAAGAAATAAAAAGACTCTTTTCAGGGGCATTTTTAACACCTGTAAATCCCCCAGATGTTAGAATGAGTCTGTGAGAACTAGAGAGGAAAAGCACTTGGTTTATAGTCTGGCCGTTTCTTAATTTGCTTTTTATTTTTTAAATCCTTTCATTGTATTTTTGATTAGTGCTGGATAAATAATGTTTGGATTAAAAATCCCTATTGTATGGTTACATTCAGCATTCTTGCTACCAGTTTCCCAGATTCAACATTTGATGAAAATATATCTAGGTTTCAATGTAGGAATCAAGATGTTCACACATAGAACTGGAGGGCCCCAGGGGTCACCTCACTCCAGTTGTTACTTTGCAAAGGAGCCAATTGAGGTCCAGAAGGATACCGTGATTTGCCCACATAGAGTTGTATAGTCTTTTCACTAGTCTAGACTGCCACAGCCACCCTTGCCCTCCATGCCCTCATCCCCCTGCACATGCGCACACAGACACACACACACACACACACACACACACACACACACAGAGTGAGATGTACAGTCACGGAATTCAGCAGAAACTAAAACACTGGATATGCAAAAAAATACAAAAGTAAGAATGTTAATAATCTTTTATTTATCCAACAATATTTATTGGTCAACTACTATATGCTGGGTACTGCCGTTTTGATACTATATGTTTTTAAGCTTGTGAGAGACACTCTCTTCCTTAAGCTCCTACATTGTTCCTGTAACATGCAGCCCTCTCAGATGGAAATAAAGAAAGCACTTACCCATTGTGTTCACAAGACACTTGACTGAAAAACACCATGAGGTTCAGCTTTACGTTGACAACAAACCTGGGAATGTTGCTCTCTGTTGTTTGTTTAAGTCTGGACTTTTATAAAGACAACAGAGGATTTGCTGCAGTGATCAAACCCTCACTGTGGAAGAACACCGTCTGATTTGCTAGGCAAGTAGCTGAAACAGGATAATGGACCATCACTTGTGAAGTTTTCCCCCTAAGTCATGCCACCAATGGAAAGAGGATGGTTTCTTGAATTAGACAGTTCTAGGAACAAACCCAGCTTCAGCACTTATCTGCTGGGTGGACTTCAGCAATTTGCTCCACTCCTCTGAGCCTCAGTTTCCTCATGTGAAAAATGGGAATAATCCCACTTAGCTCAAAGGCTTTTCAGGAAGTAAAACATAACCTCGTATGTACAGCTTCCAGCACAGCACCCCACAGCATAATCACCCTGCGCACATGAGCTCCCTTTTCTTTTATTCCTTAGTCCCCAGATGGAAGGGGAGTGGACAGGAGAAAGAAAATTCAGGAGGATCAACAGGAGGAGGGGGTGGGGAAATGGAAAAAGAATGACTTAGCTATGGGGCCAAAGAAAAAGAAAGGGAGAGACTGCTAGCGGAAAGCAAGTGTGGCTCTAAGAGCCCTCCTTAGGTGACACTCATCTCCAGCAGTTTCAGAAGAAGACCTTGGGAAAGTTTCAGGCCTTCTCTGACCCGATCTTGAAGGTCGTGTGGTGTCACTTCCACTGCATCCTCTTGGTTATAAGCAAGCCATGAGGCCAGCCCTGGTTCAAAGGAGGGAAATTAGATTCCTCCCTGAAGTCAGAGTACACAGTCACATTTTAGAAGACATGTAGGAGGGAACATCACTGTAAAATACCATCCATAACTGGGGACTTGGGACAAAAATCTCTTATTGTCTCCCCAAGGTATGATACCTAAAACGTCCAATTACAGCTTTAACGCCAAAAGCGCCTTTGTCACCATCGAGAGTTTCTTTGCCCTGATCTGAAATTGTTTGTTTATTCAGTGCAATCCGAGAATGCATACTTCCTGCCATCGCAGTCAGAGACTAGTGGATGACTCTGGCAGGCTGGCAGGGTAGTGATTTGAGGCATCAATCTAAAAAAGTTTCTAATGTAACAGTTGGATCTAAAACAAAACCTCTGGAAATGTAATAATATGGAGAAAAGTGAATTTGGGGGAGGTATTTATCTAAAGTAGCATTCTATGTATCATTGGAACAATTGACTCAATAAATTCCCAGAGGTGGAAATGATACTCAAAATGGGGCATGCATAGGTAACAACAGAGGGTCCCTGCATTGCCTCCTCAGGAGAGTGGGTCCAGCCAACTCAGAACTTGGCTTTCCTGGGTGGATTATGCAAGTCTGGGGCCAGAGCTGAATGACTCATGAAAGTAGAAAACAGGCAAGTACTGCCATAGGGGCCTTCGTCTCTGCCCATTTCTCACCTAAATCTCAGCTTCGCCTCTAAGGAAATAGTAAGCAGATAACTAGAGGGTGATATGCCACTGTCTTGGCCTTGGACTCCAGATCCATTATTCCAGGCATTAATCCCACCAAAGTAACCTTGGGTCAAGGCTGGGTGATGGTCCCAATGCTGGAGCAAAGGGCTTGAGGCTAAGGCAGCTATTTCTTCTGTACGCTTTGCTCTCTGGAGTTTACTCTGCTCTCTAGAAGCTTTCATTCCAATTTTGGTCTATTTTTTATTATTTTTAAAATAGAGATAATAATAATACTTATCTCCATAGCATTGTTGTATGAATTAGATTAGATAATGCACATCAGCAGTCAGTGAGTCCTGGAGACCACGTTATTGCTGTTGGCGTAGCGGTGGGAGTGGTGTTTTCATCCTAAGCACTTACATGGCTGCCTCCCCAGCCACAGTACAGTTTCAGAATGACGTAGGGTCAATCAGTGTCACCTTTACCATTACAAAACTCTCCCTGTCTACAAAGAGTTTAGCTAATGGTTCTCAAATCAAATAAAACACAAAAGATAATCTACCATCTCAGAACACACAGTACTCGATATTGCAGAGCAGGCAGCTTGCGTTCTCCTGGAGCCATTCTTTCTGCCTTGGCAACAGAGGCATTTTCAAATAAACATAAGTTCCAGCAGGGGCAGCGCCAAGCCTCAGTTGTGACAAAGCTACCAGCCAAGCCCGCGGAGTTATTAGGGATGATCTCTTAAGAGGACTAAATGTTGATTGAATATGAAAACGAGGTAATGCTTGAGCTTTGCTTATAAGCATGGTTTTCTTTAGGAAAGCCATCTAATTTCAAATGCCTGAATGTATTCAGAAGTCAAGCCACCCAGGCTTCTCTTAAGAAGGAGGAGATGGATGAAAGGGCTCTGCTGAAGATGATTCACAGGAGATGCCTCCCCATCCCTGCATCTCCTGCTTGTTCTCCCCTTTGCAAGTGTAAACATGCCACGAAATGAGGTGAGATGTTTGTGAACCAGCTTTATAACTGCTTCATTACTCTGCTAATGTCAGTATTAATTTTTGTAGACGTCCTTGTTCAGAGCATCATGCTAGAAGAGCAACTTGTACATACCCTGATGTTTGGCAAGGGGTTTTGTGAGCCTGCTCTAAAGGCCCCTCCCCTGCCACTTCCCCTGTGGCACCATGCAAAAATCTGGTTCCAGCCCAAGACAGCCGGGAAAAAAAGAGGGGAAGCAAAGTCAAACCACTGTTCATAGGCCAAATCACAGAAGCTGAAAAACAAGTACCTGGGTCTTATGCGCCTGCCTCTCTGGTGTTTTGGCCGCCAATTTCCCACTTGGCCACATGTGCACATTTAATTAATGTTCTGCTCGTCACCTCCTGCAAGTCATTAATAATGATGCTCTGTAGATACCGGCCCATCTCAGAGCCTGCCAGAAGCATGCCACTGGCCACCATGTCCCAGTCAGTCCACGGCCGCCCACCGGCTGCTCACGTGGCCTTCCAGCCAGGTTTCAATCCATAACACAGAGCTCAGAACCAGCTCGGTTGAATTCATCTTTCAAGTGAGATTTCTGGATGCATCCATTTCATTTCCTTCACCCACTAATGTTGTGGAGGTTTTTTTTTTTTTTAATTCTATTAAAAAATGCAATTAAATTTGTCTCATGGAATTTGCTCTTTAAAAATCCAGACAGCTGCTTGCTCATGGTGGCATTATGCTCTTGATTCTTATGCATTTTTTTTCTTCATCTCCATTCCATTACTTTACTGAGGATTAAAGACAGGCTTACCAGATGGCAAATGCCAGGATCTCTTCCCACCCCCCCCACCATTCAGAAGACTAGTATCATATCACCGTAATACACAGCCCAGGGTCCTCTACAGCTCTGGGGAGAGACAAGCAACTGTTTCATTTAAATTCATTAGCTAATGTCCAAAACACAATTAAAGGGCAGGAGATTAGGAACGAGAAACTCTAAGTACTGCTCACATTAACTTTCTGGGAACGCCTCAAAAAGTCTCTCCCCCTTGCCTCAGTTTCCTCATCTCTTCCATCTCACTCGCTTCCTCCACCATTTCTCAGCTATAAAGCATTCATTAGGCTGCGAAGCAAATGAGGTAATGTCTGTGGCGCGATGGTCTGTGCATTTCCAAAGAAAGACACCATATAAAAAGCATTCTGATTGCTAACAGTCAGGGATGCTGAGGATTTGGCCAGGCTGGCTTTATAAACTATTTAACTGCCTGCTTCTTGCAAAAACTATTTTTATCAGTTAATTACACATTTTCTTATTAAATAACAATGTAAAAGCATTTCTTGCTCATTTTCTTGTCATGATTAATTTAATCTGCCTCCCTTTATTAAAAGTCCGGTTTTCATCCTCTCGTCCTATCCGCCCTGATAGACTAGTGAAAGCTCCACGAGTGTTCGGCTCCTTTGATTAACATTAACCCATTCTACTTCCATTCTTTTCTTTTCCCTGAATCCCTGAAATAGTCTCTTTCTCTCACAAGAATGTGTGTCTGATGTCTAAGGAAGATCAAACTCTAAAGAGCACACGTTGCCCTAGCGAATGGCTTCCTCTCCTCTCCTTTCTTGTGCCCTCCACCACCAGGCAAATTCTCAGACATGGACCAACCTGAAAGGCAGCGCTGGGTCATATCCTGCCTGGGGAGGAGACAAGAGAGTCAGAGAGAGCTCTGGTCGTGATTGATTTCAAAACAGGCACATATGTGATGTGACCAGGATTTGGGAGAAGGAGTAAGAAGAGAAATGCCAATGCTTATGGCATTCACTGCACTGTGGGACTATTTTCTAATATTATTGATTATTAATATTATTAATTATAATTAATCATTAATAATAATAATATTTTTATTACACAATTAACCCCTTGACATGGAAAGGAGACCAAAGGCAGGCCCTCATGTTATTGCTTGAACTCACAGAGAGAGACTAGAACCTTGAGAAGAGAAACCACAATTCTTGAGGCAAAGTAGTTAACCACAACAATTACAGAAATGGCAACAGAAAAAGCAATTTCACATTTTTTTTTTATTTGCAGCTTGTGGTAGGTGGGCAACCTCTAAAATGGCTGCCTCTTGATATTTACTCCTTGGTGTAATCCTTCCCCCTGAGGGTGGACTGGATTTATTAATCTACTTCTAAGGACTAGAATAAATGATGAGATCTCGCTTCCAAAATGGGGTTACAAAAAGTCTGTGGCTCCTTTCTAGGATGCCCTCTCTCACTTGCTCAGGCACCCAAAAGACAGCCAGCCACCATGAGGTGAGCCACCCTATGATGAGGCCCGGGTGGCAAGAACCTGAGACATAGCCAGTGAAAAAGTGGGGCTTTCAAGTCTGTGGTCCATGAGGAACAGAATTCTACCAACAACCCCGTGAGTGAGCTTGGAAGCAGATCCTGCCACCAGCTGAGACTACAGATTAGATGGCAGTCCCAGCCATCAGCTTGATTGCAACCACATGAGAGATTTTCAGACAGAAGCATTCAATTAATCCCCACCCACATTCCCATATCCCACAGAAACTGTGAGATAGTAAAGGTATTTTTAAGCCACTAAACTTTGGGGTAATT
The DNA here is from genome assembly GCF_037783145.1 of Equus przewalskii. Taxonomy (NCBI): domain Eukaryota; kingdom Metazoa; phylum Chordata; class Mammalia; order Perissodactyla; family Equidae; genus Equus; species Equus przewalskii. The sequence continues at coordinate 12,041,081 of NC_091854.1, forward strand.
TGTTACTCAGCAATTAATAACTAATACACAACTCCTTCCATAGTAAAGTTAATCCAGAAGTAACATGACATACTACAGTGATGGGGAAAAGAGGGCACTGCATCCCAGTCTCTGACCCATGGAATTATTAATTAACCAGAACTCTTTTTCTTTCTGGTTGTGATCTTAAAACCTCAACACAGCTCTCCAAGCGGCCATCCCCAATTAACTGGTTTGGCAGATGAGAGAAAATCTATTTGCTATCCTCCAAACAGTAAAGGCAAGACTCAGAGTTAGAAGACCTGATTTCTACTTATAAACTAAGAGACTTCCGGAGAATCACTCGGACTCTTGGAATTTCATTTTCCTCTTCGATAAAATGAAGACAATCTGTTTGGATGCTCTGAGGTACCAGGAAGAATACTCAACAAAAATAGCCTAAAGAGGATTTTTCTTCTCTCCAGCCGGCCATCTTCAGTGTGTTGGCATCTCCCCTTATGGCCGCAAGATGGTTTTGCAGCTCCAAGTCTCATGTCCTCCCAAAATAATGCTCCTATGCACGAAAGGGAAACAATCTGGTCTCCTGGTCTATAAGTGAGGAAAAATTTCCCCAGAAAATCCCTAGTGGAATTCCCCAGACATCATATTGGCTAGACCTGGCTTACATGCCTACTCCTAAAGTAATCACTGGCCAAGGGGATCGAGATGACCATGATCAACTTGGACCACCCCAATTGCACGCCAAGGCTTGGAGAGGCCCAGCCTCCCCTGAAGTAGATGGCCAGCCAGAGAAGAGCTGGCAAAGTTTGAGCTTCTGTGCACACAAATGAAGAGGCGGACATTGCTATGGGGTAAGTGTTAGTCCATGTAGGCCAGGTTATGCTGGAGTACAACATACATGATGCCTTAGCCCAACTAAACCTTATTTCTTGCTCAGTGCAAGTCCGTCAGGGCCAGGCCAACAGCGGTTCCACCTCATCAGCACAGGGCCTCAGGATTGGCTGCAGCAGCGTAGAAAACTTGGAGAGGCCTCTCCTTCTATGTCACTTTCACTCACATTTCTTTGGGCAGAACTAGTCAATGGCCTCCCTTAACTGCCTGAGGGCTAGAAAGTATAGTCTCCCAAGTACAGGAAGGAGGAAAATGGAACAGGACTGGTTTCGACCCCCGTAGGCAAATAATACCATGTGGAGTAAAGTGTTATCTCCTCATAAGGTTTTGCGAGGTTCAAATGAGATAATGCACTTACTCATTTCACAAACATCCATCGAACACATAAAATCTATGAGCCACTGGGCTGGGAGAGCTCAGTAAGACAGTCACCACTCTCCTCGCAGCTATGACCATTGAGAAGGTAATCACACATCTGAATGTCATTCAAAGTTCCTTTGCCCCCCTCTTTCCCTTCCGGGCCCTAAGCACTCACTTCACAAATGTTGTCTTCCTGTTGGTTTCAAAGCCTTTGCAATGCCCTCAAGAGGGGTCGTGGCCAGAAAGGACAGGGAACTAATCTGGAGTAGTACAGTGTCCAAGAATGTGCAGCAGTAGTTGTCGAGACATCTCTCTTGGCAGCTTGTAGATGTCATCTTTTCTTTGATCTCCTCCAGCTCACAGAGTGTTAGAAGACGAGTTGTTGTCCTGTTTCTTTCCAAATCCCTTTTCATGTGGCTTGGTGCCTCACAGGAGAGGAGATTCCTGCTTGAGTCAATTCTAACAGTCTACTCACCTCCCTCCTCCTTTAGCCAGTGTGATTATTGTTCTCTTCACCCCTCTCATGAGTGTCAGCTTAAGGAAGGGACCATGCTACTGTTAGGGTTGACTAGCCTGCACTTACAAAGAGATCCCAAAATGTCCCTGCCTTCATACAAAGTGCTCGCTCAGATTGCTTGCAAGCCCTCAGTTCAGGTCTCTGGGGGGATCTTCTCCTCATGGTCGTCAGACACCCAAGCTGATAGTGGTTTTGCACTTTTAGCCACAGTTTCTAGGGTTGCCCTGGGCATTGACAACCCCCACAAACCAGAGAGGAAAGATCATGGACAGTACACAAGGGGAGGTTTTTAGTGGACTAGACCTGGAAATCACATCCGTCACTTCTGCCCACATACCACTGGAGAGAACCGTCATATGACCACACCTAACTGCAAGGGAGGCCGGGAAATGTAATTTAATTGTGTGCCCAGGGAGAAAGGAGAACAGATTTTGGTGGACAGCTAGCACTCTCTCCCACACTCACCCACACAACTTCTTATTTTTCAACTTGGCAAAAGCTAAGATCACGGAGCATTTCTATACAGTGATGTACTCTTTGGCCTGCCAAGGCAATGATCTTTCTGGGAGAAGATTCAGAAACCTCATGGTGCAATTAATGTGTAGAGACCTGACCTACTGCCCATTTTTACAGGAGTTTTCCTCCACCTAAATTCTTGACCATGTCTCCGATCCTAAACAGATAACCTTGAGAATATGAAGTGAGCTAGACATTTTCAACATAGGGACAAACCAACAGGTGCTTCCCATGTAAGAATCATCTTTTTCCAAGCAGTTACAAGGGAGAAGGGCTTATATGAAACACACTTCACCAGCCACAAGACCTGGGGAGAGGTGCTTCTCTAAGCACCTTCCATTCATTCATTCACTGAACAAATATTTATTGAACACCCAGTGTGTGCCAGACTGAGCACCTGATGAATGCCAGGCACTATGTCAGGTACTGGCAATACGCTGATGAACCGGGCTGACATGATCTCCTAGACTTTGTACTGTAGACCAAAAACAGAAACTGTACAGGAATATAAAGTAAGTACATATCGTGATAAGTAATATGAAAGAAAAGATGGGGCCAAGGTAGAGAATAACAGCAGAGGTGGAAGGGGTGATATGTAAGTCAAGACCTGAAGGAAAAGGTGTTAGCCATGCCAAAAGAGTGGAGGAGGAGGCAAGCACTCCAAGAAGAGGGCACAACATGTGCAAAGGCTGTGAGAAAGGAAAGAGCTTCGCATGACTGAAGCACAGAAAAGTCGCCCATGTGGTCGAAGATGGTGAGGGAAGAATCGGTGGGCATTGAGACTGGAGAAGCAGGCGGGGCCAGCTCATGAAGTGCTTTGTGGATCATGATGAGGAATTTGAACCTAAATAAAACGGGCAACCATCTGGGGCTTTAAGTAGTAGAGGGACATGATTGCCCACTGCATTCGTCTGCTAGGGCCACCATAACAAAGCACCACAGACTGAGCGGCGTGAACATCAGGAATTTATTGTCTCATGGTTCCGAAGGCTAGAAGTCTGAAAGCAAGGTGTCAACAGGCTTGGTTCCCTCTGAGAGCTGTGAGGGAAAATCTGCCCCATGCCTCTCATAGCTTCTAGTGGTTTGCTGACAATCTTTGACATTCTTCATTGATGGTGTTCTCCCTGTGTCTTCACATCAACTTCCCCCGTATGTGTTTCTTTCTCTCCATATGGCATTCTTTCTATATGCACACCAGTCATATTGGATAGGAACCCATCCTACTCCAGTACATCTGCAATTACTCTATTTCCAAATAAGGTCACATTCTGGGGTACTAAGGATTAAGACTTCAACATATGAATGGGGGGGGGTGGGCACAATTCAACTCACAACACACACGTTAAGATTACTCTCTGCTCAGTATGAATGAGGAGAAGGAGTGGGTACAGCAGAGGTGGAGAGGCAAGTTGAGAGGCTGGTGTCATTGTTGTCAAGAGGGGAGATGATGTTTGCCTGGGCTAAGTGTCCAAGGATATAGATAAGATATATTTTGTTGATAAAACCAGCATGACTGTTGATAGGTTGTATTTCATTGGTGAGGGAAAGGGGTGATTCACGGGAATGACTATTAAGTTTCTGGCTTGAACAAGAAGGAAGACAGTAATGCAACTTATGAGATGAGGAATTGGGAGAAGGAGACACATTTTGGGATAGAGCCTATGGATTTATCTGGATATGGTAAGTTGGAGATACGTATGAACCATCCAAGGAGATATATGAAGTAGGCAGTTGCATTTAAGAATCTGGAGCTCAAAGGAGCTAGAGATATAAATGTGGAGTCATCAGTGTTTAGGATATTTAAAATCACTCAGAATGTTTGAAGTAGAGTTCCCTTCCCCCAGCACATCTTGTTCCGCAGCCACCTCCAGGAGTATCAGTGTCTTTTATCTTGGCATCTCAATGGAGCAGCCCAGGCCTACAGCAGGTTTTGAACTGGAGGCTCAAAGGCTTTGTTTTTCCTTCTCAAGGGTGGCAGAGGGTTGAGAATCCTGACTGTCTAACATGGCAACCCCTGATTGTTTCATCTCTGGCTCTACACAGATTCTATGAGTCCTTGGTTTCCGGAGATGAAGAACATGCTCCCAAATCTCTCCCAGCTTTACACAAAGTGTTCATCATCCACACCCGAGAACTCCCACCCAGCTCAACATACATGGCCACCTACATCATATGAACGTCAGTGAACACGCACACACACACACCATGTCCCTTCAACAGAAATGACCCTAAACTTTGCGAGGTTCACATGTCCCTAGAGATGATCTCATTTGCCTGCTTCAAAAGCGCTTTGGTCTGCACAGCCTGTAGCAGCAAATTTACACTTCAAAAAGCAGACAGCTTTTTCCACATCTTATTCACTTAATGGGTGAGAATGTAAAATTAGTTCCGTTGCTGATGAGGACCTTGAGCCAAATGAAAAGTGTTCATTTGTCAGCACAGACTTACAGCCTGAGACATGATTATATAGCTAATCCAATAATGGGTTTTGATGCTGAGCATTTATTTATATACAGTATGTCTTGTTATCTGTTGATAATCAGGACCTACAATTTACTCTTTCTTGTGCGTGTAGTGTGAAATAGCAACATCTTCCAGACATATTGCATTTAAGTACCAACATGCAAACACATACAAAAAGCGCCATCATCAGCAAAATATTTTATTTGCTTTCTTTTAAAAAAGGAGAAAAAAAAGAAAAGATATCCCATGCTTGAATTCAGGCTTTTATATTTTTAAATATAAATAGTAAATAATATATGAGGTCTCTCTTAGGACTATCTAAGTGTTAAAATAAAACTGAAAACAAGATTTCCTTTAGCATCTAGAACCACCCTAATCAAGTGATTTCTTCTTCTTGCTCTCTAAAAATTCTATCTGCAGGCCAAATCCTACACTTATTTTTACGTATAATGATATAAAACAAAAAGATACACGGTGAAAATCTCCACAATGCCACCACCTAACTCTCTGGCTGCCTGAATCTCACAAACACTCTGCTGGTTGCAAAGATGCACATTATCCCCATGTGAGCAGGGAAACTGTAATAATTATCTCAGGCAAAACCTTTCCTTAAAAAATAGTAACTTAAAATTAAATATAAAACCACCACATTTCTGTAAACTCTTGCGGAGACTACACACAGCTACACTATATTGTTTCTTACCCTGTGGATGAGCATAAATGTCTGTCACTAAAATATAGGGACATTTGCGGCCTAATATAAACATAAAATGCACAAAATCCAACATTTAAAACAAGCAGGCATTTTTATAGGTATCGTAGAGTATGATGCATTGTAACATATTCCAGCTATAATAAAGCCTACGGGGAAAAAAGGCACTTCAGAATTAAAGTCTTCTGTTAATTGCAAATATGTGGCACACCTGCAAAACCTGTGAAAAATCCTACAACACTGGGGAAAAGTCAGTGCAAGTTCCTTTCCATGCTACCATCTCTTGGACGGGCCTAGAAAAATCCAGAACCAATGCCGGGAAGTATCACCAGTTGCCACTTCTCCTTACTGAGCGATCTCCTAGCCAAATGAAGCTGAGAGGACCGGTGAGTCAGTGATATATGAGAGGGAAGGGGGGCAAGTGCACATTTTTAAGCTGAAATTTATTCCGCAATAAATACTTCAATGTTGGTGCGACATGATGTTTTATTGGATTACACCAGTTTGCTGAAGAAATCGCATTGGGAATAGCAAAGCTTGCGGTTTTGTGGGTAATGCGTTTGTAATGTGAGGGCTTTACACTGGAAGAGTGTTGGAGAAGGATAACAAGGCAAATGAGGAAAGAGCTAAATGCATGCAAATCTATATTATGGTAATACTTGGCCGTCTAAGTCCAAGAGGTTTTCGTGGTGGTGGTTTTACCTAGCCTGGATAATTCATTAGGTTTTGACTTGGGTAAGGAATAAATGAATATAGCATACATTACATTCTTACTTTCGTCTCAGAAACAAATCTTTCTTGTACCAGCCAGTGTAATCTTCCGAGTTTTCCTTATATAAAACACCTCAAGAAAAATGCACCTCAGTAAGATTTACACTTTATTACTCTAATGATTCTACAAACACTACCACAATGTGATGAAAGACAGAGCAGTCCCGGACTGATTGAGAGCTAATAAAAATCAGTACTGAAAACTGAAAAGAGCACCCTTATCATCTTTCTTTCATTTAGAGCTGATTACTAGGGGATTATAATGCAATCACAGCTATGTGTGAGAGGTAGCTATGGGAACCAGTTTTAACTGTTTATCTAGCCAAAGATCTTAATTTAAGTTTGAACACTCTGATTCATTTATATGTAAGACACCAAGGAGACAAAATGCAGAAGAAACAGATGCGCACTTGTTCTTTCCATTTAACTTCATAAGCTACCAGCCAATTTGTCTTTCAGGGACAAAATTAATTTCTGATGACAATGTGAGCAAGTAATAAACTAGAAGTTCCTGTCCTGGGAAACTTGTTAATGCCATGTAATGTTCTGGAGTTATTTAGGAGGGGAAAAAAGAGATTTGCTCCTGGAGTTACGGGGACGTCTGTAACAGACATGCCTTTGTCCCAGCTCTTAGTTACTCCTGCAGAGTTTCTGACACCTTTTCTAGAGGTTGAATTGGGAAAGTTCAAAAGAAACCATGTTGATTACCATTTCTTTCCTATGGAGTATTTTTAAACTGCTCATTTCCCTTCATATTCTCTCCATGATTCAGATTTGCTCATAGCACAAACCTCCGGCCCATTGCTTCCCAGTCCTGGCGTAGGAGCAAGAAAACTACGGATGGGATGGAAATGAATCACAAGAACTCCTTCTTGGAGTCCATGTTGCTAATAGAACACAGCCCTTTGCATACAAGCGCATTCCATGAGGAGCTCGGTGCCACAGCAAATGCCGCACAGAGGAGTCCGGGATGTACGCAAGGAAACCCCAGCGATGGGATTAAATGTGCCAATCCACCGCCACCAAGGGGAAGGGTGCCAGCATGTTTGACAACATGCACACACATACACACTCAGACGGGAAATAGGACTGGCCGCTACCTCAAAAGCAGTCTGTGAAGCTGTGTATGTCCTCTTATCAGTGATAACAACACAAATGATGATGATGATGATGATGGTAAAAGATAGCATTTACTGACACCAGAGAATAAGGTGGAAATTCTACATAGGTTATTTCACTTAATTAGCCCAACAACTCTAGTCGGAAGTCATTTTCACAGCCATTTTACGGGCAAGGAAACTGAGTCATATAAAAATTTACTTGTCCAATGCCACAGCTAGCATATGGGAAAGTCAACATTTGAACTCGTTCTGTCAGACTCTAAAACCTATATTTTCAAGCACTCTCAGAAGGCAAACCTTGGCTGTCTTCTTTATCTTGGCCAGTGTTATTTCCCCATCTCATTATGTATCCAGTTTTTTAGCGTCTCTGGACTATGTTTCTCCCTTAATCCAAAGCTTCTCCCCACCTCCCCACCCCCCCCCGGACTGCCCCAACCTGAATTCTACACTCTCTGGGGAAACTCCCCACGGCAGAATGGCTGTCCATTAGTGTGTTTTTAAAACCTTGCTCTCTCCCATCCTCTGACAGTTTTCATATGCTCCACATGAAGGATCCTTTTCCAGAAATACTTTTGAAGAAAGTCTAAAGTAAGCTGAAAAGTATTACATTTTTCATCTCAACGGGGAAATGGATTTAAGAAAAGGAGAGAAGAGCCTGCAGGTCTTTCAGATTTTAAAAAGAATTCAACACACTGCTGCATTGGCACTGGGAACACATCTATCACGGAAACCAAGAGAGCATCTGCATTTACACGCTGAACCGGCTCCCTTCGTCCTTGATCACGATAATGACTTCGAGTTCCGCTGAGCCTTTCATCCAGAGGGACGCCATGGCCCCTGCAGAAGCCGGCCCAGCCAGCAGCTCCCTCCACCACCAAGGCTCTCTCTCCTCCAAGGTGAGAGGGGGACCAGCTCCACCAGGGGAAAAGGGAAAAGGACAAGTGAGCTCTGTAAAACCTATTTCCAAAGACAACCAAAATAACAGTCCGACTGTTGGTATTTAATTGCCCCATCTGGAACTCAGGCATAACAATGCAGTCCGAAGAAACCATTTGCGGGGCATCAATAGCAACACATGAAAGAAGGGAAATGCTTTCAGAGCCTAGAGAAAGCTGTGCCCTGTGAGCGCCAGGACATTTTGCTAATTGCCCTATTTCCGGTTTTTCAAACTACGTCAGGCAACTGGGGGACATTCCTTAGGACACTTCTCCCAGGCTTCGTGCTTGTCTAGCCCTCCCAGAGTCAGGGCCAAGTCTGATGGGAGTGAGTCACACAGCCAAATACAAGCTAGTTTGTGGTGGGGGAAGAATGGGATCTAGCACTGAGCTGCTTGCTTTACAGAGAACAAACAATTGCGTGAAACATAACAGGAGTTACAGGGTGTGCTCTATGGGTTCTAGAATCCAGGGAGAAAGTTGCACTCACTCTCAGCAAGATGCATGCTTGGGGCTTGCCTTTGCGGCAGTGCAATGGGTTGGCCCTGAGCTAGTCACGTATGGGTTAGAAGGCGCTGCTGGCTTCTCTGCCTGGAATTCCTCTCTAGTCTTTCCTTTTTCACTACTTTTGCACCACCAGCATTTAACTCAAGCGTCGTCTTCTCCAGGCAGCCTTCCTTGAACTCCCTGACATTGGGTTAAAGGCCCCCCTTCCATGTTTCCATAGCATCATATACAGTACCTACCCCAGGAATCGCACCTTCGACATTGCATGATAAATAGACATCATTTATTGAATGCTCATGTGCCAATCACTGTGCCAAGTACTTTACATGTAAATATCTCTTTTCATCCTTACAATCACCCAAAGTACTATTACCCCCATTTTACAGATAAGAAAGTTGAGGCTCAACAAGTTTAAAGTCTCACAACTAGTAAATGTCAGAGCTGGGATTTGAAAGTAGGACTTCCTACCCCCAAACCCATGCTCACCCCTACTGGTTTCAGCACTCTGAGACTACAATGTCTCCAGTGCATCACCAGGCATTTATAGCATTTATAGACCCTGGACACACACTTGTTGAGCTGAACATCATCAGGGGAAGTCTATGGGGAGCTAAGTGACCCATATCAGGGTAACTAGAGTAGACTGGTCTCATTAGCCTGGCGCTCCACCAGTTGACTATTCCGATTTGCCTGGGTAACAATAGAACTATTGTGGGGTTTGTTTGGTTTTTTTTTCAAGAGAAGTGGAAGCATTTAAGCAGGGTCCTTGGTGTCATGCTGACACACCAGAAAATGTGTTGTCTTCCTGAATTCAGGTATTCTTTTCACTGAATTCAGTCAAGCCAGTTCTGCATATTGACACAGAAGGTGTGACTTATAGCGATTCAATTGTTATGCATCACTGCATAATCACTTCTGTCATCCATCGCTGTCCTTCTCCATCAACTCTGCTGCTGCTGCGGTGGCAGCTGCTGCATATTTCCCCAGAGAATGAGTGTGGCTGAACACTCTGGGTGCCAGACTTGCGGTGGGAGAACCCACTCTCCTTGGATAACAAGAGTGCGTTCTGTCTGACAGACAGGCAGCCCTGCTTATCCTTCTCCCCATTCAGGAATCCATGACCATCTATTTTGTCCTCATAAAGGATCTTCCTTCCATCCTTTCTCATTGTCCCTGCTGCTGCCCTAACCCAGGCCTTGATCAAGTATCCTCTGACCTTCTGCCTCCAGTTGGACCAGGCCTTTCTGGATGCCCCCACCAAATTATTCCTTAACGTGACTTGTTTAATATCTCACTCTTCCTTACACTCAAAAGCTATTTATGGCACCTCATTGCTTTCAGGATAAAGTCTAAAGTAACTAGACATTCAATCCCTTCAGCAGCTGGTTTTAACCTACAATTCCAAACTAGTGCCCCTCTAGTCTCTAACTCAATCCCCCATGCACCCAACTGATCTTCTCACTGGTCCCCTGCACTGGACTTTGTGTCCATCTATCCACACCCCATCCTTTCTCAAGGCCCAGTCCCAATGGTTCCTGCCCCCAGAATCCCCAGTCACCTTTCTTAGAATCTCATCCACTTCCTGTCCACTTCACAGTGGCTGATTTTGTACATCATCTTATTGTGGGTGTATATTTTGATTTAATTTGGTGGATATTTGTGTCCAACATCCCTTGTGAAATTATAGGCTCTTTGAGGCCAGAGCCCATCTTTCTTTTCTACCTCTGCTCCGTGAGACATAGAGCAGTCAGTGTTTTAGTGACTGCTCCCACACCATCGACAGCACTTGCATTTGGCCTCATGCTGTCTGTGGACTCCACTCCTGGCACACCAGAGTTTTTGTAATTCCCCAAATGGGCCATTTCACCTCTTATTTCCAGCTGTTTGCACGAGATGTCCCTTCTGCCTGGAACTCTTAACTTCACATGCTTCCCCTTCCTTCAGCTCCAGTTTTCCTGCAAAGGTACTTAGCCTCAGCTTGGATGTCACTGCTTCTAGAAAGTCTTCCTCATCCTCCAAGACCAGATGAGGATTGGTTACTCCAGCAGCTGGGTTAGCTCCAATCAGGTTGTCACACTGGGTGTTACTTAAGACTCTTTTGGTTATATGTAATGGAAAATCAACTCAAACTAGGAAAACAAAGGGAATTAATCATCTCAGGTAACTGCGATGCCCAGGATAGAGCTGGACTCAAAGTATGTGGTCAATTTACATTCTCTCTTGCACTCTCTTTCTCTTTCTCTTTTTCTCCATCTTCTATCTCTGCTTCACTCTGTGCAAGCCTCATCCTCCGTGCAGCAGAAAGTAGGAGATGAAGGTAGGGTTGAGGAGAGCCTGACTGCAGAGGGCACTGGATTGATGTCATCCCAATGACCTCACAGGAAACAAAGCTGCTTTCTCTTGGCAGCCACATATTAAACCCCAAGGAATTACTCCCATTGGCCTGGCTCAGGTTTACAGGTTTATTCCTGAGATAATCACAATGGCCACAGGCATGGAGGTCAAGTCTGAGTCACCTGCCCCCCAACTTCCCGTTGTGTCATGGGAGTGGAGGAGAACTGCTATCATTGGTGCTCTCCCCAGACCACTTGGAATTGGAAAAGAGAACTTCCCCACAGGAAGGAGAAGCCTGTTCCCAGCAAAAAAAGGAGGAAGGATGGTGGATAGACAAGAACAATGTATGTTCACTACACAGCATCTATCTGCCTCCTCCATCTACTGAAAGCTACCTTAGGATGTCATTATGCCTTTTTCATTATCTGTCCGCAGAACCTGGCACATGGAGATGCTCAATCGGTATTTGATAAATGTATAAATGAATGAATGCTCTGAGTACCAATCAAATACCCTGAGTTCTGGATGAAGAAACACAGTGCTATGTTCAAAAAGTTTAGATTAGCATATGATGGCCATTGGCTGTTGCTGCTTTGCTTTCCCAGTCAATGCAATGGTGGCTATAAATGTGTTCTTGGAGGGTCTATGTTGCCTGCTCAACAAATCCATGAAGTGTCCAAAGAAGGACACAAAACTTACCTTAGATCTGGCAGGATGTGAACCTAAGGTCAGCCACCTACCTCATTAGGTCTGTGTCCATCCAATATTCTGATCATAAAAACATCCAGAGCAGCATGTTATCAAGGAAGAGCACAACAGGGGAGATGCTTCAGGAAAATCAACAAGAAGACTTCCTCATTTCTCACCAGATGGGAGCAAAGAGAGCTGCAAGTGAGTTGCTTTATTTGGCTATCCTGTTAGTATACGCTCACAGCATAAGAATAACTCCATTCAGAGATCATAGTAAAATTGGCTTATATACCCTTGCTAGATAGTAAACTCTTCAAGGAGGAGAACCTTATCTTTATCTGCATGTCATCCCCACGGTGATTGGCACGACAAAGACTCGCGAAGAGGAGGCTGGAACTAAAGCGCCCATCTGGAGTTTTTAGAAACCTAATTTTACAAATCTAAATCTGATGAGATCTTGACTTTTAGAGACAGAACCACCATCTTGATTGATTCATTTCTTCCAGAAGAACTTCATTTATAATGCTGGAATCTCTTGATGGGTTCTGTAATTAAGGTAAACAAAAATGCTTTTAAAACCCATTTAAAATGTGGATCTTACCCATTTTCCTGTCATCCGCCAAAAGCCTATAGTCTTTTTCTAATGAATTAGATGGTACAACATAATGAATGTGGTGATCATACCCCAAGGTGCATCACTAAATAATTTTGTCCAAATACACGCACATGCACACACACACACTTATCTTTAAAAGAATAATTTCCTTTAGAATCCCTATTGGATACAATAGCAGAAAGCTATATTTCTTAGTCTTAGAATGCTCAGGGCATCCACAAGAAATTTAGGGATAAACTTTAAGGTCTATTTTAATTCTTAAATTCATTAAAATTTTTGGTTTATCACTAAGTAAATCTTGCCCTTAAATATTTGCTGATACTGTCATCTACTTTACCTCCTAAAACCTCTGTTAACGTTATAACCTAAAACGGTAAGTTTTTTGTTAATACCGCTGATATAATTAACTTTTAACTATCCTTCTATCTGGTCTTTACACTGTCCTTCTCTTCCCATCCTTTGCTACTTGGATTCACAAACACTTCTGAAACACATCGTAGTCTTCTCAAACCCAACCCTAATCATGTACTCCTCCTCAAAATCTTCTGGCTGGGCTAAAAGCCAAATACCTTAGCTGACATGCCAGAATTTTCACAAGGTCTCAGCCTCCTTGCTACCTAACTTTTTCCCTCCCTTATACAACATGGCTGCTCCGTGCTCACGGCACCGACCCACCCACCAAATACTGCACACAGCAGCCTCCCGTCTCTTGGCCACAATGTCCTCATTGCCTAGACAGTTCAGCCTCTCTTCTCTACCAGCCCAACTCCTGCTCTTGCTTCAAAGGTCAGAGTATGTCTCACAGCCTTGAGAGAGCTCTCAACCTGTGAAATGGTGACCCTGGAGGGCTGGCCTCTGACTTGGCAATTAGGTACTGACATGTGCTCTAGTCTTTTGCTCCCCTAAGTTTCCCTGCATATATTTTCAACTCTGCTGGATAATGAGTAGATGGAGGGCAGAAATCTTATGTTATACTTGTCTATGTTCCCTACACCACTTAGCCCCAAACTGTGGTCATTTCTCAACATATATTTACATTTATTTTTAATTTCTGACTCTTTTCTCATATGTCCAAAGAACATTAGAAGAAAGAGTCTTCTATTTTAAATCATTTAACTATTCTCTCTGTAATTCGGGATAGGTATGAGTTATGACAACAGTGAACTGGAGTGGAATTTTAGTTAAGAAAGTTCTTTCCTGAGAATTGATTCCTTCATAAGAGTGTTGGGTTATGGGTTTATCCAGGGAAGGAGAGGGCAGAATAGAAAATGTGGAAGCCTCCTAAATGGGTCCTTCTGGTGTTACTGGATTGTTTACTTTGAGGTGGTGTATACAGAGGAGAGCAGATACATCCATATTCAGCTTCAAGTTCAAGATCAGAGAACAGGGAGCTCTGGTTGATGATGGTGTTCTGAGCACAGATGTCTGCCTCCCTTTCCTCTAAAGATCCTATAGAAATGATGGAAAAGAGATGTTTTAAAATAATGAAACCGAAATTGTTCAGGAAAAGTAGAATGCAACATCAATGGACTAGAAATGGAGGAATTCCTGGAGGACAGAAAGCACGAGGGACTAGGATGCCAGGGAAATGAGAACTGAAGAAACTGCAAGGACGTCCTGGACAAGTTCCAGCTCAGAGTCAACAAATGCAAAGCTGGAGGCGCAGGGGGAGATGGTGGGGTGGGAGAGAGAAACCATGAGAGCAATTAATTACAAGAACTGCATTCGGAACAGCTGAACCAATGAGGCAAAGCCCACCCGCCCTCGCCCACATGCCTGCAGATCAGCTAACAGTTAGTGGCTTTTGCCTTCTGGGGGAAGCCCAGGGAATTATTCCCTAGAGAAGGGAGCAATCTGCCTAGAGAGGGGTCCTTTAACAGGCGGGGCACTGAGGTAGAAGCAGAGCAGAGCCAGAGACAATTCCAGACTTCTGTAACAGCTGCCAAGGAGAACTCTGTGAAAAGTAAAGCTGTCCCGCCTGGAACAGAATGACCGGCCACCCCGGGTTGCCCAGGCAGTTCCAGTTTATGTTATAATCCCTACCCAGTTAATAAGCAGTTTTCCTTTTGTGCTCAAAAATGTCTCAGTTTTTTGTCATTGGCGGTGGGGTTTTTTTTTTCACAGGGAAAGGTTTATTTTATTTGCAAGATTCAAGAGGGACAAGCAGCCTAAGAAGCACAAAGTATAGACCCAAGGAAGAGAGCAGGAGCCTCTACCGTCAGGTCCCCAAGGAAGTAAGGAGGGAGAAGATCCAGGTTTGTGGGGAGGGAAAGTGGCTAGAGGCAGGGACGAAGGGAAGGAGCCGAGAGAGTGCATGTCAACCGCCCTGGGATTTTCTGCAGACCCAGACAGGAGGCGAAGCCTGGTCCAGGAGGCTCCTGCTGTTTTAAAATGTAGGTTTTATTCTCATTCAGGTATGATGAGGCCAACGAATCAGAAGATGGCTAGATGCAGGGACCTTGGCTTCTCCTGCTTGCAGTCCTGAGATATCCAGCAAGTTCAGGTTCCAGAAGTCCTCCAGCATCACATCCTTGTACAGGTCCCTCTGAGCTGGGTCCAGCTGCTGCCACTCCTCCTGAGTGAAGCCCAAGGCCATGTCTTTGAAGGTCACCAACTCCAAGGCCTTATCAAGCAGCAGCTGAGTAGCCATCCCTCCACTGCCCAGAGTGACCAGGGGACAGGCAGCCAAGTCTGCCAAACATCTTTGTTTCTCACTTTAAGTAATTATATAGTCACCTTATTCATGAACGAAATACGCTGAATCCGTGTTCCTCAAACCAGGGCCCAGGCACTGTATATGGATTCAATCCTCTCCAGATTGGTCTGCCTATACAAATCATCATCCATGCAGAGGCTCTGATATCTTTTGGGCAACACAAGACATGGGTGCCATAGTATAAACACAAATGCAAGTGCGGGTTCTGACATTTCTTGCCACACTAGCTCTTCCAGAATCTGCAATTGATACTTTAAAAGATCACCATTAAAATAAAAATCAAATTTAAAAATTCTTAGAGGACTCACAAATTCCTAAGAATATATATGGAGACAAAATCTAAGGATTATTAAATATTTAAGAAAATTATGGAAAAAAATAAAAGGAAGGGGAGTAATTTACCGCACAGGGAAGAAACAAAGATTATTCAGAAAACAGAAGATAACTCTGTTTAAAAATTCAATTAGTTTCAGAAAAGATTTAAGAGGACAATGTATCCAATAACCAAAAACAAGGTGCTATTTTTGTAAAGTGCTCAGAGAACAAAAAGGAATTCTTGAAATAGAAAAACAATGTCTAAATAAGAAATTGAATGGACAATCTGCATATTTGAATACATTATAGATGATAAAGGGAGATCTGGCAAAGTCCAGGAAATCTCTCAAAATATGGCACAAAAAGACAAGATAGCAAATATGAGAAAAAGAAGAGATTTATGGGATTGGTAACTGCCTAATGGGAATTCTAGAAGCGTACTACTGAGGCTATAGAAGGGAGGAGACCAGCAAAGACATAATACAAGAAAAGTTCTCTGAACCAAAGGGAAGACATGAGTCTTTTGATTTAGAAGACTCACCAAATGATGAGGAATATGAATGAAAAAAAGAAAAGAAAGACCCATTTCAAGATAGATCCTAACGGAATTCCAGAAATCCAAGGATAAAGAGAAAATGTCAAACTTCCCGAGAGAAAACGTAGGCTACCCACAACAAAATAAAGATTGAACTGACATTAGATTTTTCATTAAAACTTGATGCTAGAAGGTAATACAGTAATGCCTTCAAAGTTTGAAGAAAACTTATTTTAAACCTAGAGTTCTAGATCCAACCAAACTATAAATATAGAATGAGGACAAAATAAAGACATTTGTAGAAATGCAAAGGCTGAAAAGTTTGCCACCATGAATTCTACAAGAAAAATAATTACTCGAGGAAATGGTCTGGAAAAACAACAAACAACATTCAAAGATGCAAGACTACATGACAGATAAAAGAAGTGTAGTTGGGCCGGAAGAAATGAGTAGAATTAAAAAAATCACTTTAAGAGAATCTATTTGACCTTAACACACTCAGAAAATTCTCTTTTGAGGAAAATAAGCTGATGACCCAGGATTAGTTTATTTCTTTTTAGACCCAACCACAGACTCTTTGGTTTGCAATAAATAATATTTGCGTAATCATAGGACTGTTTTTGTTGGTTTTTAATTTTTTAAATCAAATTACAAACTAAGTGCAGAAAATATTATAATCACAAAACAAAATGCAAATATAAACTTTAACAATGTGAAAACGACGTAATTAATCAGAATTCGGAGAAAAGAGAAGAGCTACAAGAGTGCGTAAGTAAGCTAATCTAATTTTCATAACAGGAAATAAATAGAAGTCTAATTTCAATAAATCAAGAAGTAGAGGTTTGAATATATATTAATTAAAATTACAGTGATATTCTTTGTGATATCTAAATATAATTAACAAACTCTGAGAGGGGGGTGGAGGATGGGAAATAAGTAATATTGCAATTGCACTAAATACTCCATGTTCCGTATCAAGGAGTCAACAGATGCTTCTCTAAGTTGATAAATCAATAGGTAGAAGTACACTGGTTAAAGTTATCAGGGTAGCTATGATAAGAGTCAAAGAGAGAAACTAACAGTGAGTACCTCTGGGTGACATTATTTTATATTATTCTCCTTTTTAGTATTCTCTACTTGTGTTTGTATTACTTTTCATACTTTAAAATAACTAGTTTTAAAGCTTTGGATATGTGTCTTTTGCAATCCAGAGACCAAAAGAAATTTTCTCTTTTTAAATTCTGGTTTTGACCAAGTTTGGCCCATCCAACGAATTGGAATTATTCTCTTGAGCTCTAAGAAAAGCCATCACTGACTGGTCAGCTAGCTCTCACTATACTGTGTGGCAAATGAAAGCTCTGAGAAGGCCTGGACCACTTTACATGGCCAGCTACCATCTAGCATCCTTCCGTATTAATGTAGTGACAGGGACAATCACCAGCCACACGATGGTTCCCTTTCAAGTGCATTGTGTTCTCATGATGCAGGCATTATCTCACTGAGGCAGACGTGAACAAAATTATTACCCCCGTGTTATAGATGATCAAATGGAAGTTCCCAGAAATTAAGAGATTTGTCCAGGATTTAAACCCAGATACACTAACTCCATCACATTCCCTCACCACCTCTCGGGTGGGGGGAAGGATTTTTATGTTGCTCAAGGCAAGGAAATGAAAAGGCTACAGCATCTATTTACTGGATGACAATGAGTTTGATGAGAAAGCCATCAACCTCCACCATGCATATATCTCCAAACTATTACAAATTCAGTTAACCAAAGTTTGGAAGGGAACAATAAAACATTCCTCTTTGTTAGCCTAATAGTTTGATCTCAACAACAATTTCAACAACCAAAACATTCTTCAGTAATTTGAAGTGACCTTAGGCAACGTATCTATTATACTTCCTTCTCTATTATGCACAGATATAAAAACATGGTTTTAGACATAACCAGTTTATTGCCATTTGTTGACCAATTATGTAGTTGGTGCATTATCCAAATCTTTTGCAATTTGTTCTTTTATTTAATGGTTTTAATTTTATTCTTTTGTTCTCTACAGTTTCACCATTCCCACTTTCCTCAATCATCGTTACTATTTGTCCTGCTAAAATTTTTACTGAAAAAAGTTCACTAAGTTTGTGGTATTTTCTGGAAATTTAATCTCCTTATATTATGCATCCCCACCTCCCACCAACAATAAGAGAAAGAATCAATGTTGGAAATATTCTGTTTCTATTCTGTGCTATTCACAATCATGTCAGACTTGAATAGCGTTAATTTAACTTGAAAATAAATCTCGATCCTTATCAAGGGAACTTTTTTTCTTTTTGGGATGTGAGAAAGTTTTCTTTAATATTGTTATATCAGTTTTATAATAAAAATGGGGGTAGAAATGAAAAGATATTACCTGTATTCTTTAAAACAGAACTGGTATCCTTGAACAAAGTCTGTAGTTACTGAATAGACAAGATCTATCTAGAAAAATAAACTAATCAGCCCAGGCTTGATGGGTCATTTTCTGACCCGAGTTTCTGCCAGTCTTACTGCCTTTACACCCTGGGGAAAATTGTTGGCTTCACAACTGAATACTTGAAGGGTAACTGCAAAATGGAGTTTGCCTTCCTCTCCAGTTCTGCTCCACTTTGCAAAAATGAACAAACTATGGAGGGTTTAAAGCTAAGGAAAGAACAAGAGAGTTGAGATGCCTGATAGTAAAGCTGACATGGTTCCTGGGTTGAAGAAAGGATAAGCTTTCCTTGGCTTGAGCATGGCTGAATCTCGAGTCAGGCTATGTTTTCCCAAGGCTTACAAACAAGGAAACCCGAGGGGCTGCAAGAAGCCATGCTCTTTCCCCTAAAACTCTCCTTTCTCATCCCAGCGCTCCTCCATTTAGCAGCCTGAAATCTGCTGCCAAAATTTCAGTCCTTAGGAAAGAGGTCTGTGCTTTACCGGAATCTCATCCTACATGCAAATTGCCCTGAAGCTCTAGCAGATGAAGCTGTTGTCCATATCCTCTGGGATGAGTTTATCAAGTTCTCTTCTCCAAAATAAATTATAAAAGGAAATGGGCTGGACAGGGAGAGGGAAGTTCTGATGAGTGATAAAATTGGAGAGATATGCCTGGAGCTTAAGGCCCTGCCCAGGGAAGGGAAGAAGGAAACTGACATTTACTAAATAATTATGTCTCCCCGGCACTGTCTAAAGGACTTTACATACAGCTTGATAGCAGCCCCACAAACAGAGATTACCGTTTCCATTTTCCAGGTAAGAAAAGAAAGTCTCACAGAGGTTCTGTAACTTGCCTATTTCAATTTGTCTATTACTATGTAACAAACTAGCCCAAAATTTAGTGACTTGAAGCAAAAGTTTATTATTTCTCGCAATTTTGTGGGTTGACTAGGGCTCAGCTAGATAGTTCTTCTGATGGTCTCACTTGGGTCTCTTTGATGGCAGATAAGGCTGGAACATCTGAGATGCCTCACTTACATGACTAGTGCCTTGCTGGGAATGGCTACAAGGCCAAGGGCAGATGGGATGCTGGGAAGCCCGGGCCCCTATCTTTCCGTGTAATTTTAGGGCCTGTCTCTCTCCATGTGATCTCTCTAGCAGGAAAGCCAGACTTCTTACTTGAGAGCTCAGGACTTCGAAGAGTAGGAAGCAGAAGCTGCCAGTTCTTTCAAAGGCTAGGCCCAAAACTGTCACAGTGTCGTGTCCACCATACTCTATTGATCAAAGCCAGTCACAAAACCAGCTAGATTCAGCATCACCTCTCAAAAAAGACTCATGACAAGGAATTTGCAACCATCTTTAATCCACCATATTGCCAAAGGTCACACAGCTGCAGCAGACCCAGAATTTAGACCACCCTTGGTGCTCCTAGACCTGCGGGGTGTGAGATGGGGATAATGCTGTGATAAGTACTCAAGGCTATAAAGGAGTTGGGGGGCAGGGGAAGGACAAAGGCAAGGACAAGGACAATGAACAGCTGGGGGAGGAAGCTACTGAGCTAAGTCCCCGGGAAGACCAAGAATCCATTCTGGCCTAAATAGATGAATAAAGTGTTGTTCATCTGGGCCGGGGTTCAGAGCAGACTCAGACCTCCAAAGATCATACAAGCAATGGAACATTAGGTGAGCATTTGGAGTAAATGAAAACGTCCAGTTTCCATCTCCACTTGAGGAGCCATCAATGGCAGGTGAGGCAGAAAGCTATGCAAATGTGTCTGATCCTATTCTGTGGGCCCAAAAACACTGAACTCATCCTACAATCACACTCATTCACCTTATACCTTCAGGGCAATCCTTTCTCCCCCATCTTCAACACATTCATTCACTTACTCCTTTATGCAACAAATTATTATTGAGCATTAACTATGAGTCAAACACTGCTCTGTGGACCGGGGATGCAGCAGTGAACACAATAGAGAAGCCCTTACTTTTTTTAGGGAAAGTGAGAGATAATACAGGAAATAAACATGTAAATCACACAGTATCTCACATGATGGTACAAATGGAGTTAGAATTTGTGTATTCGGGTGGAGGGCAATTTTATTTCAAATAGATTAGTTGGAGAGGACTCATAGAGAAAGTGGCATTTAAACAAAGATGTGAAGAAGATCAGGGAGTGAGCTCTGCCTATATCTGGGCGAAGAGCATCCAAGGCAGTGGGGAGCAGAGGAATATTCCTAAGCAGGAGCAGGCCTGACCTACTACTGTATTGAGAACAGGGAGCGAGGGTGGAAACATTCACTCTTTGATGCACTAATTTAACAAGATTTGTTAAACACCTACCACTCACTAGCATTCTACTCAGCACTGAGTGTACAAAGATTCGTAGGTCACTACCTCAATGAGCTGACAATCTACAAAGGGAGACAGGTAAACAGAACTCCCGACATGGCGTTTGAAAATGGGATGATGGGTGCGAGCAGTGTCTCTGCAGGCAAGCTGCTCAGCTTAGCTGAGAATGTCTGTTCTCAGTCCATCTGTTGATGGATCAGAGAGACAAGGGTTGTGTTTTATAATTGAAATAGAATCTGCCCAGATCCTCAAATATTACAGAATCATAATTTTTATTAAATGCAAATTTTATTATTGCACTTTACAGCAAAAGTACTGAGTAAACTGCATAACATAATCACCATATGACTATCACTTTGAATTAGTATTGCAGATCCTTCTAACTACTTAATTATTTATTTTTAAAATATATTCCAATATTTTAATTATGTTCAGTTAAGTGTACTTGAATATTTGCCGCACTCTGCATTATTTATATTAGAGAAAAAGCAGCCTAAATCAACTTGCTCTGGCATTCCATAATTTGTGCTTGCACATCTCTAAAATAGATTTATATATAGCTATCAAATGGTTATTCTGGATACGCTATGATTTTAAATTTTTATCTGAATTTTATTTTAATGTACCACAAAAATAAAATTTATTGGTTTCTTTATACTGGGAAGTGTCTTATCTGATTATTCATATTCAATATTTGTGGAATACTAACTAGAGCTGCACACTCTTCAATTAAATACAAATGCGTAGATTCCAAGTCACCCATCCTAACCCCCAGCCCACTCCACCCGCGTTCCTGGAAATAGTCTAGATTTGCATGAATCAAATTCTCTGGCAGCTCAAGGGTAGAGAGTAAGGGAAGCTGTATCAACTTAGAACAACACCATTACGAACAGGGAGAGGGGAGAAATTAGAAACCCCAAGGGAGTTCACTATCCTGGACCAAGGAGCACAGCATATTACTGCTTAAAAGGAAGAATCTGGATGGGGATGCTAACACAGATGCAGGCTTTGCTATAACTGGCCTGAAAAATAATGAGAGCTGCTCTGTTCTTTGGTATCTGTCCAATGCCATTCCTAGTCTCTAAATTCATTTAAGAGTCATTTCTGTATAGAGGATAAAAAATATTAAAGTTACAGTATTTCAATAACCCTCTTTATGTCATACAAATCCAATGGACAGACGCCCACTAAAGAGATTACAGCTTGAATACTTAATCCCAATTTGGATGTTTTTAAACAAGGCAAACCTGGCTTTAAATGCAATGCACACAATTTAGCTAAGTATAAAATATTAATGCACAAACATGACTATAAATATAGCCAGAGAACCTGGCAGGTGGAAGCCGCCCAGGAGCCACCTCTGCACATTACTTTCCCAAATCAGAGGCTGGGTGAATAATGAACGCGCGCATTTCCAGGTCAAAAGTACAGGTGGCTCATGACAGACCATCTCAAAGCCGGGGCCGGAGGGCTGTTTAGAACTATGGTCCCGCAAAAACTAGACCGAGGTTAGCAGTTTTATTCAGACAGAGTGCGGCCTCCCAATATCTCTTGCTTTCCTTGGACTCTCTCTCTGAGAAAGGACCAGTATACTCTCAGGGCACAGGGATGCGGTTTGTACCCACAGTGACAGAGAGCAGCGGTACAAGCCTGGGCTCAGGAGTCAGATTGCCTGGGTTCATATCTCTCCCCCCACCACTTGTTGGCTGGGCCTGCCTTAGGTAAGTTGCTTAATTTCTCTGTGCCTCATTCCTCATGTGTTCATATGATACATAGTAGTCATAACAGGACCCGCGATATAGTCATTTTGAGAATTTAAAAGCATTTAGAACAATGCCTGGTTCATGAGGAAAAGGGTTAGCCCTTGTTACTCAGGTTCCTATTGGAAAACTAGGGGCCGAGGCGTCTAGCGCTGCTTGGGATGGTGGTGGTTTGAGGGTCATAGCCCGACTCCAGTTCCCCCCAGTTGTCCGCCCGCCTCACCTTCATTTTCCTTGCCCTCTGCCTTCTTCTCCAATCACCGTTCAAGGCAAGGGAGCTCAATCAATATTTGTGGGGCGAATAAACCCCCAGCCTACTAACTCTCAAGAGCATCTCCTGCTGCAACACAGCCACCATATCTGGGAGAGAGAACACGTATTTTGGTGAATATAATCTTACTGGATAAAATACAGAAAGAAGGAATGGGAGGAAAAAGAAAGCAGGAAGGAAGGGAAGAGGGTGGGAGGGAAGAAGGGAGAAAGGGGAGACGGACGGAACATGCCCTCCTGTCCTTGGGGAAGCTGGCAACAATAATCGCAGTATTGTGATAAAAAGCGAAGTTCAAATAACATACTGTCCTTTGTTTAACTCACAATCAAAACCTATTTGCATTTTATACTGAACACGGCAAGAAAATTATAAATTTCACATTTTAAAATGTCTTGTTGTAAGAACTTCACAATAATAAACACTTCTATTCTTCTCTGCCATAAGTAGAAGCAAAATCCTCACCAGAACTAGAAATGTCAGTTAAATAACTCCCAAGCGTTTTGTTTCTTGCTTTAGAAACCTCAGTAATTTCATCAAAAATTGGTCTTATTAAAATATCGCAGTTTTATCCTCACAAAAATAAAACTGTTTCCTCCATGTTGAGATCCTCGTCCAACTCTGGCAGTGGCCAATTCAAGCTCGGAGCACAAGAGCTCAGAGCACAAGGAAGCAAAGTGCCAAAGGAAAACCTCCCAGTAGACGGTCCCATCAAACCTTTCATTATAGCTCTTCTACTTTTGAAAGCGTAATTTTCACTGATCTGAGAAAGTCCAACCCAGTTCCCAGCACACTGCGATTTGATGCCGGAGACTCAGAAGGCATTGTAACATCTGCAATTGCTAATCCCCCTCAGTCCCCAACCTCCAGGGAACAAGGGTTAAGACGCCACCTCTTTAGACAGATTACACTTCGTGGATGCCCATAGAATAACAGAGTTGGGAAGAAAAGGAAAATATAATTTGTTGACAAAGACATATTTCCCCCTTTAGAAACAAGCATTGAAATTCAGTGTGTCCATAAAGCCTTTACCTTTTCTTCCATCACAACTAATCTCTCCCAGTGAACTGACTACAGTGAAGTTTTGTATGGATCTTTATGTGAGACCAGAACTGAAAAAGTTCTCGAAATACCAGACCCCCACAGTCACCACACTTCATATAAAATAACTAAGCAGCATGTGCCTTAAGCGGCATATTGCTTCATATTTTTCTAGAGAACTATTAAGAGATGATCATCAAAGGCTTGATAGATCAGCACAAAGAACCACACTGAAAACTGTACGGACCCCAAAAGCCTAGGAAAACTAATTTTAGAGGCACATGTTTTAATAAAATCGATTGTAGCGAATGGTTAAAAAGTCATTTAAATGTAGTGTTTAGTACGAGTAGTTTAACCATTTAAACTCATCTCCAGTTTAGCATTTAAATTATTCTCTGATTATGTAATTTTCACAGCCACATTTGAAGGCATCTTCTCTGGCCCTATTCTCTGGGAATTTCTGCTGTGCTCTCTGGCTATAGATGATTGGTTCAGAAGTGGACATTTGACTCCACCTGGGCCAATCAGATTCTCTACTGGGTATTTGAAGTTGGGACCAACGGAACATTTATCAGACCTACAGGTGCCTGGATATACAGAGTTTCTCCATGTGAACTGAGGAACAGAGAAATCCATGTGGAGTGATGGAGGGAGGGAACGGGGAGAGAGAAAGTGAAAGAGAAAGGGGGAGGGGAGGAGAAGAGCAAGGAGAAGAAGGCAGGTGACTAAATAGGAGCAGAAATGAGAAATGAAGACATCCCTGATTTCTTTTAAGTTTTCAGTTCCATTCTGGTCCTAGAGACTGGCCACATTCTTACCTTTAGGTTTCATGAGACATCCTGGAACCTTCACAACAAATTCTTTCCTTTTTTGCATAATCAAGTTTAAGTTTGTTTCTGGTGCTTGCAACCAAAGAGGTCTATCCAAAACACTCTTTAAAACAAATGCAGCCTGGTCTAGAAGGACATGCATTCATTTGTTTCACAATCCTTTGCCAAACCAGGCACTGAAAATACAGACACGAATTAGTCACAATATTTGACTCCAAAAAGCTCATGCTTAGTTAAGAAGGTCGAGAAATAAATTCGAAAAAAAATCCACAGTGTAGGTAAATCTACAATGTAGGTAGTAGATTCAATGACGAAGGGATGTACCATGAACAGTGGAGTTACAAAGGAAGCAGTAGTGAGCTGACCTGGGGCAGTCAGGGAAGACTGCTCAAAGAAGGTGATGCCGACAGGAAATCTTGAAAGCTGTTGAGTGCAGACAACAGGGAAAAGCTCATCCCGCAGAAGGAAGAGCACACAGGAATATGAGAGGGAAGAAACAGCTTGGTGTGTTTACGGAGCTAGAAAGGGTTCCGCGTGCTGAAGCTCGAGCTGGTTCAGTGAGGGGACTAGATGAGACAGGGGAGAGAGATCATGAAGGGCAGCGTGGCATTCAACATGACGAGTGTCAGACTCAGGGCAGTCATCCCTGAAGAGAAAGAGCTCAAAGGCCTTGCTGCCCCTTCTTAGCCCTCTCACTTTCCGGAGGGTAAGGAGACGGCACTTGCCTCACTTGTCAGGTAAGAAAAACGAGACACTTGACAGAATTACAGGACCTGCTCCTGAGATCATCCGGGAACTCAGAACATAGAGCTCTAAAATAGAGCGACCTCTGTCCGTTCTCCCTCACAGTCTAAGAGGACATCCCTGGGAAAGTAACCCCCAAACCCTGGAGTCTGGGGAAGAAAATGGGGTTTCTTGAATATAGGTACAAAACTATATAAAATTACATCAGGATGTATCACCATAGAGGAGTCCTTCTGGACATTTCAATAAATGCTTTTTCAATTATATCTGTGTTAAAAAACTAATGGGTAAGAAAAACAGGAAAATATTTCTAGAGAAGGATTAAGTACAATGAAAAGAACCCCAAAACTATCATGGGGCTGAAACTCAGGAAGAAAGGAGTAAACGACAAATTCAAAGATAGAAATGTAGACAATAATAAAAGCAAAGTTAAAAAATAAAAAAGGTAGGTGGGTGTATATTTGTTCAGGGGTAGCAAATATTGAATTTTGAAGGAAAATTGATACTAGGATTAAACGAGAGAGAATCAGATACCCAAAGCAAGATGTAAAAAGAAAACTAACTTTCCTAGTTCAACTTTCCACTCAAAAGTTTTAGTGGAAAAAAAATAAATACTTTGAGGGAAGAAACAGAACAGGTGGGATTAAGAGTTTCCATTCTTAACTATCCCAAAACAATTATTGATAATTGCTTGTCCTGAATTAAATTATTTCATCCTAGAGAACCAGATGGTCCAAGCTAGTCTTTTATTTGGAGGATTTAGTGAAGTTCAAACAAATTTTGTCACCACACGAAAGTTTAATAAAGTCCGAAGGAACGACTAGTACTTTCTCTTAGGCTGTCTTAGGGGCTCTAATCCGACACCTCTGGCAGGCCTGCCTTGGTGCCTGGCCTGCTGTCTTTTTATGTTGGTCCTTGATTGCAAAATAGCTCCAGCTGTTGAAGGACTTGTTAACCCTTTCTCATTAGAACTGTGCAATAGAAACGAAGCCTCTCTCTGGGCCCGCTCGGCACTGGGTCAACTAAATCCAGTCTTAGAACGGTGTTCTGCACCAGGGAATGCTCAGTACGATTCCTCAAATCCACCCAGCCAAGATAGTCCGCTCTTCCTAAAGTCCCTCTCAAACTTAAATGTGCATACAAATCACCTGGGGATCTTGTTAGACTACAGATCTGATCAGCAGGTCTAGGGTGGGCCTGAGACTCTGCATTTCCAACAAGCAACCCCACCATGTTGATGCTGTGGACCAGATTTTGCATAGCGAGGTCTTAGAGGGTCCCCAGAGACAAGCATCTGAGCAGTCACATAAGAAACTTAAAACGTGCAGCAGGTTAGGGCAGGTCAGTCCAAAGCAGAAATGACCATAAGATGTAGGAACTTTTGTAAAGCTTTCATATCAGCGACTGCAACCCTATCCCCAAACAGTGACTTTCACAACGTGCCAGCTGGAGGCTGAGATAATCACAGGACTTCAGACATGGACTTTATTGCCAGGGCAGATAATCATACCAAAAAGAGGAAGAGAGCCAGAAGGCATTCAAATCTCTGGGCAAATATGACTTGCAATTTATTATCAAGTGAAAAGCATAAGTGGCAGCAGCATTGTGATTTTTTTTCAGGATATAGAAAAATTGATAACATCAGGTTTGAGCTATCTCCTGCCAGTGTCCCCTCCTCCTGCAGTCCCATCGTCTGCAGACCTGGAGGGCCTTACTCATCGTCATCTGTCAAGGGGGTCATGGGTGATTACACAAGTTAGATAGAAAGATTGCAAAAGAAGCGTGACAGGGCGATGGACCCTTTGCACCACAAAAAGAACGTTTGGAACAACGGACAATTATGATCCCAGAGGTGGTGTTGCATCTGGTGTGCCCCCATTCCTGTTTAGAAAAGGAAAGGTCACAGTAATGGTGACGGAGACACAGATTCCAGAGGAGTGGCTGGGATCCTGAGGCCCAGGTCCCCTTGCCTTCTCATCGCTCCTCCCTCTCCCTTCCGCATCCTGGAGAGCCCTTCCCTGCCAAGAAAGGTGTCACGGCTCAGATCATTAAGAGGCTTGGCTGTCTTCAGGCAATCGCTTGGATTCTTTTTTTTTTTTTTTTTTTTTTACCTTATTACCAATCTGCCTTTCTTAGCAAAGGTCATGAAATGGACAGGGGACGTCTCATCTTCGTTATAATCCACTGTTTGAAACATTTCAATTAAGCTTCAGATCAGGCCCCAGAACTGAGGCTGTTTTAACGAGGGGAAGTAATGACCTTCTGTTGCAGGTGGTTCCTGGCACACCATCAGTTTTAATTCTTCTTGATCTTTCTGCACCCTTTGATAGCCGGGATCAAGGGTTCTCTTTATATGCTTCAAGCGCATTGGAGAACTTTTAGGGACTCCCCTGACATGGTTTTCATCCCTGCAGTCTCAGCTGAGCTGGTTGTCACCTGCAAGTTCTCCACATTTGTTCAATTTACCAAAGATTAAAAGACAGCTGAAAAGACAGGGCTAAACTGTGAGTGTCTGCATGTGTCCCCAAAGCAAGTGACCATCAGGAGGATTCTGCCGAGACAGCGAGCTCACCCCTTTGATGCATGCCCCCAGGAAGGGAGGGAGCCTCTGGGAGGATGCGGGAGCCGCAGTGGGCATGATGGGTTTAACGGGGTGCACACGGGGCATGCATGTGCGTGCGCATGCATGTGTGTATGCAGGTGTGTCTAGAATGAGACTTTTGAAAGTTGCACTGGTTTCAGGGTCTTGGCTCTTGTGAAATTTCACTTCCTTAACAGAGATGTGGGTATTTTAAGGAAAGTATTCCTTTTGAAGAAGATTTATCACATTTCTCATCCTGGATAAAGGGCAGGAAGGACAGATAAAATACCTTCTTTCCTTGTGGTATTGAAGAATTTCATTCATTTTACTTATTCTTTAACAATTCTTGAACCCTACTGTGTGCCAGCCTCGTTGTTGGGCTGTCACTGGGGGGACAGCAACGAAGACACATGATCTCTGCCTCCGGGACTTATAGGCTATTCTGAGGAATTTATATTCAAAAAATAATTGTGCAAATAATTGTTTAAAGTAAAACGCAAGTGCACTGTGCCGGAGAGGTGCGGGGACCTCTGTGAATGTGTGTGGGGAGAACCAGCCTGGTCTGAATGGGCACATTTTGGTGCCTGTTCCTGGGGGCAGAGCGAGGTTTTCGTCTGGCACTGTGGTGGTGAGGCAGGGCTGGGAAGACAAATGAAGGTATCCTCACCAAGATGAGGCTATCAGCAGATGTTTGTGGATGTGGATGTCAGCAACAAATAGCCTCATGATCTTCTGACATTTACTCCAAGAAAACACAGGCAATATCCATGCGCTTTTTTAAAAACCACTTTACTGAGGTATGATAGACAAGTAAAAAGCAGTACATATTTCGTATAACACAACTCAATGAGTTTGGGGATAAGTAAACACCATCACCACCATCAAGACCATAGACATACCCATCACCTCCCAAAGTTTTCTCCGGTCTCTATTAAGATGACGATTATTTTGTGTCTGTGCGGCAAGACTATTTCACAGAAGATCTACCCTCTTAGCAAATTTTAAGCATACAATATTGTTAGCTACGGGCACCGTGCTGTATTGCAGCTCTCCAGAACTTATTTGTCTTGCATAACTGAAACTTTGTACCCTTTACCATCACCTCCTCATTTCTCCCTCCTCCCAGCCCCTGGTAATCACCATTCTACTCTCTGCTTCTATGAGTTTGGCTCTTTTAGGTTCCGCATATAAGTGAGACCATGTACACTCCCAGGACTTGCAAGGTAGAATAACCTGGGGGCTAAATGCTCAGACCTGGGGGCGAGAGTACCTGGTGCAATTCGTAGCCTGGTCACTCACGAACTGCAATCTTAGCAAGTTACTTAGCCTCCCTGTGCCTCCATTTCTCCAACTATAAAAATGGAGCTAATAGGAATGCAGACCTCATGGGGTTTATCTGAGGGTTAAATGAATTGACAAGTATAAAGTGATTACAACCGTGCGCGTAAGTGTTTGCTATCATGAAAGGGGAGCCAGAACTCTCCCTCAGAGTCAAATCTCATGCCTCTCCTTACCACCTTACCTGCAGTAATTAGCTTTGTAGGGCCTGCAGCTATGAGTACAGCTTTCCCTGGCCAGGGGGCATGTCCTGCCACAGATCTGCTGCCTGCTTTCAGTGTGTCCCCATCTCCTGCAATGAGGACTGTCCTCGTTGGACAATGGATCATTTGAAAGAAATGGCTCCCAGTGCCTTTTCATTCCTTAAGCTGTTCTCACTTGCAACCAGACGGTTTATCAGGAAGGGTATCAGCAAATACTGTGTGCTTTACTGCCGTTGGACGGCACTGGCATTGAATTGAAAAAGCCTTAAAAATGGCCATCAATCATTTGATATACGTAGGCAGTGATCTATATTGATACGGCTCCAGCTACCATCTGAAATGGTTTGTCTTTCATTTTACCCTTTATATGAGGGTTATTACAGTGCACACCACTTACAACAGACATGGTTATTATGGACAATTGGTTATAGTGGACAAAAACTGATTTCCCAAACCAAACATATTAAATCCAATACATTTTTCATAGGTTATAACCGACAGAAACCTTGGTTTCAGCTGACATTTTCCAGGGACTTTAATGATATTACTATAGGACTCCAAAGAGGGAAAGGAAGAATGGCAGGTATCACGAAATGAGGCCAGGGAACACCAAAGGTTTCATTTCCGACAAAATAATTATCCAAGGGAGGGAAACTATTTTCGAGTTAACCCCCAGGGTGCCCCTGCTCAGGTGGCCAGGTGTCTGTTAGCAGTTTCTCTGCACACCCCCACACCAGCCACGGGCCTCGACATGCTGGTGGCAGGGGTCAGTCAAGGAAATGTGCAGCTTGTCCAACACAGGCCTCCTTCTGGAAACAACTGGGCCACAACTGGTCATGTCTGGTCCATGAAGGTCATTGAGCCAATAAGCACTTTTTTTTCTTAGTACGCTCAGGCCAACAGACCCCCTTAGAGGAGTATTTAAAAGGTTGAACAAGGGCAGAAGGACAGACCTGATGGCCTTGGGAATCCATGCCTTCAATTCTCTGTTTCTCGGTAAACCTAAGGTCGTAGGATACTGCATGGAAAACACCGTCAGACTGTGTACTGCCACAGCTCAGCGCACACCAGGTGGTAAGCTTTCTTTTCTGGAACCTTTGCTTGCCCCTCACAGAGTTGGGCTCAAGAATCAGCAAGGTTCACTAGTTCGTTGTCAGAATGCATGGTAACTTCCATCCTGCAGTGCGGCTGCTTGCCTTTTACCCAGAGCCCCTTCCTGTTCTCCGCTTTCTGCCCTCCCCGCCCCACCCCCCCGGACAAGGGAGAAAACAGGACGTAGTACTCACAGAGGGAGAGAGAAAAATGACACGATGCCTTGGTCACTCCGAATGTGGACGCCTCAAACAGCATAAGCCTTGGAGTTGATCAAATTTGGGTCTGAATCTTGCCTCTACTCCCATTACTGTGTCACCTTCAGCAAGTTCCTCAACCTCGCTGAGTCTCATTGTCTCTTCTGAAAACTGGATGGTGGTGCCTGCATCACACCATGTGAGACTACCCTGAGGTGTCACAGCACGAGGCATCTAGAAAGCTCCAGCACAGAGTTGGCCCACATGAGTTTCTCTGTCCTCCCATAGCAGGCTCACAGCATTCCTCTGGTTTACCATGTCATCACTTGTTTACCTGTCTCTCTACCCACCCCCACTCTTCCCAGGAGATCCGTAAGGACAAGGACCTTAATTCATCTTGGTGTCCCCAGTGCCGGGGGCAGAGCAGGTGCTTGAGAATGTTGAACGAATATATGGATGTTAGTTTCCTTTCGCTCTTGGGTTCCTTCTCTTGGAGGTGGTGAAGATCTCTGCTTCACGGATTCTGTCTTGAGGGTTTTATTTCTAGGACTTTGAACATGGTGTTTCCCAATAAAGAAATGAAGCCCCCACCGCCCTGTTCTGAATTCTTTCCTCGTCTGCTCTATGCTTCCTGCTCCACCTGGAGGAGGCTGGTCATCTGTCTCCTCTGGAATTTCAACTCTTATCAAGTTTAGCCTCCCCACTTGCCCTCTTCTCACTCACCCAGGACCTGCTTGTCAGAAGCTAGGAAAAGGCCTCTGTAAATGCAGTGCAGCGGCACTGAAGGAGCGCGGACCGGGAGGCAGAGACCTGTGCCCATTGTCCATTGACTGAAGCTCCAGCAATCTCGCTTGTTTCTCTGTAAAATGCCCGGGGCTCCCTGCTGCACCTGTGGGATCCAGTGAGAGAATGCGTGGGAAACTACTTTGAGAACTCTAGAGCACTATTCAAGGAATGTAAGACAAAGTCACACTTACCCTTTAAGGGTGCTATTTGAATCCTTCACTGCTCGCGTGACTCTGATGAAATGATCTATGAAGATCATTCTCACATGATTGGAAACTGAGGAGCCGAGTGCTGGTGGCTCATTACCAGAGCTTGGCGCCTCTTCTTAGATGCCCCCTGGGACCGTGCACCCAAAGGGCTGTAGACATCACAAGCTTCATGCTGGAGAAGACATAACCAGATGCACTCAGCTGAATATGCACCTCCATCCCTTCTGCATCACCAAAGTCAACCGAACGGCCTCCATAAATAATTCACTCCCACCCTTCTTGCCTGAAAGAAGTTTGTACTCTGGAAAAAGACAATTACTTGGGCCATTGCTACAGAGGTGCTGTTCTAACGCCTCCCCAACACGTACCCCTTTCTTTTCTGCTCCTTGTCTCTCCAGGCCCTCCTCCAGAGCCCCCTTCCACTTTCCACAGCTCTGAGAGTAGCAGAGACAAGAAATCATGAGTTGAAAAAGATCTTTCCACCTCTGTTGGAACACTGGCTATTAACATAAAATTTCAACATTTTCTTAGGTTGGTCATTATTAGAAATGTTTCAGTTTGTGTGAGTTTTGCCAACACATTCCAAAGAAATGTCAGTACTGAGTTCTCAGACATTTTCACTCTCCCTTCCTGCTTCTGCAGCTTTTCCCGTAGGAAGAAGAACAGAATTAAAAGTGAAGGAGAACTCTAGAGCAACAGTTCTAGGTTCTAATCCCAGCTCTGCCACTCACTTGCTGGGTAAACTTGGGCAGGTTACATACATCTCTGTGCCTTGATTTCCTCATCTGTAAAAGGGGAATAATAAGGGGCCGGCCCCAGGGCTGATTGGTTAAAGAACCAAGCACTCCACTTTGGCAGCCCAGGGTTGGCAGGTTTGGATCCCAGGTGCAGACTTACTCCATTCACCAGCCATTGCTCCACGCTGTGGTGGCGTCCCATAGACAAAGTAGAGGAAGATCGGCACAAATGTTGGCTCAGGACTAATCTTCCTCAAGTGAAAAAAACAAATAGGAGGATTGGCTAATCTCCCTCACAAAAGAAATTAATAATAATAATAATACCTTCTTCAAAGAGTTGCTTTGACGATTAAAAGACTTAATCCACGTAAAGCTCTTAGAAAGGTGCCTGACACATGCTAATGCTTAATAGAGGTTAATTATTGCTGTGATTTGCATTTTGGGGGAAATAATCATTCCACATTTAGTCCTGGTGAAAATTAAATGAGTTGGATGCATATAGAGTGTTACCACAGTTCTTGGAAAAGGTAAGTATTCAGTAAATGTAAGCCCCGGTCTGGAATGCCCAGCCCTCAACTCTGCCTATGAAATTCCTCCCTAATCGAAGCCTCACCTGGAGCCCCATCCTCCGCTTCCATGAAGCCTTTCCTGATTGCCCAGCTGCAAGAGAGCTTTCTCCCTCCCAACTCCATCGTTCACACATGGAATTTGTTATCCTCTGTCATGTAACATAATATTTGTGCACACACCATCTCTCCAAATTAGAAACTCATAGAGGACAGGGTCTGGATTAAAATTATATGATCTTAACTCATCATAAGCCCTTGATAGATATTTGCGGACTTCTTAAATAAATGAAAGAATGTTCTGATGAAACTATGAATTCGATAATTTAATGAAAAGATAATATTTGTGAGGGGAACTCTTTTTAGATTCACTTCTTTCGAACTTCTGTCCATTTGGATGGTCACAATCTCCCCAGTTGAGCTGGGTAGCATGGGGGGGTCTCAGCTTAAATTATTTTTGGAGGAAGCAGAGAACAAATAAATAAAATAAAGTCTAAGGGATCTGTCCTTGGCCCAGGTTGCAGAAGTATTCGCACAGAAAGAGTTCTTAGTGAGAATGTAAAAAGAGATTAGAAAGTTCTTTCTTTTAGTGAATGAGGAGAAACTGGTGATAGTTCTACCCACTTGGGCTTGGAAAAGTACTCCTTCAGCAGGTAACTCTCAGTGTAAGGGGAAGGCTAACTATTCTCTTTTGACTTCATTTCCAAGCCACTCTTTGTTGGGGGCAGGGTGCGAGGGGTCCCTGCTAGTTTGTGGACTGGTTGGAACACCTAGCTTTGTGTGGTCGCCTCTTCCCAACCCAGCCCATCGAGGTTCTTCTTGGCCATGCCATGGGCAGCAGGAGGAAACCAGCAAAACGCAGGTCAGTTCGGTTCCCGGACAGTAACGACCACCCAAGGTCTGGGAGAGAGTGGCTTGAGTGAGGCTCTTGGCTGAAACCAGAATGGAGGGGTTACCTATGGAGTTCACTTAGCCCCACTTACCTCTTGATTTTCCTCTCGCTCCCTCACACCATCCCCCACAGTCGCTGTGGAGAACTGAGAATCTGTAGTTCCCCGGAGAGATCCTCTGGACCTGGATGGCCTTGAGCATTTCCCATGACAAACTGCTGGCCTTTCTGGAGCCCCGCCTTTGCAGATGGAACCTTCCCAAGAAAGAGACTCAGGAGATGGGATTCGGATCTAGGCTTTTTTCAGGCACTTGGGAAAATTCATCACTAGGGAATTCCCTGCAGATTGTGTTCAAAGAGGTAACATATTTACATTTGGTGTTTTGCTTTTTTTGTGAGCATCTTGCACATGGTAGCCCCTTATACACCTACTCCTAAATGTTTGATGAATGAACAAATGATTGTTCCGCCTAAATAGATCAGTCACAAGTCTTCTCAAGATACAGAGGTCGTGTATTAGGGAATTCTAGTAATA
The DNA here is from genome assembly GCF_037783145.1 of Equus przewalskii. NCBI lineage: Eukaryota > Metazoa > Chordata > Mammalia > Perissodactyla > Equidae > Equus > Equus przewalskii. The sequence continues at coordinate 12,075,635 of NC_091854.1, forward strand.
GAATTCCCCTTTGCTCTAAGTATTGGACCAGACTTCCTCCCAAACAGCTTTTAGCCGCTCCATCTTCTGCCTAAACTCTGACCCAGGAATTCAGCCCTGGAGTTTACCACATCAATTCCCTGGGCGCTCGGCAGAGACCCCCCAGGAGGCTGGAAAGGCAGAGTGATAATTACTCGGTGGAATAGATCAGACTACTCAGTTTTGCCAATTGAAGGACATGTGAATGACCTACCTTCATACAGTTGTATTTACTGGCTTATTAATTCATTATTTAAGTGTTCCATAACTGAAAAACTTCCTTGCTTTGTAAGTGGTAAGAATTTCCAGTTAAAGACAATCATTGTAATCCCAACACCCACTCTGTTCCTAATTAGCTCTGTAATTAAATTACCAATTAAAGAGAACTGAAAAAGCTCTTCATTGGATAAAGTGTCCTTAATTATGATGTTGCATCCTTGACGAACTGAAGCAGAAATATATATACACCACACTCACACACAAGAAATTAAATATATATGTACCCATCCATAAATGTCATCTTTTCATAGACTTTTTCATAGCAGAGCTTCACACTCAAGCTGCACGCCAAAGTTGTGACTCTCCTTGGTTTTTTTTTTCAAGAGAGAAAGGGATGGGAGAGAAGAGGGGCAAAGCAAGACAACTTTATTGGTTTAAACTTGCCTCATGAAAATAATGATATTGATCAAATTTATAGGGCTTGATTCAAAAGGGAATCGTTCAAGCTACTTCCAAATGAGAGCAATGTAATAAAAAAAGTCACATAAGATGTAATGCTGTCATCTGAAGGGCTAACTTCTGCTACCTATTAACCCTGCTTTCTCTCACACAAAAGCAGTTAGGATGGCCTAGAAGATACAAGAATGATTTAGAGGAACCCCTGGGTACCGTGCCTCAGTGAGGTCCGAGGGGTGGGCTCTATAAAGCTTTATGTGCCTTTCATGTTTTCCTGATGCATAATACACGAGACGGGGAATAAAGACTACTATGAGCAGGAACGAAAGAAACTTTCTTTTTTTTCTGTTATTTACATTTTACAAAATTTACCATTTTTCCCTGAGGGTGCAAAATCACTAGTGTGTTAATTAAGTTCACAACTGCACATACCAAGTCAGGAAATACCAAAAAGAAAAAGCTTCTTGCAGCAAAACCGAGTTGCTGGGGTTGCCCGTGGCATATAATGAAGTTATACACTACCCCACTGTTCAGGCAGACCAAATTCTGAATGTGCCTAGTAAATCACTTCTTAATTATTGGGGAGTTTAATTCATTTCCCCAACTCTCCTCTGCCTCCCCCCACCCACCGCCTCTCCCAAGTTATCCTATATATCTGTGCGTTTCAATGAATTACTTTTTAAATCTTAGCTGGATTTTGTGCTGTATACTTCAGTCAGGGAGAAAGGAATTTAGCACAAACATTCCAAAAGAAATTCTAGTAGGGCGATGAAACTTAGTGTGGAAATTTTTATCTCAAAGGGGACATGGGTTTGGGAAAGTTCTTATTAAGCAGCAATTTTCCATGCACTAAAACTGAACTCTCGTCGTTGCTACCGTAAGCATAATGAGAGCCACATTTGTAAATCATAGATATCTGTATATCTACGTGTTCATAATTTTGAATGAGTCCTAGAAATGGAATCCTGAAGTCTATTGAGCACTTGCTACTTTAAGGTTGGTGCGTAACATGACAAAGTACAAACGATTGCCCTTCTTCCCTAAAACAAAACACAACAAAACAAAAACAGCTTCCGGGTGTGTCTTGGCATTTTCCTGGTGAAAACACTAAAAAGCCCAAAAGAGGATGGAGAAGAATAATGCATCCATAGTTTGTAGCTGAAACTCAGACAATTTCTATCAGTTCTTAGAACTGATGCAGGACTGTGAGTTCCACATTTTATAAATGAGGAACTTTAAACTATCAGTGGCTTCCATAAACAGAAAATGATGGGCTGTCAGGCCACACCCGAAGATAAGAGCAAAACCAAGATCAAAACCCCCAAACCTGCCCATCTTGACTCTGAGAAACTTATTTAACTTTATTAAAAGCCATTCAGGCAGAGTTTGCTCAAGTTCTAGAAAGTCAGCCTCTCATCGCATCAGAGAGATGGTGCATCTCCCCAAGCATGTGATGTTCTGTTTTTGGCTGAGAAAGCTGTACCCTATATCACACAGCTCTGCAGCAGGACCTCTTTCTACTAAACACGCTCGCTTCCCACATGAGCTGCCATATGTCTTATCCTTCATAAGAAGTTGGGTGTGAATCCATTTTTATTTTAGCAAGGACTCTGATTCTGTTCGTCATTAATCTTCCTCCTTTGTCTCATCCCTCATCTCTTGCCAAATGACTTTTCAAGTACTCACTGAACTTGTTTTAAAGGACAAAGCATTCCTATACTCCCTCTGTGAAGAGATGCCGTGAGAAACGAAGAAAATGGCTAGAGGACTTTTTTTTGTTTAATCAAGGATTTGTGGACAGGCTTTCACATTTTAGTAAATGCCTTTCACTAAAGGGGACCCATTAAAGAAATTTAGCTAAATTTACTCTCTGGGTCTCTAAGTAGACACTAATACAGTGATTCTCAAACTTTAGCATCCTTCCAGAATCCTAGGCCCCGGCCTTCTCCAGACCAGTAATTCCTGGATCTCAGGAATCCATATTTTTGAACGATCTCCAGGTAATCCTGATGCAGGTGATCAGTGCTTGAAAATCACTGATCTGGTGGATGTTTATCCACATCTCAAAGATAATTTGCAGCCTTGGCTCAGGCAGGGCCTGGCTTCAGGATATTGGAATGTTAAGAGGTCAGGGCCAAAGGGCTTGGGCTGAGACAAGGGGGCAGGAGATGTCAAGGGTCACCTGCCCACTTCTTTTCTGTCTAACGAGTAACTTAGGTTTTCTTGTTTTCATGAGTTCCAAATTCACCCACTAGCAAAATAAAGAGCGGCCTGTTCAAATTCTTTCTGTGGCTCGTTCCTGGGTTCCTTAGGAGCAAAAGGCCTGTGTTCTCACAGGTGCTGGCTTTCCCCTCTATAGAGATGTGTTTTCTTCTTCCACTCAAGTGTCAGGACTCCGCCTATACAAAGCAGTGTTCTTGTTCTGAATCGCATTGTTCACATGCACCGTAACTAATCTGGACTTTGAAAGTCAAAATGGGCAGCACAACATGTGATCTGAATGAGATTTTTCCCCAATAACCAGAGTTCTTAATATTTAGTTTTGCTTAATGACCTAAGACATGGATCCACAAGGATCCCTCTTTCTGCCCCACTCAATTCACACACAGTAGAATTCATACAACCTGGCTTTCATTTTTTTCATACAAATAATTAATTCTACATTTAAAAACACGCTAAGATGTTTTATTTCTTAATCAGCTAATTTGACTGGGAAACAAAGATGCCTTTTATTCACATTTTCTTTGAGTCGTGTTACTGTAGTAAAAGTTCCCCACAAGATTTGGCCTTCGCTCACAAGTTCCGCGGCTGCCAATTAGTTTCCAGAGTCGCTATTTTACAAAAATGCCTCTCACTTTTAAAAAATGTAATTGAATGTCTGTTCATCACAGAGTTTCTTGTGTTCAAGCCCAGAGTGTTAAACATTTTTCGGGTTGACTTGGGTCAGCTTTGAAAAATTTCAGACAGTGAAACTTGAGAAGGGAGCGTATGCTATAGTGTGTCCCTCACATCCTGTTAAGTATTAAGTGGATATTTAAACGGACTTGTTATACCTCGAGACCGCCTTAAAGTGAGCCATATAGTTTACAAGACTGTTAATTAAATGAGGGGATTGCATGGGATGGGATGCACATGTATTTTCATAATCATCCACAGTGGCCCAGAGTTGCCCTTCAATTTTCAGACTAATTAAAGTAACACACTGAGCAGCAGAGGGTGATGGCTGCGTCTCTGCATAGATGCTGAGGCTGATGAAAGCGGAATGGGGAATTTTTCTTTTTTAACGGGAGGAAAAGGAGTGGGAGAAGAAAGAATTCGCCTGAGTGGACCTGACTCCCTTCCATTCATGGCTCCCTATTTGTTCCATTCCTGGATCAAGTTTTTAATTTAACAAGACTGCATTTTGGGGGAGTTTTCGACCCCATCTGTTTGGGGCCAGAGTGTGCCCCACCTGGTGGTGCAATTGATTTTTGAATTAACTGGGCTTTATTTCAGTACAATAGAGCGATTGTTTAGTTGCTTTTAAGCACTGGGATTCTTGGAATCTGATGGGCAAAAAAATAAATCAGACTGCAACGTGCAGCTCTCGGGGCTGCTAATTGCCTTTGACCCATTATCCTCCACAGCCCTGGTTCAGACTTTGATACGGCTGACTTGGAGTTTGAAATGTAAATGGAAGGGCTGCTTTTGCAGGTCATCATACTGTGGAAAGTCCGTTCCTGGAACACTCTCCAAAGCCTGGAAAAGAGAAGAAACAGATATGAGCAATTACCCCAGGGTTGTGCAGCTGCTGGCATTTGGGGCTGGCAGACACGGCCCTGGGCCCCTTCTCCCTCCAGCATCACCCAAAGCAAGGGTCCGGGAGGGAGGCAGTCGAGCCGCCCAAGAGAGCAGCAGCAGAGGTGCCAGGTACCCGTGTGTTCATCGCACCCAAGAAGATGGGAGCAGAGGGCAACCACCCCTCCTGCCTCCAGAACCCCACCCTTAAACAGCACGTTGCATTGGCATAGAGTTAGCAACTCTTTCTCTGCCTCTCCAGCTTTATCCTCACATGGTGGCTGTGCCTTGCCACCCATAAAGCCTCTTTGAAAAAGAGCACAGGGTTTAAAAAGCTCCTCTCTTTCTTTACAAAGAAAAGTTCCTCCTCTCCTGGGAAGCTCATCCAAAAGCAATAGCTCGCCCTGCTTCCCAGCCTGGGTCTAACACAGATGTGAGTGCTCACCTTCAGCTCGGCTCCCTGGAGCCACAGCTCTCTCCCCGAGGGGGGTTGGGGCTGGGGGGTCGATCCTAAGTTGACTTAACAGTGACTTTAAAAACAGGGCTAGTTCAGTGCTTCTAAGGGATGGAGTTGGGCCCTGAGAGGAGAAAATGGAGAGGACCAGTGGGGGAAAGGGTGATTTCCAAGTCAGGAGGGGCTTTGAGGGCTCAGAGGCAATTGCAGCTGGAAAGAGGAATTGGATCCAAGCCCTGGCTCTCCAGGCAGGGAGGAAAATTGGTCCTGAAAAGGCAGGGGATGAACGACCTCGAAGAAGCAGGGCTACTGACATCCTGCCTGAGCAGGAAGGGCCCCAGCACCGAGTCTGCAGTAGCACTGGGAGCTGCCCCTAAGGCAGCAATGTAGAGAGGGGCTTCATTCAAGGCGACAGCTATGTTCGAATCCCAGCATTGCTACTTACTAGCTGTGTGACCTTGGCCAAGTTACATAACACTTCTGCCTCAGTTTACCAAGTGTTCAAATGGGGGCAGTAGTAAATAACTACACAATAGCATTGCTGTGAGGAATTCAGTGCTGAAGCCTGGTGCGTAGTAAGAGTTTGGTAAGTTCCAAGTAATGTGATCATTAGAACCAAGGTCAGGCCTCAACTTGTTTGCTGAGGAAAGTTCAGGGTCTTCCAAAGACAAGCCCATGTTTAATCAGCATTTCTAGGGAGGCCTGGTTTCTGGCAGGCTGAGCTCCTGGCTGGACAGAGCTCCCCGGCTGGACAGAGCTCCCCTACCTGGGGAGGAGGCAGAGGCAGGTCCCCTGTGGGAGAACAGAGGCGCTGGCCTTGCACCTCCCCAACGCCCACTGACCTTCTTTCTGTCCAGCCTGGCAGAGCTCTCCACACTGCCCCTTTGAGGTGCCTGCCCTGCTCTGTGCGAAGGCGACAAGCCTAGGGGTTTCCTGTCCTCTGCTGATCTTTGACCTCTCCTCAAAGATTGGGAGTCCAACCTAATCCTTCTTCTATTTGCTGGATTTGACCCTGGTTTCCTTTCTCAGTGAGAAATCAAAAGATGATGCTTTTGTAAGAGTTTAATTATAGCTCCCATGTGTATTAAAAGGCATGCCAGGCCCCCGACTGTGGCAGCTCTGCAGGACTCATCCCACCCATGTTCTCAGCTCAGAGACGGAGACATGTACTGCGTTTGGGGCCAGGTCTACACTGCACCTGGATCCCTATATTTATCAGTAAGTAGAAGCACATGGAGTTATTAATTAGCATTTATGAGCTCATTAGCATTCATAAGTAATGTCAACACAAGATGATGAACTAAGCTGGATTGTTTGGGAAGGAGAGATGAGAGAGAAAACTTCTCCCTCCGCTTGGATTCATATAAATGTTAGAATCGACCCCCACCTAGGAGCCGGCAGAAATAAACACAAATACACAAGGCAAGACAGCAAATTCCCTGCATATGAGGGTGGCCTCTTTAGAGTTTCTGGTTCCCATTACTAATCTGCTTCATATTGAATGGATTTGAGACTCCACTTAAAGAAAACATACAGTAGCAGGATTGCCATTCAGGGTGGCCGTTTGTGAATCTTTTTCATGAACTTTTCAAGGTGAAAGGAAACTCAGAGATCATTTCATCATCCTACCACGCTTCAGGTAAGGACACCCGGGCCCTAAAGTTGGTAGCAGAATTGGGTCTGGAAACTCCACATCTCTACCTCTTTTTCTGTAACTCAAAAACGGATGAAATCAATCCATCCGATTTGGAGCCAAAAAGTCCCTCTGGGTCCAATGTGATCACTTTGTTTAAAGTGTCCTTCTCTCCACCAAGAAGGCATGCTTCTTTCACTCTAATGCCTTTGAGGAACCAAGCGGCACTCACTTCCCCTTTTGGCCAATCTTTCAGCCCAGCTCAACAAGAATCAGTGGCAGCTGATGTCTGTACTTTGTTCCCTTCTGGGCAGGACAACCAAGTGAATCACTGTGGGAACCACGCGGCTTCTAATGGAAACAGGATGGAAGTTATAGTAGGCTTAAAGAATCCCATTTACTAGGGACTGAAAAGGGCCCTTGCAGGGGAGGGAGCAGCAACTGAGTGAAGGAGGGGACAGAGACATGGTTAGAAACCTCGAGACCCCCAGAAAACTTTTAACTCTCAGTCCTTCCACCCATTTGGAAATCTGACCATTTTTATGCAGATCTACAACATCTGAATTAAATTTAATAGTGGTTTTAATAGGTTAAAAGGAAACCACTTTTAAAGCTTCCCCCACATTTGATTTATACCAGGTGTTTTGCTCACAAAAAAACTACTCGCAAAAGGATGGTCCCACAGTTTGGGGTGTAACACTCACCTTTTGTTGTTGCCTTATACAGTCTTTGCTTTGTATTAAACTTTTGTCTGACTTCTAAAGGGTACCCTGCGTCTCTCAATTATAATGCCTGGTTTCAAATTTGATTTTCAGTAGGAGACCATCACAGCAGCTCTGAGTCTCTGTGTGTAGGATGTAAGTTGACACCTTGGACTATGTTAGAACAAATTTGGCATTAGATTTATGTGAACTAGATGGGAAATGAGGGAAGACCAAGTGCTGACCCAGGATACAAACTGTTCAGTTCTTGGAGGATTTATGGATCCCTCACTTAGAATAGCTGGCCCAACTGGGACATCTTAGCGACATAACTTCGCAATACTAACCACACTTCTGCAAACAAGCAGGGTTCTCATGCTGGTAGACTGGCTGTAGATCTTAATCTGATTGTTGGTTATTCCAGTGCATCATTTTGTGTTTTCAATGGTTGTTAGTGAATAAAATAACCAAGAAGCCTAAGGTGACTCCTACCTCATATCTGAGTTCATCTACATAGAACACAGAGCTGTACCTGGAATTCAGTGTTGACTTTCAACTTGGTCAGGAGCTTGTTGCCAAAGTAGTTCACGTGCCTCCTCCTGTTTCCTCACATATGATGATCTTTCTTGACTTTTCTGTTTCACCTATTAGTTCATCACTGGATACAGTATTGTCTGATCATTAGAGTTCATCGCCTTCTTTAAGCTCCCTTGGGATGCTGAAATCTTGGGTTTTGTAACTAGGATTGGATGGTAGCCTCATGTGGGTTCTCTGTCTTCAGAATGATCATCAGTAAGTTTCACTGACTCGGCAAAGTAGCCCACACCAATGAAGCCTTTCCAAGCACTAACAATGCGCAGGAGCTTCTGGGTGGCTATCTCAGAGAACCAATGCTCTCCTGGAGCTCTGGGCCCATAATCAATCACTGACTTCCCCTCCTGTGCCTTTGGGCATTGCTGTTTTAAATAATTTGGGGGGAATTGGGACAATTTTCAGAATAGAGAAAAGCTAAAATGCATCGGCAACTCCAAAGCCACGAAGCCTACAAAGAGGGAGTAACCTCAAGGATGTCTTTTGAGCAGCCAGATTTGCTGCTATCTGCCAGAACTGAGATCTGCTGCTGGTGTAAAATGCTTTTGTAAGGTGTCCTGTACGGTGACCAAAAGACCTCAAGCAGTGGCATTTTAGGGAACTAAGAGTGGCAGAGGCAAGCAGGAGACCAAAGAGAAAATACTGAAGGACACATTAGAACTCCACTCCCCACAGAAACTCTGTCAGTGGCTCCGCATCATCCACAGGATACAGTTGTTGCTCCTCAGCCTGGAGTGTAAGAGCCTTCATTTTCTGACCCCTTCTTTCCCTGACCTGGTCCTCTCTGCTCCAGCAACATCCAGCCATGCTGGTTTTTCACCCTGTACCTTTGCTCTGCCTGAAATATTCTTCCACTGCACCCTGATCTTCTTTTTCTTATTCTTCAAGATGAAAGTTCAGGCATCAACTCCTCCTGGAAACTTTGCATTACCGTCCTTCCTCTCTGACAACCAGACTGGATAAGGCACCTTTCCTGTACGCTCATCTCTACCACTCCACTTACAATGGTATTGATAATAGTTTGGTTAAGTATCTCTTTCCTCCATTCAGCTGTGAGTTTCTTAAGGGCAAGAGCTATGTCTTATTTCCCCTATTCATTTTCTTACTCCCTATACCAAGGACAAAGGCTAAGAGAGTAGAAGTATAATAAATGTTCAATGGGTGAATACTAGGCCTCAGATAATATGAAAAGGCTACGGAGGGATGGCAAATGCCCTCCAATAGCCTAACCTAGTGTATCAGAAATGAAAGGACTCATTTTGAGCCAGTCAGGCAGCCTGAAACACAAAGAAACTGAGCCCCGAAGAGTAGCAGTATCTATCTCCACCAGCCCCAGCCCTGCAGACACAGCCCCTACTTCTGTAGCTGGGGCAAACTATACCTGCAGTTGGCTTCAAGATTGCAACTGATATCATTATCTCCTTCTTCTAATGACCATTTTAGATTCCCTTCATCCTCAAGTAGCATTTCTTCTGGTCTGGGTGGCTTACCTAATCAAATAACCCAGGCTCTTATCCTTGAGGGATCTGAGTCCCTGAGCCTCTTCTCAGGCCATGGTTGCTGCGTTTGTCCATTTATCATCAAAATTGGGTAAGAAAATACCTAAAGACACCCAAATGGTTCACTTAAGTGGTAAATATAGGTCTCCCAGCCCCCATTGTGTAAGAACAGCCTTACCTCTTCTTGGTCAGGGTCAAATCCTGCTGCTAAAATGGTGATCCCTTGGTACATGGAGTCCAAAGTGACCAGCCAGTAGTCGTGAATTAGAGTTCAGTGGAACTGTTACTGTGTCCCTTGATGGAAGCGTTCTCCCTTTGGAAACCAAAATCTCTAAGTTTGCAGAGCCCAGAGTTGTGGAGAAGGGAAATACCAATTCCCCAAGTGGGTTACTGGGAGTAATGGTAAGCAGAGCCACACCCACCTTCACTCTTTGGTTTACAGACACATGTGTTCTTCCTAGTGGGGCACAGCTCCACGTAATGGTCATTGATTTAGAATGTATAATACACCTTAAAGGATAGCACCTGATCCTCACAGATGCTATCCCCAAGCTGGTGCTCCAGCTTGGCCTTCAATATACCATTCTATCACTCCAGTAGACTAGCTTCTTCTACTTAGTGCTATATGAGACAGGATGAGTAGATCCCAAGGCCCTCTGGTGCACCTTCCTTGCCAAAAAGTGGGTCCCTCACTGTGACATGATGTGATGTGGGATCGCTGTCAATGAATCAAAGACTCTAAGCCCCAAGATATAAATAGTTACATATGCTGAGGCTCTACAGGCAGGAAAGGCAAACTCTGTAATACCACATTTTCAAGTTAAAATGAATTATTGCCTCCTCTAGCGATGTAGCTAACTTGCCACCAAGTGGCTGATTGGCAATCTCAAAAGATACTGCCATATTGGGAAGTGTTCTCTGTTGCTGAAAGATTAAATATTTGGCAGCAGAAACAGCTACATTAGTTTGGTAAGTGGAAGCCATGCTGTGGACCCAACCCTGCCTCCAACCCTGCCACCATAGCTGCTCCATTTACGCACCCACTGTGCCAGCACTGGAGTGATCCATGGCAGTGGTTGGTCGATGTCAACTGTCCTCATCATTCTATGTTCTTCTTGTTGAATGCCTCTTCTATGTTGGATGCTCTCTGGTGGATGTTAACCTATGATACAAAGATCTTCACACTTAATGCCTGCCCATTCCCACAGAAATGCCTCTTCCCTAGACCTCCTTGTCTTCCAATCTTCTTCCTTCTGGCTCCTGACCATTCAGCCAAGCCATTTGATGTTGCCTATGAGTTTATATATATTTTCTTTCCCCACATAGTAGATGAGCAGGTATGCCATTTGAAGCTATACTCAGGGAGGATTTCCACTAAATGGTGAATTCAAGGTCACCCCTCAGTAGGGCTTTAGTCCAGCACCAGTCCATTTTTGGCTTGCAGCCACATACCAGACCAACACATTCATGAACCAAGCTCAGCCGTTTACATTCTCCATCAACCCATCATAAGGGACCCCCATGCAGTCACAGGTGTGCACTGAGGGAGAGCAGTGCAATGGTGGTGGATGATGACATGGAGTCTGGGCCACCTGATCATGCAGTTTACTTGTGCCCTCTGGCCCTGCTCATGTCAAATCCTGAATGCACCCCTTTCTTCTTGTAATGAATTACCTTTGAGCTCACCCAACAACCTCATGACTTCTTGGGTCTAACAGAAAACAGTTCATGATAGACACTTCTAGCTTCATAATCATTTGATGACTAATAATCATCCACGGCATACCAGGAGCTACTTTTCAAAATGTATGTAGTCTATCCTCTGGACCCTGCCACTGAACATAGTTATTTGGTGCAATTTCTGACCTCATGTGATACTTCCACTCTGTCATGCCCATTTCTCTGGGCCTTTTCATCCTTTCTCCCACCAACTGTCATGGCAGTTCATTTCTATTTCATTTTATGTGACCTATTACTTTCTCCAAGTTTTTGAGAGCCATCCTAGCAGAATATTCGCAGCATCCCAGGATGCTTGCCAGATGTCCTGTATCCCAGGAGAGAGCTCCCATATATAACTTTATATTCTACCCACTTTGATCCAGTACTCCCAGAACCCAGGCATTTACATAATGTCCTGGATCCCGTCAGCACTCGTTGGCTAGATCCTGCCATTCCTTCAAGGTATAGCACCTTTCCTCCCCCAGCAGGCCTGGCACTTCCCCAGCTGGTAGTGTTTGACTTAACCCTATTTATTAGTCTGGCTGCCAAGAGAGAGAACACGGAGGCAGATCTTCAAGGGAGGGAGACACATGTGTCTTGCAAGGCAGAGCCCTCTGCATCTTCTTTAAGCCACAGAGAAGTAGGATTAGCCTTTAACCTAGACAAGCGAGGCACTTCTGCAGGCCCAGAAGGTTTAGAGGAACTTGGAGACTTGAGATGTTTAAGTGCACCAGCTCAGGCGTCACTCTCTCTTATCTCAAGGTCCTGCCCTTTCCCCTTCAGAACCCTGGCCTCGCACAGCACACCTACCTAGGATGAGCATTCAACCCTCCCCGGAACTCCACTAATTTATGACTAAATTCTAGGCCTGATCTTTGACTTTTTCTGCCCTCTAACTATGGGAGATGAGGCTCACTTTACACCGAATCAGTGAGGCCTTCTGGTTTTCATGCCAAGTCTTTAATTGCTGGTTAATTACTGTCTTTTTCCAAAGCATTATTTGCCCTCAGCAATAGCCATCCAATGCCATTGTTCTCATAGTTACTATTTCCCCATATTTCTCAAATACCTGATACATTCACCCACTAGTACATTCCCTTCCAGTATCCCAGTTCACTACTGCTACCTTGCGCCAGGATCTATCACTGCTCCACCTACCCGTAAAGATGGCGTCCTCATCACCAGTGGGTAATAACAGGTGATCAAGCTCCAGAATCCCATCTTAGCATCACCTTTCTTAGACCATTCTTAGTACCAACTGTTTAGGTTATATTCTCTGAGAACTAGATTTTGAGTCCGAGGTTTGTGTACAGGAAATTTATTAGTGCGTGCTCTTGAGGATCACTATTTGTAGAAGGGAAATCAAAGGAAAGGAAAGAAGATTGAGCTAAGGGAGAAGTTGGGTTATGATGTAGTCACAACAACGGCCTCAGCCACCCGCACGGAGAGCTCTGAAGCTGGTTTGCACTGAGGAGTTGTTCCAAGTTGGAGTGAGGTAGACAGACGTTTACACCCCCAAAAACCAGTCTTTGGATGCAAGCTGCCCCAGCAAAGGAGTGTGACGTTCGGTGAAGAGGCTCACTTAAGCAGAGGCAATTAGCAGAGAGGGCTGCATGTGCATGTGCATGGTACAGCGTAGCGACTACTGTAGAACCCAGCTCTAACTCTTATTAGCTGTACGACCTTGGGGAAGTGGTCATGCTTTCTGGGGCTTACTTTCCTGATTTATAAAATGGAAATAACAATAACGCATACCTCATAGTGTTGTCACGAAGATTAAATGAAATAATAAAGTGATGCACCTTAATACAGAGCTTGGTACATGATAAGCACCACAACTTCTTGTAATTATACGAAGCTTGGGGTTTATGGGGGAAGCTAAGACTAAACTAGAGGACACAACAGAAAGAGTTGCTAAATTGTGGGCGGGAGAAGCTTAGAAAAGATGAAGATCAAGGAAACAAAAAAGAATAGTTTCAAAGAGGACATGGTCGATAGATACATGGAGATCAGAAAGGTGCAACAGGAAGAGACAGCATCCAGGTGGGATATTAACAGGAGCAAAGGCCCAAGAAACAAACATGGCATTTGCCGGGCGGTGGGGAAGCCAGCCTGGCTGCCACAGTGCTTCCTGCCCAGACTAGGAGGGGAGTGGGTTATGGAAACTTAGAAATCCAGGTAGAGGGGCCGGCCTGGTGACGCAGCGGTTAAGTTCGCACGCTCCACTTCTTGGCAGACCGGGGTTTGCCAGTTTGGATGCCAGGTGCAGACACGGCACTGCTTGGCAAAAGCCATGCTATGGTAGGCGTCCCACATACAAAGTAGAGGAAGATGGGTACGGATGTTAGCTCAGGGCCAGCCTTCCTCAGCAAAAAGAGGAGGTTTGGCAGCAGTTAGCTCAGGGCTAATCTTCCTCAAAAAAAAAGAAAGAAATCCAGGTAGGAAAGCTACTTTGGAGACTCCAGCAGACCATAGTACAGCAGGCTCAGAAGTGGTGTGAGGGGCATCCCTGAGATACGGAACTTCTTGGAAAGAGAGGGAAAAGGAAGAAAATGGAGACAGGGAGGAGAGAATGACAAGGAGAGACAGACACAAAGGAGAGAGACATGTGGAAGAGAAAGAAGGCTGAGAACACATTGGGATTAAAAGCCAATCCAGAGCGTGAAAGAGAAAACCAGAAATGAAGAAGAAATGTGGAGTAGAGCTTTAAGAAATGACGGTCTTTTAATTTCAGAAGCTCCAATTCAAAGTGTTACAGTGTTAGAAAAAATAATAATAATTTAGGTCTAGGTCAGCTGTGTCACTTCCTGGGAAACAATACAAACACACTTATTAAGAAGCCCAGTGTTTTGCCATATTATAATTAGTTCTGATTTAATGTCCCTTCCCAAAATGCCTACTTTTCCAACAGGTGCAATATGACACCATCTGCCCAACAAAAGAACCTAAATGTCACCAACTTCATAAGAGAATGAAATTGGCTGTTTAGGACCCTAGTTTATTAGGATGGTGTTTAATAATTTGTACTTATATAACGTGCAGAGGCATAAAATCAGTTATTAATGTTAACTTTCTAACTCACACAATCACTCCTTAGAGAGACAGGCAGCATCACCCCCCCCCCCCCCTTTTAAGATCCATTCATTGAACAAGCATTATTGGGCTCCTACATGCTGGGCATTGTAGGGATGCAGAAATTTGGCCACATGGAGCCGGGTTCATGCTGTTCGAGTGGCTGCTCCCCCGGCAGCAATGAGAGCCTCCCCAGAGCAGGAACCACGACTTATCCTCTCTGAAGTCCTCGGGCCCAGCACTGCACCTGGAAAAGGAGAGCCATTCTATAAATGACTGTAGATTTTTAGAAATTAAATACCCAGAATTAGCCATAAGTCTGTACTACTGTTACTAAAAACATAAACCCAGAAACTCTTGACTTCTAAGCCATTGCTGACCACTGGACCTTACTTCCTGTGGAACCCCCCCTCCCACCCCCAGTCTAGTGCTCTTCTGTCTGCTCCTTTAGACCGTAAAACATTCACTCATCCCCTGAACGCTGTGAATTATGCAGTTTCCATTGCTGTTTGCACTTATTAAGGGACAAAGCTGAGGCTAAGGCTGGGCCCCACACTAAGATTTTCCTTTTTCTTAAAGATTTTGGCTTCTATAAAGACTTTTATATTGAGCAGAAAAATAGAATTTTGGATCTAGAAATCACTCCAAGTCAATATCCTCCTGTTAGGCTGGAGTGGGTGTGGGAAAGTTCCATTTGGCAGTTCAGATTTAATAACGAAGTCCCAACTGCTATCACATGGCCAGCAGGAAACAGGAATAAATTGGACACCGGGCTTCTCTCTGACTCAGGCCTCAGGGTCGCACTGTGGGGGTGAAACCACACTCCAGCCAGATTCTTCACAGGACCCCTCTCAGAGGGTCCAAGACAAACCTGTCCTGTGCCATACCAAAATCCTAGCGAGCGGGAGAAAGAGAGAAAGTCACAAGTGTGTGCCCAAATCTTGAACCTTCTCCGCTTCCCACATCCCAACGTCGATGCCATTAAAAAGTTGAATTGCTAAGATCTAGAAGGTAATCTTCCTTCTCAGAACTAAGGCAGTGCTGGCCCAGCCCCAGTCCTGAAAGCAGACTCTCTCCCAGCCTAAGGACTGAAGCAGCACCAAAGGCCCGTTGCTCCATCCCAGGTCTGGAACATTGTCCTTGGGACAGTCACAGTGGAAGGTCTATTTTCACAAATGTCAAAAATCAGAGCCCAGACACTCATCAGGCCAGAACACACCCTAACTTAAGTTGCTGGCCGTTTCAATTACACAGGTTATAATTTCTGTTTACCTTTTGTGCCCTAACGTTGCTCAGTGAACGGTTATATAAACCTACTGCTCTCTAAAGAGCTTCAAATGATGACCCACAAAGAGCGCATCCGAAGAGGGCCGGGAAAAGTCAAAGGAAGAGGACTTGGCTCCTCTCACTCTTTGAAAAATATGTCCTGTATCACTTGGCTGAAATTTACAGGGAAAAAAAAGAATCTCAGAGTTTCTTTCTTCTGCTTTTCGGGGGAGGAGGGTGGCACAGTCTGTCTACGCCTGAGCCCACAGTTGTACATGAAAGTTAATATTTCCAGGGCCCTGCGTGGGATACCTTTCCCAGAATTCATGTTCTCAATGGGAAACTGAAATAGCGCGTGAGAGTTACCCTAAGTAGATTTAAATAATTAAATTCAAAAATTCTCAAACCACTTGCTGTTTCAAATTTATTTCTTTAATAACAACTCAGACACAGCAACAGACTGGATTAAGATTTCATTTATTCGAAATTTAAGGTATATCCAGCTCTGGGTGCTGTTTTTAAGTATTTAAGGGGAAATTTGTGCGTGGTGAAAATGAAGAGACTGCAGCATTATAAATTCATTTCCTCTATTAGAAGCAGGGCCGCGCCTGCACGCTGCAGCTGTTCCGGGAGGCAGTCCCTCGGGCTGGAGGGCGCGCCGCCCAAGCAGACGACCCTTTGTTTCCCCACGAGGGGAGATTTGCCCGGTCCCACACCCTCGGCAAGAACTATTTCCTCAGTGGCGCCAGGCAGTTGGGCAGGATCATCTGGGGTGGTTTTCATGTGGCAAAGCAAAGCATCCTCTGGGATTCCAGGGCGACTTCTGAGGATCCTTTTTCATCCGTGACCTCAAACCATGCCTCATCCCAGGCCGCAAGGATGGGAGGCCACCGCGGCCTGAGCCGAGTTCGCTGACCTCTGAAATAACCCGCCCTGATCCATTCAGCAAAGCAGAGAGCAACTCAGAAAACAGGTGTTCCGGCGCAGGTAACGCCCCCGGGTTCTTACTATTCATGCTAACAATTTTACAAACAAGCGAGTTTCTTATACATTCATCGCCACCCCCAGGCATTCATATTCTTTTTAAGTACAGAAACCTTAATTAGATTTTGACCACAGACCCGGATTTGACTTACCCTGACAGGGTTTCCATTAGTGTAATCTGTGGGGGAATTCACTGTTTTAACATCTGTGTGCCGGAGGCCTATCTCACATTTACTGCAAAACTCTGAAAAGCCTCCCTTGTATGGCTGTATGTTTCCTCATGCTCCCAATTTCACAGAAGTCATTTCAGCACCAAACGGTAATTAGCAAAGGGATGGGCCTCAGCTGACATGAATGCAATTTATTGTTTTCCACGAGGCCCTGAACCAGCAGACAAAGAACACAGTCTAGCTGTCTGGCATTTTATTAACTTGTATTGTGTAGCACACCTTACTGAAGGGAGATCTTCGAGAGGAATCCAGCAGTTCGTGTGTGGCAACACGCAGACTTTGGGAGAATATTAATTTCGGTTCAATTAGGCAAGTTTTGTGGTACCTCAGCCTGTAATATAGGACTGCCACTTTTATAATTATCTTCCATATTAACTTTATCATCACCAGACTTTTGCATAAATGCAACCTTTCATCTTTAAAATGCCAACACTTCTTCAATTTTGGCAACCGTACAGCACTGCTAATTATTTGCTCATTATGTGTGGTTAACTGATGAATCATTAATAAATGAATGAATGGCTAATATATTTTTATGGTAATTGGAGATATAACTGATTGCAGACTTCCTTAGCTTCTCAAAACGGCACTGAATGAGCAGTGGCTGCCTAATTGTTTACAGATGATATTTAGGCCCCCACCCAGCGTTTCCCACAGTTGTGGTTTATCACTGGCGTATTCTCATCAGTCCAGGGTGGCGGCTCGCCGAGGACCAGTCTGGGCAGAGGGGAGTGGGCAGCAGCATGACCAGGCTTCCTTTCTTGTGTTTCTGTCACCTCATTTGTTTCAGCTCAGCTGACACGTAACCATGTATGGGCCTCATGGCCATTTGCTAGCAATTCGAAGGCTCCTCATGGACTCTATTAGCCTAGGCATTGGCAGGGCCATGGCTGTAACACTGCTGTGGTTACCCTGAGTCAAAAACACATAAAGAGTCGGATGCTGACTCACAAACACACATGCCATCAGACTGCCACTCGTCTTGCTTGGCACACCCAAAGGAACAGTGGCCAGTGGCCACCCAGCCTGGCGTCTCTGTGGTTGAGGAGCCAAAGGAGACCCTTTGCAGAGTTTGGTTGGAAGCCTGGGGTCCAGTGTGCAACACTGACAGAAGTCCAGAAACTAAAACCAACCAGAGGTCCTTCGCTCCATCACTGACCCGCTGTTCCTGGTTAATGGGTGTGGAGATAACTCCAGCATTATAAAAATTATACCCATCAGGCCGTAAATGAGCCACCACCTAGAGGTTAGAAACAAAGATTCTGTATCTGTAGACAATTCTTGTGAAAATGAAAGATAGAACACTGACCAAATAAGGCTTGTTCAGCTTCATACAAACAGACGGAAGATCAAGTTAAAAATGCAAAGGAGATTACCAATTCTTAATTATAATTATTTAACCAGGTGGGTAGTTTCTCCTAATGAACATTTCCATGAAAACAGAATAACTAATGACAGTCTTAAAGAAGCCTTTGTCTTTCCATGTACTAATGATCACATTTATAAATATGCAGCAAGGCCCCCGTGTACATAGCTAATGATAAGTAATTAAGCACCAGGCGTGGGAAGCCAGTGAAAAGGGTCATGTTAATGCAAGAGAGGAAATTAAAAATGCAATAAAATAAGTTGCCTAGAAAAGATTAAATAAACTTCTGGCTTCTCCTCCTTCCAGAAGAAAAAGAATGGTTGCCCCACTCTCACAGAAAAGCCATGTCAAGCCATTCAACAGCTGGTTATAAAGTCAGTGCAAGTGACCAGCTTGCTCTCTGCCCCATCCTCGTTTTATCCTATTGGTTTGCAGGCAGAAGGCGTGGCTTCAAAGGGCACTTTGGGTCCCTGGGAGAATAGAGGGACCCCTCAAAAAGGGAGGAGTCGGCCAGCAAGGATGGATACTTGCCACTGGCAAATTAAACTGGACTTTGGTTGTTACTGCTGACATGCCACTTGTTTGTTAACCCTTGTTGACCAACCTGGATTTTTTCTCATCTTCTAGATGAAAAAGAGAGGACAAGATGGGTGCCGTTTCCAACACAGCAGAAGGCCTTCTGTCTCTCTTCACATTGTCTGCTTCCCCACCAGACTGCAAACTCCTGGAAGGTGACACCAGGACTCTGTGTTACTACACCTGGTGTCCCTCACACCTGGCACTGCACCAGACTCAGTGAGTACTTAAAAAGTGTGGGTTGAATAAGTGAATAAATGGATGTTCAAAGCAGGTCATCTCAAAACCCAGTAGCAGCTTGTCAAAGGGCCCTTGAACATCGCTCCCGCCGTCGGAACAGCCCTGCCACCAACACTTGGGCCCAGTCGAAAGACACCAGGCGTCTCTCTCTCTCTCTCACTCAGGTCCTGAGAAAGATGCCACCTCTTTCTTCACTGCACCATCACCAAAAGGAACAGAAATGGGAGGCTTTAACGAAAAACTGGGCTTGGCGAAAAATCATACAGTGGACTGTCAGACTGTTTGGGGATTGACAAGAATCCCAGCATTTCTAAGCATTAAGGACACATAGAATGAAGAAGTGGCCGTCTTGGCAAAAGAAAGGCACTAGTATGGATCTCCAAAGCTCTTAAATAGGGGCAATTTTGATTCTCTTCTTAAAGAGTCTTAGTGAAGCTCTTAAACCACTGAAGACTTTTTCTTTCAAACATTTCAAACTCGGTGGTTAATCCCTCAGTGAGAGGAATCTAACTTCCTGCGCCTGCAGCCTAGGGTTAACAAGACGGCAACCTTGAGCTGAAGAAAACAGCAGCAGCAAACGAGAATTAAACCCGGGGTGGATATTTGAGGTAGTTTTTCCTTTTTATTTTTTTTCTTAAACAAGTTCTAAGAAACAAGCCATAAGGCAGCAAATCCAGGGCCTGGCTCTTTCTGCCTTGTTTTAATACTCCTTCTGAATTCAAATGAATCATTTCCTTTTACGTAAAATCTTCAACGAGGCCACACTTCTTTTGTTATCAGAGTGTTGTCATCGGCAAGCCTGCTTGACTCTCATAGAGGCAATTTAGTACCCGACAGTCGAGCACGGCGGGTGCGGGCCTAGATTTGCCTTACAAATAAGGGCAGCCAAGGGACCCCCCAGGGAGGCCGGCGGCTCCCGGACCCCTAAGGTGCATCTTTCATCAACTTCTCAGGCGGCAGGCCCCTTGGCTTCTTCGGGAGTGCCGGGTCTCCGGATAAAGTTCAGATGCCACAGGGACGCTCTGCAAGCTTATCCTGACCCCCAGCGGCCGGCCCTGTCATCGGACGCATACCGGTCCCCACTCCCGCACCCAAGGTTCCCCAGATCCCAGGGACCCAGGCACCATTCACTTTAATTGACAATTAAAACAAACTTCTGTTCTCACAAGAATCAACTGAGTGAAATTTCGCAACTGCAAATTTCACAATTCAATTCCCTTGAAGCAAAACCAACAGTTTCCCTGAGGTTTCACTCCACACCTCTCCATTTGTTGTGGAACTTCCCCCTCCAGTTTCTCTTCCCACACACCGTTTGATTTCAGAGTCAGTCATGGAAACAGTTTACTTATGTTTCCGGGGGTCCCCGCCAAGTGGCGGCCCTGGAGCTGAGTCAGCGTTCCCGCGCAGCCGGGCGGGAATGCGGCGCAGGTTCAGAAGCAGAGCCGGCCCCGGCCCCCGGCCCGAGGTGGGTAGTGCGATGGCCGCTGCTGCGCCGGTTCGAGCTGTTGCAAGTCGTCAGCCCCCAAATCAAACAACCTGAAATAAATCTTCTGTGGCCATGAATGGAATGGAGTCAGCAAAATCTTCTGACCCTGGCTACAGGGCGCCATGGGACATATTTATACTAAAAAGATACTTGTTATTTATCTGAAATTCAAATTAATCCAGAAGTTTCCATTTTATCTGGTAACTCCATTGAGCGAAGGAAAGATTCTTTTTTCTTTTTTTCTTTGAGTGTACTTTTTCTCCCTCTCTCTCTCTCTTTTTTTTTTTTTGGTGAGGAAGATTGGCCCTGTGCTAACATCTGTTGCCAATATCTTCCTTTTTCTTTGTTTTTTCTTCCCCAAAGCCCCAGTACATACTTGTATATGCTAGTTGTAAGTCCTTCCAGTTCTTCTATGTGGGATGCCACCACAGCACAGCTTGATGAGCCGTGTATAGGTCCACACCCAGGATCCGAATGGACAGGGCCTCCCAAGAGGAGGGCTGGAACTTAACCACTTGGCCTTGAAGTGCCCCAGAAAGGTTCTGATTTATAGTTTTACAGATCAGCTTCTGACCAGACCCTTAGATGGTCCAGGCATCCTTAGGGGACCTGAGCGTCCCATCAGAGTTAGGCAAGAATCTTTTTAGACAGTGGGAAAATAGAAAAGACGTAATTTTTCTAGCTTCCCCCAGGCTGACGTCCCTGTGTGCTGGCCTATTTCTCAGACTTTCTGTTCTGCTTAGCCCTTCCTCCTTCCCTGTCTCCAGAGTAGGGACAGGCTCCTGTCAGCCTTCCCGAATCTGCCACAGGTGTCCTTGCTCACAGATGTTGAAACAAAAGTCACAACCAAGGTAACTATTTTTAGGGGGTGATAGATTAAATGGCAGCTGGGTCTTCAAGAGACAGGGCTACATTCTGAACTGCTATTTGTATCCACTGAAATGTAAAAAAGGTCAAAAACCCAAGTTTTGCGTTACTGTTATCTTCCATTTTTTAAAAAAAGGCTATAGCCTTAGGAATACCGTACATATCTGTTACCGACAACTCCAAACGCCACCTCTGCAAGCTTGTCAGTTAAACCAAATGTTAAACGGAAAATATTTGGCGGGATTTAAAGTTAGACCCGCGCACATTACTTACAGATGTTTCCATGAAAAACACTTGAAGCTGAACCACACCAAGTAATAAACCCTGCAATGGTGTATTTTTTATACTCCAAGTTAATTTTTATTATGTAAGTAGCCATATGAAGAAGGTATTGCATACTGCTTAAATGAAATACGCAGGAATGAAATCAGCAGTATCCCTTTACAGCATATGGCCCAGCAAATCAAATTACAAAGCTTTCCACATCTCATTAACTGCAATGAGTACAGCGAGTTTTCTAATAAGTCACATCTTTTTCATGTGAGTGGTGAGCAGTGACTTATTGTAAGAATTCACAGGATGACCCTCGTGCTGAAATTAAGAACTAACCTAAAATGGGCAGGGTCATCTGGTCAAGACTGATCATAACATTTCCTCATTATTGTTTTAGTTGGCATTGAAGCATATGTTTTCCTGGTGCCCCAGCTGAAAAATGCCTTTGATAATTTCACTGACAGCAAATAACCCACACACTGCCATTTAATGAGTTCAGGCAGGATTAGCTGACAATAAAGAATATAGTATAAATGTTTTTATTAGAACTGATTTATTTTTTAGCTGAAAAAAAAAGAAAGAAAGAGTCACGTAGAAATGCTGAGCTGACTTCTCCCCTGGCAATGGCCCTGGTGGGACGCAGGTGAAAGGCAGGAGGAGGTCGGGGAGCCCAGGGCTGGCCATGACGGTGCCTTCAGGCTGCGAATGGTAGAAGGCAAGTACCAGCTGGAACCCACACTCAGATGTCAGGTTCCTCCTTTGCACAACAAGGAAAAAAATGCTTCTACAATTGCTCATCATGTGGCCTTTGGTTGAGATGAATTACCAATTTACAACCTCTTGTGTTTGGAGAGAAGCAAACTGTGCTCTTTTGAGGCAAGAATCAGGAACCTAAAATCATTCAAGCCTTCTTGTTTATAAGGCCAGAGTGAGGCCAAAAATCCATTTCGCTCTGTGCTCTCAGGCCTTTCAATGACGAGCATCTCACCATCTGCACTAATAAATATGGACTAGGGTGTGTGTAAGCATACACTGAGGAGAGGGGAAGAGAGAACGGGTTTTAAATGGTTGCAAATTGCTCTCCTGCTGAGATAACAGCAGTCTGCATGTGAGCCTCAGTCGTCACACATTAAGAATGGGCATTTGGCTTCTTTTCACACAGCTGTGAGAGGAGGGGTAGGTTTCTGAACGACTAGAGAGAAAAGGGGTCTGTTCCTAGGGAGACAGGCTTGCTAGTGGCATCTTGCCCAGAAGCTTTTTCTTCACAGCTCCAACCACAGGGATTAGAGACATGATAAGCAGACCAGTCCCGGGGAGCTGGGAACAAACAGGTCATTGGCAGTGGTGAGAGGAGCCCTGAGCTGGGGGCCTTAAGTCCCAAGGTTCAGCAGAGGCCAAAGGGATCAAATGGAGGCAAGGCCAGAAGGTTGATGCAGCCCAGCAAGTCAGGAAGTGATCGTTGAGGTCAAGATGAGTTGCCTAGGAGGATCTGAAGGCTTGAGACTGGCCGTTAGGCACAAGTGGTCATGGGAAATCTGTCTTGGGAAGATACAAAAATAGCGTTAAGAAGGCGGTGTTGGTTAGCAGGGCCCAGCAATGTGTGTAGCAGAGGAAAAGCAGCCAGGAATAACTGAGACTCAGAGGTCTCCCCCAAGACAGAAGGAAATGGCTCTCTGTTCTCAGTATAATGTAATATGCAACTGGGGGGGGGGCGGGGTTTGAAGGGACTACTCTGCCCTATGAAGGAGTCTCAGGAGCAGAAGAGCAGCCACACAGAGGAGCGCCCCGTACGACAGAAAGTGCATCTAGTAAATGCTAAGGAACATGAGAAGAACTTTCGGTCCAAACACTTCTCAATACGTCCTCCAACAGGACGCAGCCTGCCCCGGGATGGGCATAGGAAACCCAGGTCACCTACCTCCTCTCTGAGGCGATGAAAACGTGAGGGGAGAGGGCCGTGGGAAGGAGGGCCGGGTCTGAAGCAGCACATCCAAGGGAGAGATGGAGAGAAGAAACTGAAATCAAAGTAAAGGGTCAGCCACTGAGCCAGGCAAGGCACTGGGACCAGGTTTGGAAGACAGAGGCCGGAAAGATCACTGAGGAGGAGAGACTCTTTAGAAGCACCTGTGGCTGAGCCCGTGGGAGGAGAAGGAACCATCTTCTCCTCGCCAAGCCTTCAGGAACACCCAAGACAAAATGCTAGGGGGAGGGGGAGAGGATTAAATATAATCCCCTGGTATAAAATACAATCCTTCCCACCCAATCCCTGGAGAGAAGGAATTAGCAGTTCCCACCCAAAGCAACTGTTCAGGAAGATTGTACATGGTTCACCTGTAGTGTTGTGCCAGGTCCTCAAAATGAAACCCGTGTAAGAGCCTTTATCATCTAATTTCACCCTTCAGTTGTAATTGAACCTGCTAAGCCTTCAGGTACATCAACCCTGGCTACTTAACTGGAACCTAGACAAGGATAATCCCTGAGTATTGCTAGGTAACCACAGCAAACTAACTAATATTTGCACAACTTTACGGTGTACAAAGTGTCGTCATAACGTTTCTCATTCGCCCCTCATTACTATGCTGTGAAGAAGGCAATTTAGCTGTAGCTAGGATGTGCAAGAGGCAGATCTCAAACCTAAGTCTTCAGATTCCAAGCTGGTGTAATTTTCATTACAGCGGATAGCTTTTATGTACTATCCAGATGACACTAAAATGCCCTGACAGTCTGAGGAAATATCCATGTTCTACTCTTGAGAGAACGCACTCAGGGCTCGAGGCAAAGCTCTTCAGGAGAGACCATCCTCTCCTAACCTCCCTCAGAAGATGTCTCTATCTAAAGTGTGTGTGATGGGCCTTCTGCCTTTATTCTTCCCCGACTAGTACAGACAGAACAGTGTTGCCAAGATGACATTCCTAAGACAGATGACTTCTAGGACCCCCCACCCCACCACCCCTTGGTAGCTGCTCATTGACTGTGCTTGGAATCAGAGCCATAGTTGCTTTTGTGGCAAAAGAAGAACATGAGAAAAAAGTCATGTACAGACCTGAATGACTGACAAAAGGACCCTAATAAGTAAACCAGCATGGCATGGAGAGCAGCTTCCACCAGGGGAGCAGCTAGCCCAAAGGGACTCGAGCTACAAGGAGTGTCCTCCATACACACCTTTGCCTCCCCTCCCCACCATTTCTCCCTCTTTTTTCCATCTCTACTATAGATGATGCTGAGGATAGAGTCACGTCTGAAAGGAAATAGGAAACTCTCCCTTCTCTCCACATTCTTGGTCCCCAACTCCAGCAGGTGAGCGGGGGCCCAACTTGAAAAGGGTTCCTGAAGAAATAAAGGTTCCAGATGAGTGGTAAAGGTTGGCTGTGCAAATAACTTATAAAAATTCTGCTTTACAGGCCTCATCCTCTACCATGGTTTCCTGAACTTGGTATTAGACACTCCCCATCCATTTACCCAAAGCAACCAAGCATAGTACAGAAAGTCCAAGGTACACTTACATAGATAATTGACACAAGGCATGAGCCAGATGTTAATGAATGAGAAAGAGGGTTAAACCTAGGAAAACATTCCTCCTATTGTTCTTTCTCTTCTTTCCCAAACCTCCCAAATGCTACCATTTGGCTCTGCACTCTTTCCTACAGCTCTCCTTTGTTCCAGCCAACAATGGCTTCTGGCAGTCCCACCATTCTTCATCATGTCACCTCCAAGCTCCCACCCAAGATACCCCCAGGTACTGGGAGCATCTCCTTCATGTTTCTGTGCTCCTTTCCTGTCTGCCTCTGAAGCGCCTCTCAGTGACTCCAGGAAGACTCCCTGGCACTGGATTCCCAAGCCTGCAGCTCACCAAAGCACCTGACACATACATTAAGTATTGAAAAATTCAACAATCACTTACAGCTTAAGATTCATATAATCTTATGGGCTGGAAGGGACATTTGAATCACAGAATTTGTCAGTTTTCAAATATTTCTCTAGCTTGTAACAACTTTCATTTGTAACATGAGGGTTCTGGGCCTTCATTTTTAGTGTTCTAGAAGTCTACAGCTTGCTTGAGGTCACACAGCTAGAGTGTACTTAAATCTGGCCAGAGCTACAGCTGCTCCCCTTGAGTCCACACTCTCCACTCCATTGCCCTGTGTGTGCACGCACAAGCATGAGCCAACTTACCAGCTTCCGCTCCCCTCTCTTAAAATGCTAACTAATTTGAAACCAAGGAGCAATTCTTATCTTTTATATCCTTAAATACTTAGTGCATCATTGGCTACTGAGTTGTGTCTCCTTCAAAGCCAACACTCTATGTTGTCCACCTCTATATCCACCCACCAGCAACCACCACCCCTCCTTGGAGGTTTTACATGTTGAAGATGTCTGATAAATGCCTTTGAATGAGCAAATGAATGAAAGGCCTCCCATTATGGGTTATCTCAGTGAGTACTGCTCACCAGTTGATTGGTATGGGACTCCCCAACTCCCCAGCTTGGTTTACCCTCCAGATGTGCTCTCCTCTGGTCTTGACTCCACTGTTAAATAGCTGTGTCTGTCAGCAATTATGTGACCTTGATGCATCTCCATTTCTTCATCTGTAAAATGGGGATAAAATAGTACTTGCTATCAAGATTGAATGAGAGAATCTATAAAAAGCACTGAGAACAGTGCCTAGCAATACAAAGCAAAATGCTCAATAAATATTAGCTTTTGTTATTTTATACTTTACCTAGCATAACCCTCAACACACATCACTGTGATTCTTGTTTAATTTGTTGACTGTCCAAAATGATTGTAAGCCCATGTCTCTCTTGGTCTTATCCCCAGTATGGTGGTCTGGCAGGTGGTAGGTGGTCAATATATGTCTGAAAGCAGAGGCCGCCCCCATGGCCTACTGGTTAAGTTTGGTGCACTCCGCTTTGGTGACCCAGGTTCAGTTCCTGGGTGTGGACCTACACCATTTGTTGGTAGCCACGCTGTGGCAGTGACCCACATATAAAATAGAGGAAAACTGGCAACAGATGTTAGTTCAGGGTAAATCTTTGTCAGAAAAAGAAAAGTCTGAATGCATCCATGCAAGGATGGCAATAGTTTATGGCTGACAGAAATCTCCACAACCTTTGGATACTATAAATGATAGTTTTGACTCACGTTCCCATGCCGTGTAAGAAGCAGATGGAGGACGCTACGGCAAAGTGGTTAAGACCACAGTTGGCAAAGCCAGAGAGGATGGATTTGAATCCTGGCTCAACCACTTACCAGAGTTATGACCTTACGTTACTTAACTTCCATGCTTCTATTTCCTCACCTTTAAAATGGGAATAATAATATAGTACCTACCTAAGAGGGTTTTAATGAAGAGTGAATTAGTTAATGTTTGAAAAGTCCTTAGCATTATGTAAATGTAAGCTACTATCATCATCATCATCACCACCATTATTGTCACTTACGAGTTAAGGATATGAAGGACACCAAGAAGACCTGAGAGTGACAACAGATGTATGGCATTGTGCTTGTAGGAAAACAGGTTGCTGCAAAGACAGAGAATCTGTTGGAAGGCTGGAAGCCAGTGCTCAGACTAAGCTTGATGCTCTGCCGTGACAATTTAGCTGTCATTCATATCCTGTTGGAATATTTTAGGTTCACGCAGTCAGGGCCACACTTGAGGGTAGGGGGTAATGGGAGGGTTTTCAGAAGAGGGTCTGATTTGCAAAATGCAAATTCTGCCTTGCCCAGCAGCTCCCACAACAAACCCTGCGCTCCAGTTAGGTGGAAACACATCTGTGGCCCAGCACCACTCCTCAAGTCCTGCTGTGGCTGGGACCACTCTCTCCTCCTCACCAGCCCCTCCTGATGCAGATTTTTTCATCACGCTCCAGTTCAAGGACCCTCCAGAAACCTAGCATGGCCGTTCTCTCCTTCACTGCTGTGTCTCCAAAGCCGTCAGGCCTTGGAGAAACCCAGCTGCCAAGACAAGAGCCATCCCTTCCCTGGGCCTCACCATCACTGGACTGCAGGTCACCAGGGATGTCCAAGAGGGCAGAAACCAGGCCTCTCCCAGGGTTCCCACCACCTCCAGCAGGAAGCAGAGGGAGCAGCTTCACCAGCTGAGTGAGGAGGCCAGCAGGATTCAGCTCAGGGAAGATGTGGGGCACTCCGTAGTTTCAGGAAACTTCAGGAAAAGGAATCTTAGGTCTCAGAGCAATTAAAGAGCAGGAATGGGATTGGAGCAAGGAATGAGCAGAGCCTGGCCTGTTCTGTTTCTTACTCTATTTCGCCATAATGGCTTCCCCCACCCCCACAGCCCATAGCAGTAAGGTGATTTGAAGCTCATCACAGTTAGCCACAGATTGACATTAAAACTATTCATGATTAGCCATCTCACCGCTGTCTACCTACCTCAAGATTAGATGATGCTGCCACTATCTTACAATTCTCTTATAAAATCAAAAATCTCTCCATGAATGGAATTTATCTCACCAGTTGTGAATATGCACCGTGGTTTATTATCTTAGAGTTCTTTATTCTAGTATTTGCTTAAGCTACTTATCTAATTTATTACACACATTAGTTTTACATTGCAAATCCTATGTTAGGTGTAGAAAGAAAGTCCAATAGAATCTGGCATGGTTCCATTGGAATCAGTACCTTATCTGTTGCATCTATTGCATATCATGACCTTTTGATGTTTAATAGCCAACTCCTCCCCCTTACACATACACACAAACTAAGATGAGTCTCTGAAGGTACATCATGAATGGGTCAAATTTGCTCAAGAGTCATGGCTCTTACATGATATTACTATTAAACATTGGCATGTCTATTTAAGTAGTTTTAACAAGATGTTAATAAATGAATATTATTTCCTTGGGATAGCCAAATCACATCATGACTGCAACATGAATGCAGAAGTTAAAGAATTTGGTATCGGGAAGGGTCTCAGAAAGGACCCAGAACATGGTCTGTTAGGTTTCTTCCTCGATAGAGCAGTGTGGAAAATTTCACTCCTCACTCATCTAGTCATTGGCTCAATACCTGACCCTGGTGAGCAGATTCCGTCCATGTACCATACAATTAAAAAGAAAAATTTAAAGGAGATGACGTCTCTCTTTAAATTGGCCACGCAATGATGTAAAGGATGAAATTAAAATCCCTCGGGACCTTCCCATGAGCAGTATCATGCTCTTTGGAGAGAAAGGGAAGGGAAGGGTGGACATCTATGTGTGGGAATGTGCTGGGTTTGCGGCACAGCTCCTCTGGAATACAAGACAGGCACGAACCTCTTGAAGCCAGTTGGAGTCCAAGGTAAGCTGCTTCACAAACACTCAGCCAATAATAAAATGTTTTGAAAAGCACTTAAGCTTAATGGGTTGAGGTGTTAACTCAGTAGAAGCTTCTGTTACCATGGAGAGGGACTGTGCAAGAACAGAGCAACGCCACAGGACTGGAAAGGGAACGCCATCAGGAAGAGTCATGCCTCACACAGCAAACACACAACAAGGAGGCCTCCTGTACACAATGAATGGGCCCAGAATAATGGTGATGTTCCCAAGGGAGGTTCAGTCAGTACCAGAATAGTCTTCAGATCCCTTGATCAGGCTTCTTGATTCACCACTCTCCCCAGGCCTAACACAGACCAGACTTTCCAGAACCAACCCCTATACTTCTCATTCTTCCAACCTCCTCTTGGCCATTAGCTCAGAAGCCAAGGACCATGCCAAGACATCCTGGAGTGTGTAGACTGGTGTGTGCCTACTGGGATATCACAGGTTTTCATGTTACATTCCCCTAGAATCTCTGACACAAAGCAGGCCATAGAGACATCATCAGGCCCAGGAAGTTCTCCTGCGAGAAGGGTGATTTAGTTCTCCATGACTACTCAGTGATTAGTCTTTTATAATGTTGTTTCCTATCAAATAAAGCATTGCCTTTAAAAGGATTTCAGTTTCCAAACTTCCTGTAATTGCATCATACCCTGAATGCTCATGTCCTAGCACCTGTGCCATCTGGCAGCCATTCCAGTTCAGGGGCTGTGCAGCAAGGGAGAAAACTGGTTCATCCTAAGACCGTTCGACACCTGCCTTCCTGACGGTCTTCTATGGTGCAAGACCTTGGGAGGGGCTGAGTCATCAGCCAGTTCAGTGCCCTCTTGACCCATACTGTTGAGTCATCTGAGCAGTATTCAGAATCATTGCTGCTGGCTCAGCAACAATTTAATACTTTGAAATTTATCCTTCATCAGGAGTATCCAGGATCCCAGTCTGAGATTTATAACGTTCTTTGAAACAGACAATATTTTTTCTAATGAAAGAAGAAAACAACATAATTATTTATCTACAGAATGGGCAAAGCTCTGCCAAACCAGGTGGAAACGATGAGCTCTAGAGTTTGATTTTTCTGATTACGCAAGGCTTTTGGATACGGGTGGTCGAAAGGACACTTTATTCCCCTCCCTGTAGTTATGATTGCTCTGTTGCAGCTAATCAAACTCTAATTCATTAGAAACTGGGACAGGAACAGAAGAGAAAAATAAATAATGGCTTCCACCAGCCCTTGAAGTCCTCTGGGCATCTCTGATTACATTTGGCACCTAGGCCCTGCAAGACCGTGCACTCCATGAGTGTAGGGGCCTCATCTGGCTTGTTTACCAACGTATCTCCAACACCGAGATGAGTGCCTGGCACACTGTGGGCACTTAATAAGTATTTGCTGAGTGAAGCAATGAATGAGTGAATGAATGAATCAATCAACAAACCAGGCCAGAGTCATCCAGAGCAGCAGAGGGGCTAAATGTCATAGTGGATAGAACGTGCCATTGAAATCAAATGCCTTGGGTTGAGTCCCAAGTCTTCTGACTGGATGAACTTGGGTAAACTATCTATCTTATTTCTCTGAGCTATTTCCCCACCAATATATGGAAGTAACAATAATATATACAGTCTACAGGGCTATTTTGTGGAGTAAATGATAAATTCGTGTGAAAGTATTTCATAAAGTACCACTTGCTCACATTCGACATCTGGAAGTTACCATATATCCCACTGCCTGCCTCACCCCCATGCTCCTAATATCTCCCATCTCCACTTCCTCTCCATTCCCACCACCACTGCCTTAGCTGTGGTTCTCGTGATTAATCTCCCAGATAGCTCCAGACCCTTCCTAATGGGTCCCCTACCTTGAACTCTGCTCCTCTAAAGCCCCCTGCAGTTGATAAGCTTTGTGGGTAAGTGACTCCACAGGTGCACAGGGCCCCACACTTAAGGTTTAACACTCTGTGATTGCCATCTTGAAATTCTTTTTGTTTTTAATTGATTTTTCTCCCCAAATCCCCCCAGTACATAGCTGTATATTCTAGTTGTGGGTCCCTCTAGCTGTGGCATGTGGGATGCTGCCTCAACATGGCCTGATGAGCGGTGCCATGTCCGCGCCCAGGATCCAAACCAGCGAAACCCTGGGCCGCTGAAGCGGAGCGCATGAACTTAACCACTTGGCCACGGGGCCGGCCCCTTGAAATTCTTAATAATTTAGTGTTTTGGAAGTGAAGACCATGGGACAACGGACCATGAGCTGGGGACTTAAGGCCTTGGCTCATAGGTGCCACACCTTCCACTGCTTCCTGCCTCCTAGGACATGTTTTCAGTCACCCACTTGCCTGCACCCTGGCACTCTGGGCCCTGCCCAGCCTCCTACCTCTCTAACCCCTCTCGGTGACCAATGCCAACTCCACCCCCAGCAGGTCTGGGCACAGGTGTGGGGAGGGTCAGGGTTGTGTGAGCATGGCTCGCAGTGTCTAGGGGCGGGCACGGTGGTGGCTATCTCCGTCCCAGGCTGATAGTGCCACAGTATATTTGGCAGGTGACTTGGTGCAGGCAATCCTTGTGCCCACCCCAGACCCAGATACCTTGTGCATCCTGACACAGACATCACAACACTTGTAGGTCACCTGTCTGCTGAGGGTTGGAGCACCAGGCCTCTGGGAAGGGGAACTGCCTGGCTCCAGTTCCCTGTCTCTAGCTGGGGCACAGCCCATTATCCCAGCAGCTACTGCAAGGGGGAGCCCAGCAGCCAGTGGGCCACAGATGCCCCAAGTCCCGGGGTAGCGCCCCAGGCTCCTGGGAGGGTCTGCACTCACCCCACGAGTATCCATGTGCCTGACGGACGTGACATTCAATAGCAAATTTAAAAAACACCATGACAGGTTGAGGCACTGCAAAATAAAGGGAAAAGATCTATATTTTGGTATCTTTAACAGCATTTTTGTCTTGGTTTTTGAATAAGGGGCCCCACTTTTCATTTTGCCCTGGGCCCCAGTAGCTGGTCCTGACTCCCAATTTGACCCTCTAAAGCACGCCCCCAGTCATGTCACTTACCTGTGAAACTCCTTCAATGCTGTCCCGTAACTTGGAGCATCAAGTTCAAGCTTCATAGCTGGGCCACAGACCCTGCCCCATCCGGGCGTGCTGACTTCCTTGGCCTTGTACCCTTCTTCTCACCCACGCTCACCCTCCTCCTGGCCATCTTGAAATGTTGCAGCTTCCTGAACATGCTTTGCTTGCTTTACGTCACTGGTCCTCTCATGCTCTTCCCTCTATCACCATTCCCCGAGCCCCACTTTTATCTGACTACGTGTACTCAAGCCTCACCTCCTTCCATAGCCATCCCTGACCACTCCTAGCACCCCAGGTAGAGTCAGGTGCCCCTCTGCTGCACTCCCAGGGGAACCTTGTCGGGGCCATTGGCACTCTGTCCTCTAATCACTCATGTTCCTACCTGGGCTCTCCACCAGACTCATACAACAGGGACCATGTCTTATGTGACCTTCTGTTCCTAGCACCAAGCACAGTGTCTGGCACTTTTTTGGGAAAGTGAATGCATTACCAAGCCGGACATGCTGGCTCTCTCTGCCCATACTCCTCACTGTCTGCTTAGTGAGATGATCTGAATCAAACAAGTCAGTCACATCAGCCACTTTCTCTAGAGAGAGGAGTCTTTCCAATAACAAAGATGCCCAAGGCTCCATGTTAGGCTTATTTTATAGACCTACCACTTTCTGACCATGCTACCTTCCAGGATCCCTTGGGATCTCAGCCCCTGCTTATCACCAAACCTCAGGCGCCAAAATTGGAGATTAAAAAACACTGAGAATAGTATTACCATTCAATCCAGCTATTCCACTGCTGGGTATTTATCCAAAGAACATGAAAACATGAATGCATAAAGATACATGCACCCTATGAGCATTGCAGCATTATTCACAATAGCCAAGACTTAGAAGCAACCTAGGTGCCTAACAAGGGACAAATGTATAAAGAAGATGTGGTATATATACACAATGGAATACTACTAAGCTATAAAAAAAAAAAAGGATGAAATCTGGCCATTTGTGACAACATGGATGGACCTTGAGGGTATTATGCTAAGCAAAATAAGTCAGAGGGAGAAAGTCAAATACCACACGATCTCACTTGTAAGTAGAAGATAAAAACAACAACAAATACGTAGAGACAGAAATTGGATTGGTGGTTACCGTAGGGGAAGGGGGGAGGGAGGAGGGTGAAAGGGGTGATTAGGCACATGTGTACGGTGATGGGTTATAATTAGTCTTTGAGTGGTGAACATGATGTAGTCTACACAGAAATCGAAAAGCAATGTACACTTGAAATTTATATAATGTTATAGACCAATGTTACCACAATAAACAAAATAAAATTTTTTTAAAAAGCAAAACAACTTTTAAGTCATAAAAAGAAAAAACACTGGCTGGGGGCCAGCCCAGTGGTGTAGTGGTTAAGTTCACACCCTCCGCTTCAGGGGCCCGGCGTTTGCAGGTTCAGATCCCAGGCACAGACGTACACACCACTCATCAAGCCATGCTGTGGCAGTGTCCCACACATAAAATAGAGGGAGATTGGCACAGATGTTAGCTCAGGGCCAATTTCCCTCACCAAAAAAAACCCCAAAAAACAGAAAAAGAACACTGGACTCATTTTCTTAAGAGAATAAATCATTTTTTCTCTTCAGCACATTCAGAAAGCTCTAACAACTCAACCCCAGTACTTACATCTTCCCTCCACCACTTTCTTATGGAGATTGATGCCCCATATAGTGGGATTCATGATCTTGGACCTGGAATCTCAACACAAGCTTTTCAATCATCTGGTCCAGATCCCTCATCTTACACTTGCAGGAGGCCAAGTGGCTGCCCCTGATTGCAACCCTTGGGCCCATGATCCTTCCACAGCTCTATCAGGTCTCATGAACTGGGAATATTATTTACTGGCTATTAATTCATCCTTTTACCCATCACTCTTTGGAGATACAAGGTCGTCCTTGCTTCTGAGTTTCTTTTTTCCAGATCTCTAGACCACAATGTTATCCCCTCAATTATCCAGTAACTCAAAACCTACCACCGAGTACTAAAGTAACCCATGATTCTGGAATTCTCTATTGTCATTTCTCACTGGTGCTTTTTTTCCCCCCTGAATGTCCATCAGGTGGTTTAGCAAAAATCAGGAAGGGGAGAGATGAGACTACTGATAACCATCAGTGATGAGACAATACGGTTACTTCACTAAAGTCTGGGGGAGCTGATGATAAAGAAAGGACCACTGTTGACACGCAGTATTGACACAGTAGCCACACAAACCACATTCAGTATCTCCCTAAACCAGCTGCTCGCTTGCTTTTGGGGGCAATGTAATTGCTGCTCCCATGATTTCATGAACAATCCCCTCCTCTTCCAGCACCATTCATGGATTAGTTAATGAACTCGTAGGTTTCTGTTCTAGGCACAGCGCAATCTGCAAATCAGAAGCTTTCCAAGTAGACTGGAAATGAGTCATTTTATTGTACACACCCCCAGTCACCTTGCTAACAGCCCTCAGGTTTCAGAACTGTCCTTAGATATTCCTTTCAAGAAACACATGAACTCCTAAATATGACCTACGTCCTCACCAACCCCTCTCCACACTGTCTCCATCCTTCGCACACACTGTAAACTCAGAGAAATGTGGCCAGGAGAGAGCCAGACTATTTAGCGTGATGCAATGCAGCCTGCGCAACTTTTGCATAGCAATTCAGCAAACACAGTTTTAAGCATTCAATTCTACTTCTACAGCTTCTTAAAATTCCCTGCAATATAATTATACTGATGGGAATGCAGAAAGATAATTGCTTTTAGAGGAAAGTTTCTCCTTTGTTCCATGTTCATCTGGCTTCCAGAAATGGAACAAGAGCCCTTGAACAGCAGAAATACGCATCCATGTGTCTCTAGTTATCATTTATTTACAAAGATAGACCTTGACAAATGTAATTTGTTCAATAAAATTAAAAGGATGCACGATAATTCACTTAGACAAAGAGACTTGAAAGGGGACGTCATCGGGAGCAGTGCCGTCCATCATTCCAAATGATCAGCTGACTTTGAAGAAGTGGCAGGTGTTCCCCTTTTGGAATGTAGCATTGAAATAGTATTTAGAAGGGGGAAAAAAAGAAAGAGAGCTAGGAATTGGAGCAATTCTTTATTCAGGCAATAATTATACAAATTAGATCTATGAAAGCCAGAGAATGACTGGGCCTTGAACCCTGTCTGTGTGCATAGAACAATGGGGAAATTAATAATTAAATCTATTACATATGCTCATAATTCAATACAAAAGATACCTCAGTAGTTCAAACACTCCTGTATTTTCATTTGAATAAGGCTTTTACACATTCTCCTCATTATATATGTATTATATTTTAAATTTAACAGCTTATTTTGTTGCCTTTATGTTTGAATTAATAAGGGCACACTTTAATGCACTAATGGGGAATTGCATTAGCCGGCTTTGCAGACATAACTTTGAAAAATCTCCAGTTTCCCGAGGGTGAAGTCAATTTGCCCCATAACGCGTTGTCTCACAGACACATCTGGAATCTTGGAAGAATAGCTCCCCTCTACAAGCTTCTGATTTGGGCCTCTGTATCTCAAAGAGGATCCCCAGAGTAGAAACCTTGCTAAATTGAACAGACCCATCAAGATTGTCTTCCGGATTTTGCAACCTCTTAGCCAGCTAACGTGGTTTCCATGCCTGGCTCATGTTATTTTCCCAGACAGCAAAAATAATTTTCTTATGAAAAAGAAAAGGTTTATTTTAAATCCAATCATTCATTTTCTCTTTTTTGCTCTCTCCCTCCCTCTCTCCCTCTGGCTCCCTTCATATCCCTATTTTTAACTCTTCATTCTACCTCTGAACCAGGGAGAGTGGCAAAGAAAAGGAAGTTAGAGAAGCAAAGAGAGAGAAAGAGAGAGAGAAAAGAAAGTCTATCTTATGGTGGGTAACGGGCGGCCCACAATTGCTGAGGTGCCAATTAATGGCTCCAGAATTACTGGGGTTCCAGGACATGGGAAACCTTGGTTAAACTAGAGCATTCAAATCCAGGGGAGCAAAATGAGTTTACAAAGTGGGGGTCCCAGTTACCTAGAAAGTAGACTGACGCCACTGGAGGATTGAATGCTTAGGATATGACCATTGGACTATATCCATCCCTCTACGGCCCAGAAAAGAGACAAAAGAGAGGGAGAGAAAGAGGAAGCCTCACCAAATGCTCCTATTTTGGTACGAAGTGGCTGCCAGCATACCCGGGGCTGCCCAGGCACGCGTGGAGGCGCTTGCTGCTGCTGCCACTGCGGTATGACAAGGAGTTTTGTGCCTTCGGAGGAGCGCCAAATCCGATGATGCTAATTGCATTGCAGATTTCTAGCATCATTAGCAATTCTTAAAATTACATTTGCCCTGCTTAAGTTCTCTATTTCCAGCTTGGTATACGGAGGGGGCAGGTCTCTGAAGGGGATATAGGTTACAGAGAAATTCAATTGGACACGTTGGCTTCAGGTGTGCAGGTGGAGGCTGGCCGGCGGGAATCCACAGACCAGGAAAAATGCTTGTTTGTCTTATTTTAAATGCTGATTGCCGGGAGAATAAACAAAACCCGCAGCTAAATGGGCCTTAAAGGAACGCTGGGAATTTTGGAAAGAAAAAAAGCCTTACCGAATAACGGTTGGAACTAGCCCTGTGGGTCCTATGGCGACAAGCACATCCAAACACCCCGAGCAATGGAGTAACTTGCATTTGAAATAGTTGGTGCAGAAATAACCACTTCTCCCTCTCCTTTTGTTTGTTTGCATTTAAAACAAATGAATAAAATCCAGATGAATTGGTGTTTTTGCTTTGTTTGTTTGTTTCCTTAAAGAGAGCATATTCGCTCATTAGGAGAGCTAGACAGCCAGCTCCAGAAATAAAAGCCCCAAGTCCACGTCTCTTTTGGCAAGGACACTTTCCCCCATCGTTCCTCAGCTCCAGCATCTCAGTATCCTTGGGAAGGGAAAGGGACATCTCCGGAGGAGAGCAAAGTCGGAACCTGCCTCTCCCAAGGCTGCTGGCTCCCGACCCTGGGGCAGGGCGCTGTGAGGCTGGGACTTTCCACTGCGGAGTCACTGAGAAGCCAGCAACACCACCCCCTCACGGGGTGGCTTCTACTCTGAATCTAGCAACAGAAAGGGGGCCAGCTCCTGGGCACTTTTTCCAACAATTCCTACCATGTAATTAAATTGCTAAGCATATATAAATATACACACACACATGCATGCACATACGTACACTTAGAAATATATATTATATATACAGCTGTATGTATAAACACATGCATAGAACGAATGTATAGCTTTTAATTGGGCTGTCTTTTAAAAATAATTAAGCCACTTTTAATGAAATTCTGTTTAAGGCTGCCAGCAAGCCAAGGAGCCATCTTTTGCAGAGCGTTAATAAATTGAGCCATTCACACGGAGGATGGCTAGCTGTACCAGTCGCTTCATAGTATTTATTAATAAACGATCTCAGTTCCCTGCCATGGGCCAAGGACCACAGGGTCGGGAGCACTGAGGCAAGAGCAGCAAGCCAGGTCTCTCCTGCTCACTGTCACAGACAGTCCCCAGAGCTGCAGTGGGTTCAGGGTGCCGAGCTGGAAGCAGGGTTTGCCTCCTCTCAGAAAGGATCACAGCCTGAATTGAAATTCTGCCCAGGGAATGACAGGGCGACCAGGGCAGGGCTAGGGAGACCTTCAGAGCTCCCTGTAGCATCCGAGTGCATGCTGGCCAGGGCGGAGAAGGACATAGGGACCAGTTTTCCCACCCTGTGTCCCAGCTTCCTCATCCACAGAGTGAAAGAAGATAACGCCTTGTCAACCCCATCATATCAAGAAGATAAAAACAGAGAAAGGATTATTCAAATGTGAGGTGTTGACAGTGTGAATAATTTAAATTCTTAAAACAAGGGTAGAA
This sequence comes from Equus przewalskii, assembly GCF_037783145.1. Lineage (NCBI taxonomy): Eukaryota > Metazoa > Chordata > Mammalia > Perissodactyla > Equidae > Equus > Equus przewalskii. Next base: position 12,113,374 of record NC_091854.1, read on the forward strand.
GACTTTAACACAATGTTATAGGTCAACTATATCTCAATAAAACAGGCGCAAAAAGAGGGCAGTCATTCTCTAACAGCACATGGACAGTCTCTGCAGGACCAAACCAGGAATTCAGACAGGACTTCCCTTTAAGTTTTTCACAGCAAGAGGTATTTTGAGGGAAAGGAATGTCTGGTTTGGGTTTTGGTCAAAGGGATGGTTTACACAGTCTCACACTGAGAAATCTTTACAAACTATCCTGATTTTCTACCAAAAGCAAAGAGAGAGACTTGCTGCCACCGCGGGTCCGTTCCAGCGAGATGCTACCGCAGTATTCGGTGTCCCAGAACATGTCTCAAAGGGAAGAGGCCTGTGTGAAGTCCCCACAGTACACAGGAGGAAGCTGACACGCCCCTCCTTACACCGTTTATCCCGGTGGCTGGGCTCCATCGGGCATCGCTCTTGAAGATTCCTGAGAGAAGAAACGGAGCCAGTCAGCCCTCTTCCCTTCTGCCGAAGAGAGGAAAAGGCAGTGTAGCCCATAAAATGAAGGAAAACACTAATAACTCAGGGAAAGTTTCTCCTAATCTCAAACACAGAAAAGCAGGTACTTCTGAATGTCTGTAAGATCAGTTTGGCAAAAGACTGGGGCGAGGTTCAGATGATTTGACCACGCTAACAGCCATCATGTATTGGTCCGTGTGATCTGCCAGGAGGGCACTTCATATAGGTCCTGTGAGGAAGGCAGCAGTATTCCCATTTTACAGAACAGGAAACTGAGGCTCAAGAAGTTCAGCCGCTTATCCACAGTCCCAGAGCCCTCAGATGGCAAAGGCGCGATGCAGACACCATGAAGCCCACAAACGCGGGGCAGCTCACACTCCTTTTTCTTCCGCCAGCTCCTCACGCTCCGCCCAGCGTCCCTTTGGCCTCACAGCTGAGGCTGATGGGCTGTAGTTGAAATTTCCATCCACTTCCCAGGCCTGCGCTCCTAGGACACTGTGCTTACTAGCAAAAAAGGCAACTTCTGGGGCAGAAAAAGAAACTGCCCTTGTTCTCAAATCACTTCTAGATCTGACGACCCTGGTAAACAGGAGACGAATACCTAAAGCAGGCTTTCAGCACCAAGAAGGAAGGAAAGGGACAAACTGGGCCTAATTCCTAAGTCTCCAGAATGGGGGAAGCGGAGGAAGCCTTGATGCGGGGAGGGACCCGGATCCGGCCTAAACCAGCGCCTGCCCGGTCAAGACCAGTGAGGAGCCCGTGGAGAAAGGAGCGGGAGTAGGGGCGCGAGGGCGAGCGGGGACCGAGAGCCCCGGGGCGAGAAGCCATTTGTCCGGATGGGCAGAGGAGATGGCGAGGTGTAAACGGTGAGGCCGGCGTGAGAGGACAGCAGTCGCCTTTGAGGTGAAGACACTTTATTGCCATGTGAGAGGCAATTGGGAATCTCCGCAGGACGCTGAGAAGGGGAAATGAGGTGGCCAAGTGGCGGGGACCCGGGGCTGCGGGAGTCCCCTTTGCTCCCTGGGCCGCCCCCGGCCCGGCTCCCCGCCGCCTCCAGGGGGCGCTCGGGGTACAGGGCCGGGGGACACGCGGTCCAGGGTGCGGCGGGCTGGAGAGCCTGGGACCCCTTCGCCGGGAGTCAAACTCCCTCCCGCCGCGCAGTCCCCACGGCAGCCTCTCTGGGCCAACCCCGAGGTGCCCATCAGGCAAACAGACTTTCTATCACGTCCGCAGCCTTTTAAAAATAGAAAAATCGGGAGGTAGATTTAGCACCCAAAACCCTGTAACAGTGCCACTCAGAGCAAATGAAACATTAATAACATGGCGGGGGGAAGCCGGGGAGAGGGGCAGCGACTGATGAGAAACAAACACGCTTAGCCGTTTGGTGCTTAAAATGCTGAATTGGAGCATCTTAACACCAAATGGGGCACGACTCCCATCGCCGGGCAGGACTACATCGGACCTTCCCCCGGAGTGGAGCAGGAGCCGTGCTTTTGATGGGAGGGCAGGGTGGCGAGAGGTGGCCAGCGGCAACCCTGACCCCGCGTCCTAAACCCGACAATCCCGCGGCGCTGCGACGAGTCCTCCCTGGCTGCGACCGCGCTTCGGGCCGCGAGGATGTTCCTGTGGCGCCACCTAGTGTCCGAGGCGCAGACAACGCCCTGGCGAGGGCTGCAGGGACAGGCTGAGACCAATCCTGGGACCTCAGACTCTGGCCCCCACCTTGGAATGGGCTTGTCATCCTGTGGACCAGTGACACCCTTCGACCGGACAAAAAGCCTCCTCTCCAAACCCTTCTTCCTTCTGCCACCAAACCTAAATAGAAAATTTGCCAGAATGAGTGGAATAAATGACACTCCCTTTCGGTGAGACGTCCATGAGGTGATGTCTGGTTTTTCCAAAATACAATGGCAGGCAGATTATTAATTCATCCAGAAAAAATATTGATGATGTCATCGTATAAACATGAGTCCGGAGCAGAGCTGAGCCTCAGACCATCTGGAGGGGCCGCGTCTGAGAAACGCTGAACTAGAACTTTGAATGGGACAAAAAAAGAATCTTGTTTTATTTAATGGTAAGTTGAAGACCTCCAGAGAAGAAGATTCTGCAGGATAACGGAAAGAATAGAGAGGTGGGAGCCAGGATACTAGGGTTCTGACACTGACTCTGTGGCCACTTGTCTGTGTGACCTTGACCAGGGGCAAACAGTTTTTACCTCTCACAACAATGCTGTGAAGTCCGAATTATTATCTCCATGTGATAGATGAGAGAATAAGGGCTCCAGGAGGTTACCCAAGGTCAGACAGCAGGTCAGTGTCAAATCCAAGCTTCAAACCCATGTCTGCCCAACTCTGAAGCGTATAGTCCCTTCGCAAGACATTAAGTCCCTCTGTGCTTTGGCTTCTTCCATCTGCAGCGTGAAGGGGCTGTGCCAAGTGGTCACTTGGTCCCTTCTAGAGGCAGCAAACTCTGATCTAAGGTCTCACTGGTCCCTTAAAACCTACTTTTAGTGCTCACAAACCCTGTGGTGATAACAGAAGGGCCTTTAAAAAGGATTTATCTACCTATAAAAACCATTGAATTTTATTTTCAGCTATGGGCAAAAGAACACCAAAACAGACGTGTTGGAACATCAAACCTCCTTTAAACTTTAGGACAGTGGGGAATGAGGAGAAAATCCACACGGGGTGTGGAGTGACAACTTGGGGATCCCTGACGGAAACCAGACCTTCGGGCACTGCTTCTCACTGGAGCCACTGGCCTCCAGGGGATAATTACCTTCTGATAATTGTTTAGACCTGATAAATACTTGAAATTGGGCAGCCAACAGTTTATCTGGCTACCAGTTCAGATCTGGACAGAACTAGATTAAGGAGTCAGGCACATTTGCAATAACCTCAAAGATAAACCCTTCCTATCTGAGGCAGTTTATCTCCTCCTCAGGGGTCATGTTGCCCAGTAACTGCCACCTCCAAAAGAAGGGAGGGAGAAGCACACCAAAGGGCTACAGATCGGTCCTCAGCCCTCTCTTCCTCCTGGCCTCACAGGTCCCCAGCTTGAGGACAAGGGCTGGTCCTCTGCCCTGGTCTGGAAAGCCTGGGGAAATAGGTTGGCAAAGTGGGAACTGGGCAATTAGACTCAAAAGCCAAGGTCACCTGACTCTGAGGTCCATGTTTTCCTCACGGGCTCTTCCTCCACCCGCAGAGGGACAAATGAAAGGAACTTCAGGCCTCTGCAGCAAAGATAAGGCCAGGAACTGCAGCTCAGGTCCTGGACCCTGCTGGGCCCCAAACTCACCAGGTGAGCAAAGCCAAGTTGAAACTTCTCCAAACCTCAGCCTCCTCACCTCTAAACTCAGAGCTTAGAACTAAGTAATCTCTAAGACCCTACTGAGCCACCTCATGGAACTGAATTAACCAGTAGGAACACTTGCTGGTTGCAAAGAGGCCACCAGTTTCCCTGAAATACCACCTCCCCCAATCACGGCCTTCCTCAGTTCTCTTCCCAGCCTAAACTGCTCTCGTTCCCCGGACGTACCTCTCTCATTCCCTGGTCACATCCCTTCATCCTCAGTCTCCTTCTGACTGTTAGCAGCTGGCTCTACCAGGCGGCTGAGAGCACAGGAAGGTCACCACCTCATAAAGCAGCCGCTCCATCCCAGCACTGTCCCTGGGTGTGGCCACGCCCCTTATTTTCCATCTGTCATCAAGACGTGAGGCCACCTGTTGCCCACTCCCTCCTTCCACTCTTCCACCTTCCCACACGCAGACTCTTCAGCTTCACAATATTCCGTTGGGGGGTGGCGAGCTTCTTCCTCAGACAAGATCCTTTGCGATCAGATGCTGAGCCAGCCCCACCCTCGGCCCCACTGCTCCCTCACACTCCAGCCTGGAGCAGCGCTCCCATTGGGAAGCACCAAAAGAGGTCTCCAACTGCCCTCAGCCCTGGCCTGCCACCATCGCTCTCTTTTTTTTGTAACCCTTCAGGGGCCTTTTGGGGACCCATCGTTGAGCTAAATTCCAGGAGAGAACTTTCAAAAGAAACTAATAAAGCATTCTTTTTCCAAGAGCCTTTTCTCCCTCAAGAAACTCAAAGGAAACTAGGAATCCTGCACCTCCCTTTCCTTTTGGGGAGGTGAGGGCAAGGAAAGAGTATTGCTTTTCTCTGAAAGAGAAGTCCTAGAGGGTTGAGGTAATTCCTTTGTGGCGACAGAATAGTCTACTCCCTTCCGAGCTCCCCCACTGTGCTGGCCTTACAGTCAGCATTTATGAGGTGCTGGTTAATTGAACGGATGCTACGTTCTGATGGAATGAGTCAGTATAGTAGATTAGAAAACTAGATACCAGCAAAGGCTGACCATTCCACCCCTTCTTCAGACCACCCCACAGCCCTCCACTTCCCTCTCTGCCCAGCCTCAGACACAAGCAATGGGAGAAAGCTAACATATGACTTCTAAGGAAGCCCCTCACCTGGCCCCTGGGCCAGTGTGCTGTCCCTGGGTGCCTCTGTGCTCCGCCTTCCCTCTGAGCAGTGATTCATGGCAGATATTAGGGAGGAAACAGCATCCTTCAATTCTTTCTACCATTTCTCCTATCTTTATAGGGTTCTTATTAAGTGGTATCTTCAAACTTATTTATGTGATGTCATGCTAGGCAACAATGTTGTCAACATGCCACTTTCCATGAGCACTGAATTCAATATAAATAAGACCCACATAAATGCCACATTGGTTTCATGCAGAATCTTCTCTAGGCATGACTGGAAGCATAAATATCCACAGAGAGAGTAGTGAACGCCTAAAGATCACCAGATAATGGCAACTTTTGCTTACCGGGTGGTGGAAGAGCTCTCCCTTCCTTCTCCTCATCTGGAGTGATTGATCCCAGGAGGCCCAGCTTCTTACTGGAGCACAACTCAGTATGCTCTTAGAAGCCGATTTAGAAGCAGGGACACAAAATCGTGGGGGGCTGTCCGTTGCCAAAGAGTCAAGTCATTACCCTTCACGTTTTTGTTAGTTCCTTTTTGAATGTTGTGAAAGACACACAGATAAATGTCTCTTTTTCTTTTGCTGAGGAAGATTAGCCCTGAGCTAACATCTGTGCCAGTCGTCCTCCTGTTTGTATGTGGGTCACCACCACAGCATGGCTGACAAGTGATGTAGGTCCACACGTGGGCTCCAAACCCGTGAACCTGGGCTGCTGAAGTAGTGTGCACCAAACTTAACCAGTATGCCACAGGGCTAGCCCTAGACTAATGTCCTTTATCCCTGGTTTCATATGGAATGTGAATGGGATGGAGGAAGTGGGGAAGGGAAGGAAACTAGCCTTGGAGCAGGTCACGGGCCCAGCACTGTGTTGGGAACTTGGCGTTCTGCCCAAGCCCTCCAGTCTTGGCCAGTGGGGAAAGGAAGCAGGAGTTACTTCTTCTTGCATATGTGAATAAATGCTCATATTTGAAAAGAGCTTGAGCTGCAACCACACATGATGGAGCCCCCACAGGCTCCCCGTGTCTTCTCTGAGAGCGTCTCTTTCCTTTAATCAGGAAGAGCACGCTTCTTCATCCTCCGTGACTTTCATCATGCCGTTCCACTTGCCTTCAGTGCCTACCTACGCTCCACACCCTCCTTCCCAACCCCCTTTCACTGTTCAGGACTTGTTTAGACATCATCCCCAAGAAGGCTCCCTTGATTCTCTCCTGTCCATCTGGGTGGGCACCCATCTACACAGACGTCTTGTACTGCATTTGTCACCACTTTGTTGTAATACCCTGCTTATTTGTCTTGTTTCCCACGTTACTGTGAGCTCTTTGAAGACAGGGTCTTGCTCATACTTGCATCCCCAGCATCTGTTGGTTGAACCCTAGGCCACCACTTGCTGGAACAACCCCCCTTCAGTCTAAGAAAAAGATGCCCTTCTGGAAGAATGCAGGTCCATCTCTCCTACCCACCCCATACATACACTATCAGCCTTCAAGCAAGGCTTGGCCAGCATATGACTCCCTGGTTCAAATCTGCAAAAGAAGCTCCTTCCTCCTAGTGGATGCAGCCCTACAGCAAGGATCAAGGCTTGGCAAGGAGTCCATGAGCTAGATTTCTGTACCTACTTGCCCCTGACCCCAGGCACCCTTCACGAGTGTATCTGGTGGCCCTGGTTGGGTCAATGACTCAATCATGAGCACAGTGACCCACCTCTCCTGACCTCTGGCTCAGCTTCCAAGACACCAGGCTGCCTTTCTACCCTGCTGCTTCCTGCCCCTCCCCACCTCACCACAGCCGCTCTGGAGTGAAGAGCCCGTGTGTCTCCAAAGGCACAATGCCCTGTGAAACCCCAACCTGGCACCCAGGAGAGACAGGCTGCTGAGGTTCTGTTTCTTCCAGGCCCATCGCCGGCCAGCCTCCATTTGGGGCTGGGCACGTGGCTCATTTACATGGCTGGTTGGAGCCTTGGCAGTTGCAAGGGCTCAGATAGTTTCATATGTGTGGCTCATCATTAAACCTCCCCTTCAGGGTTTCTTGCCGCCTTTGGTTTGTGTCTCAATCTGGAGCAAATTTAAGCAAAGGTTTAAGCCTCTGTATTTCCTTGGTTTAATTAATAATTCATAATAAAAATTTAATCAAGGCATAAGCTTTTGTGGAAGGTTATAAAACACTTTTATTTGCCCTGGAGATCAGAATGACCACTTTCTAAATCTGTGAAGTGATTTTTTTTTTCCCAAATGAGAACATTTTACTCTCAACTGTAAATTTCATCTGTTTGCCATATGTAACCACAGAGAATCTGTTTATTGACTTAGTATATTAGAAGTAGTTAGGCAGGAAGAAAAATAAACCCGAACTCCAGACGGGAGAAAATACAGGGAAGGAACGAGGAGTTGGAGGTAAAGTTTAGCACAAGTCTGGCTGAAAGTATAACAAGGAGAGACCAATGACGGCACCCACCTCCCAAAGGAGAGGACAGGGATAGCGACCAGACCTGGAGACAAAGAAATTGGCTGGATGGCAATTGCAAGCTAGTCAAGATCTTTGGAGAAAAAAAGCAGAGAATGCAATGGAAAAAATGGAGCAGTGAAAGGATGTCAGACGCTGGAGACGAGTGTCAGGGGGCTGTGGAGCCCTGCTTATTAAAGTCTGTAACACGGGCCAGGTTTCCACCTGCCCAGATGGCAGAGAGGGGTTCTTGCCTAGAGGCAGAGAGAGAGTCCAGGCCAGGGTGACTCGGACCCCCATCCTTGGACAAAGCTAAACCACTAGGAAAACTACCTCAAAATAAGGATTCCTCGGCGTCCAAGTTAAATGCCTTTCAAAGCCCTGAGGCGGCTGCGCTGTGCAGCCAGGTTTGGGAAGCCGTGGTCCAGGTGACCTTTCAAGGATCAGCACTAACTCGCTGAGATTTTTTAAATTAGGTCAAGAGAGGAAGGACAGAGTGGATGCAGAAGACCTGGGCCCAATCCATAGATTCCTGCGATAATGTATAATAATCACTTGTTCTGAAGTGTGTGGTTGCCCCCTTTAATCTGACAACAATCCAGAAAGAGGGGGATTATTGTCCCAAGTTTACAAAGGAGGAGATGGAGCCTCAGAGAGGGGAGGTGACTGGCCCAAGCCATGCTGCTGGGGCGCGGCAGGGGCGGGTGCGTGTGGGGGACTCCTGGCTGCAGATCCATCCTCAACCCCGATAGCCTGTGGACCAGTCCTCCCTGAAGGACCTCCTTGAAGTCAGAGGAGGTGTAACACAGGGGTTGAGGCTGGGAAAGGTTATGAAGGAGAAGCCCTGCACTGCAGGCACCGGGTCAGACTTGGGAGTCCAGCGTGGGATGGATACAAAGAAATGGACGCCTGGAGCCTAGTGGCCACCAGCAATTTTCCCACGTGGAAAAAGTCACTTGGATCCTAGCTTGGTAGTATTCACTTTAAATAAGAAGTCTGGGCCTTTCTTTGTTCAAGCCACACCCCTCACCTCCAGCCCCGGCCTCAGCCCCAATCTTACCCCCAGACTTCCCATGCACCCTGGTGTGAGTGGCTAGCACACACCGGGATGAAAAGCTCTTTTGAGAGAAAGTGCTAAGTGGAGGCCCGAAGGACCAAGGTGTTGCAGGTGTTTGTGCGTCTGGTTATAAGAAAAGTTCCTGGGCTTCCGAGCCGTGACCTAAAGGCACTCACTTCCGAGCGGAGGGCGTCAGCACAGAGGAAGAGACCAGCAGTGCTCCGAGGAGCCTTCTGAGCTGGCGGCATGATGCGTACCCTGCGGCGCTGACGGGCCCACCTGCATGAATGGGCTCCACGCTGGCTTGGAGGCCCCCCTTCACTGAGGGCTTGGGTCAGTCCCATGAATCTCTCCATCACCTACCTGTTGGTCTGTTTAAATGCATATCCTTCCTCATTACAAAGGAGATTGGAGAAACCTTACATAAATGCCTGTATGATAAACTGCAAGTGGGTTAGAAATAAAAAGAAAACACAAAGCTATGGAACATGGAACAAGGATGCAGCTACAGCAAAAATTCCAACTACATATGCTTATTTTAAATCAGGCATAGATTTGTCTTTGTTTTCCAGCTGCCATGGCCAAACAAAAAGTTGGAGGTGGGGGCCAGCCTGGTGGCATAGTGGTTGGGTTTACACACTCTGCTTCGGCAGCCCAGGGTTCATGGATTTGGATCCCAGGTGCGGACCTACACACCACTCATCAAACTGTGCTGACTACGCATCCCACATACAAAATAGAGGAAGATTGGCACAGATGTTAGCTCAGCGACAATCTTCCTCAAGCAAAAAGAGGAAGATTGGCAACAGATGTTAGCTCAGGGCCAGTCTGCCGCACCAAAAAAAAAAAAGAAAGAAAGAAAGAAAAAAGTTGGAGGCAGAGTATCTGATTTGTTAGAGATTTCAGTGACCATAAGATAAAAACAAACCAGGCTCATGAAATAAGTCAGTCACAAAAGGACAAATACTGTATGTTTCCACTTATGAGGTCCCTAGAGTAGTCAAATTCATTGAGACAGAAAGTGGAACGGTGGCTGTCAGGGACTGGCGGGGGAGGAGGTGGTGTGTTCTTGTCGGATGGATACAGAGGTTCAGTTGGGAAGATGGAAAGAGTTCAGGAGATGGACAGTGGTGATGGTACACAGCATGGTAAACGTGCTTATTGCCTCTGAACTGTATGCCTAAAATTGGTTAAGATGGTAAATTTTGTGTTATGTGTATTTTACCACAATTAAAAAATGTATAACTTGAAAAAAAAAAGCGCAAACAAATAATCAAAAATACAACCAGGCCCTCAGGAGAAGCTGAACCACTTCTGATCCTAAGATCGGGAAGAAGTTTCTCCTTAGGGCACCACTAGAAGACCTGCTCGTAGAGGATGGCGTCACATGCCGACAGTAGAGGCCTTTCCTGGCTCTCAACCTAGGGTGATGGCTTGACACTAAACGCAGTGCAGTCAAAGTGTACAGTGGGGCAAGGGCAGTGTCATGCAGGCCAGACAAGCACACTCAGGCTCAGCGAGGCAGGAGAAGCCGTCTGCTCATGTGGCTGTCCTCCTGCAGAGGCCACAGCGTAGGGGACCTTGTGACAATGCCACCGTTGCCCAGTTTAAATGAGACTTGCAAATATTGCCACTTGACCACCCACCAGAGTGAACACTGATATGAGGCTGGTGCCCCCAAGTTCTCCAGCCTTCAAGGCCGAACTCTTCCCTAACTCAGCTCTCATGCCAGGAGGCTGTGGGAAAGCCAGTCTTCAGCGTGTCCGTCCCATCCCAGGTGTTTCTGAGAATCCTCGAGTCATGTATCCCTGTTCCAGAGGTCAGGCCCCTTCGTGACTTGTCACGTTACCCTGGACTGTACTCTACTCCATCTAGATCTGCTCTAGCTGCCCCACAGCATAGACACAGGCCCCTCCTCTACTCCAGAACATAATCAAACAAACCTAGAATGTTCATCAAGATTTCCTGAAAGCTTAAAGATAGCAGAAGGGAATTATAAAATAGAAACAAAAAGCTTACACCCTGGAGATAGGGAGCCCCAGCTCTCTTTGTCCCCAGCCCCTAACTTGCCTCCACGTTTCAGGGGCCAGTCTGATTTCCCCCAATTAAACGCTTTGTCCGTGTCCCCTTGATCTAGAACTTAGTTTCCCTAGTACCTTTCAGGGTACAGTAGGAGATCAAAACATCTCAGGCTGGCCTCCAGGTCAACACAATGATAATCTCAGAGATGCCGCTCTGCATGTAGAGAGGACAGCCCATCACGTTATTTTAGGGAGCCACCTAGCTCCTCTGTGTCTCAAATACCACCATTCCAAATAGGCTTTACTTGATCATGACTGAATGGCCATTAAATCCCTTCCTCCAAAATAAAGGACCATTGCCCTCAACGATGGATCATTAAGTTGCAATGAGTATGTCCCTATTTCTAGTTACCATATTTCCAAAATTGTAGGGTGCCTCTGAATTCCAGCAGCCCCCTTATCCCACTTCCACTGCAGTGGAGCCAAGGGCGCTGGCCTCACTCCTTCTGCCCAGCATACTCCTTCTGGCGGTGGATTGGATTGCTTTAAATGTTTGCAGCCTGGTAATTTTTGGACTCATTTGCAAGGCAAATGCAGACTATCTAAAATTAAGGTTCAGTGATGTGGGGCGCTAGCTGAGGATTTCTTTTGTTTGTTTTGCTTTAAAACCACAGTCTTGCTCTACGAGATTGTTATCACAGATCTAGCAAGAGGGCTGGTGGCTTTTAGTTACTGTATCAAATCTATTCTACTCCTCCTGATGAAGCTTGGATGAATACGTCCTCATGGAAAGAACCGTCAAGGTAGGGTCGTGGGCTGGTCACAGGTGAGTGCCTGTGCTGTTAGGGACAGGGCCAGGCTGGAGAGTCAGCCTGGCCTGGGGGCTGGGCTCTATGCTGGTGTTATTGGTCATGGTCCCCAACGGGAGGCTCTGGGCCCTGATTCCTCTTAGGGAAGTACAGTGTAGAGAGTTTGGTCGACTTCAAAGCCGCATGCAACTTCCTCAGATCTTTATTTCAGACTCAACTGAGTCTGATCCAGACACAGGGGGCAGGGGTGGGGAGGGGCGGTGCAGCGTTCAACTTAGTTTACTCTTGGCAAAACAGATCTTCCCGAGCCTCAGGGGGGGAAAAGCAGCTTAGACAGATATAAACAGGCTCTGAGGCCCTTTGGACATCAAATAACACTAGCAAAACAACGTTTCGATGAGTTAAGTGTAAATCAATCAGAAACATATGGACTGCATTTCCCTGAGAATACACAGGGGTTTACAAATTACAGGCGCAGGGGTTTGGCAAAATGCAATTCAGGTTTTGCCAAACCTAAAATGTTTGGAGAAGATTTAAAGAAAGTAGACTGACCCCAAATGCCTTCAACTCTGCCCATCCCTGACACTGATAATATCCCACACAACCACAAGCATTTAAGTGCATGGGGTTTAAGAGATTTATGTGTTGAATAAACTTAACTACTCACAACAAGCTGAGATTCTTTTCCAAATGAACGTTCATAGAAAACAGAAACTGCCAAGTGACTGCGCTCACAAAAGGGAGAAAACGTTTACCTTTCGAGTTGGGCCAAGGAAATATACCTACATGTTTAAACGTGCAACAAAACGGGATGTTCTGAGCTTTATAGCCTATAACTGCATATTCATGGAGCACAGGCTCTGCTTTTCCTCAGTGTGGGTCTGTCTTTGCAGGACCAGTGATATGAGTCCATTTGTTGTGTATGAGGACAATATGTTCATAAACATGCTGGTGTCTCAGTTGCATGGTGACTCTCCCACATGTGGCAGTGGGCCTCTGAGGTATTTCTGTCTCAAAGAAAGGTCGTCCCAATGGAACTAGGTCACCCAAGATCTAAATATTTCGGTTTTGATACTCAAAAGTAAAGACATGAAAGACTGGGTGGCCCCCACTCTGAGATGAGATCAAGTCCCCAGACTGGATCGGAGGCAAGGAGAGTGGAAGGGAAATAAGAAGACTCTAAAGTGAGGTCCCTGATAAAGCCCTACCACCACTGCCTCTGCCACCCGGCCCTGCACAATTGCTTGGAGGGTGGAGGGGAATGCAGGAAAGACCAAACAGGTTCGGGGATTGAAGAACGAAGGACATCTCTGCTCTTCTTTCTTGTGCCAGGAGGGCAGCGACACTGCAGCGGGACCCGGCTCCCAGCATGGGCAGGAGCAGCAGAGTGGAAGCGACTCCTGGTGCGCCCAGATCGAGAGCTCTGTGACAGCCCCACGGACTTTCCACAGCCCAGGAGCAACATGGGAGGGGGCAGGATTTCCTCCAGGCCCTTAGAAAGGGGCACAGAAGCAGGAGAAAAGAATCAGATCTGTACAGGCCTTGCCTGGGGAGTGAGCAAGTGCAGCCGCAAAGGGGCATGGGGCAGCGACCAAGAACGGGACGGTATGATACAGACCTGGGAGGCTGGTGTGGACAGATGACCTGGCTCAGAGGCCCTTCTCTCCACTCCCTGCAGCCTCCCCTTATCCAGAATGGGGACACAATCCCCAGGGATAGAAAACTATCCCGCGGTAACAGAAATTGTCAGCCACCAAGCAGAATGAGGATTTGAAATGGAAATGACATTGATTTAAACAAAAAAGTAACGTTTCTTACACACTCGGGCTGTGTTCTGAGATTCTTGCGTTCTCAGGTGAGCAAGGTCACAAACTGATGGTCAGAGGTAGCGAGCCCTTTAGACTGGTCGTGATACACCCTGACCTCTAGGGGGCAGTCGAAGCTCCGCCCACCTGACTCATCCCGAGGAGGAAAGGAAAGTTGATCAGGGTCTTCAGGGAAGGGCCAAGAGGGCCAGATTTCAGATGAAGGAACAAAGGGATCGTGAATCGACCTGGAGCACATGGAAACCCCCCCTTGCATTGTTTCTCTCCGCACAGAATCCCAAACATCTGAGCCCCTGATGTAGGGAGGTGGGGTCCACAGATAGTTGAGAAACAACCTCTTCCCGCCCTCCGCTCCCCTGGAGTGAGGGCTTAGGCAGGGCTGCCCTCAGCCTCCCTGAGAAGCTGGGCCTCTCTTGTTTGGTCACTTTGTGGGGGCTGGAGTCTTCCTCTTGCCTTCAGGGGCCCTCGGGGCTAAGGCTGGGCATGGACTCAGCGCCAACGGGTGAGGAGGCCAGGCAGGGGCCTCCAGTAGGTGTTTCATGAACAGGGCAGAGAAAATGCAAATATCTACAGTAAAAAAATACAGGGGAGATATATACATATATGGTTTTTTGTGTGTTTTTTTGGTCGCTCAAAAAATTCTTGCTCCTTTAGTGGGATCTCTGAGATGGTTTGGAGAATTCTGTTCGTTGGTGGTTCCCAAGTGGGAACACATGGGCCACTCCAAAACGAACAGAAAATTGTTTTCCTGTGTCCCTAAAGATAGAAGCTGGAATTTGTCTTTAGGGGAAAGGCTTCCTTCCTTCTGGTGTTCCCTTTAGTGTCCCTTTGGGTCATGCGGATGTCTGTCAAGAGCCTCCTGTGGTCCTGACCTCAGTGAAGTGCCATATGCAAAGACTAGTTTAGACGGGACATTAGGAGCAGAAAGTCTTCATTATTTAACAATTCTGGGACGGCCACTTAATAGGAAACTACTTAAGAGAGACAATTTTATAGTAAATAGGAAGGGAAAAAAGGTTTGATTGAGGCTTGAACTTGAAAAGTAAAACTCAAAGGACCACCTCGTGGCAGAATTGTTGAAGTTCCATGCTCCACTTCAGCAGCCCAGGTTCCACGATTCAGCTCCGGGGTGCAGACCTGCTCCACTCATCAACCATGCTGTGGAGGCATCACATACAAAAAATAGAGGAAGATTAGCACAGCTGTTAGCTCAGGGCCAATCTTCCTCAAGCAAAAAAAAAAAAGAGGAGGATTGTCAATGGATGTTAGCTCAGGGTGAATCTTCCTCACACACACAAAAAACCCCCCCAAAATTACAAAATTAAGCTTTTTCAAATTTTATATTGAACACCATTTTTTATAATTATAAATATGCATTAATTCATACTAAAACAAAAATTGAGTCATTTATTTTAGAAAAATTTTTCAAAATACTGGTACAATAGCACTAAATCTTTTGCTTTGTATTTTACTTTTACAGCCAATCATATAAAGAGACATTTTTACAAAAGTAGGCGAGAGCTTTATGAATTTTCCCAAAGGCTTCTCATGATTGTTTGATCCATACACTTTTTCTTTGAAGTGCCTCTGGAGTCACTATTTCTGCCAATTGTTTTTCCCACTGTTAACCGGCACACCTCCACCACGCCCCTATTTTTCACAGTTTGCTATGATTCCAGCAATTCTCCACCTTGAGTCACCTCAATGCCATGAAATCCTCCATCTTTTGCAGGATTTGAAACTTGGCTTTGAAATAGATTTGCATGGCTTGCATTGTCGTGTCACATGTTTATGATATCCCACAGTCATCAGGAGACTGATCCAAAAAGGGCTCCGGGGGGTGGATGGGAGAGGAGCAACAGTGGATGTTCATGCGCAAATATTTTTGTGTTATCATGACTTTCATTTCCCTATACAACCTTGTAACTATAGGAACTCCAATAACGAACAGTTGGATCACCTCTATAATGATGTTGTTTAAAATAGGGGGAAGAATCAATATGTCTCTACAGGAAGGGTTGTTGTTTGTGGGGTCTTTTAAAACTTTTCCCTTCCTCTCTCCTTCCTCTCTTGGCCTTTTTGAGGAGGACATCCAGCAACCTCAGCCTCTAGTTGAGACCTTCAATTTGCAGTTTAGAATAGCTCCGGGAGGGTAGCATGAGCCCCATGGCCTTTGACCAGAAAGGAGGTTGAACAATGATTGCAGTCCAAACCTCTAGTTAGAAAGAATGTTCATTTGCCTGGGTGTCCCCGGAGCCAGAGATAAAAGCGATGAGGATGATGGTAGTAAAACATAACTGGTATCTTTAACAAGTAAGAAATAAACGGTGTCATCAGAAAATGCTTTCGTTTGGTCCTCCTCCACTGCCCACTTAAGTCAGCCCTGTGGGCCAGCATTCCCTGCATCCCTGTGGAATCTCAGGCTGCTAATCCTTTCAGTTGAGATAATTAAGTCTTCTGGTCACTTCTAATCACAGGAACAGACAAAGTTCAGGAACTAACATGCCCAGTTCCATGCCATAATCGAAAATGCCAACTCACTTCTCCTATCCCGAAGCATGGGCCTGCTTCAGGGGGGAAGGTTCCAGAGGTAAAGGTGGGCAGTGGGGGTGGAGGACGAGCTAGGCTTTTCTATTTCCTGCCCCTAGACCCACACACCCACGTTTCTACTCTTCCCCTGGGCTCTCGTCGAAAGGGTCACGGGCTCTTTAAGAGTGAAAGTGGGGCAGAGAGGAGGAGGGGGCGCAGGGACTGCCCGTGGGCTGGGCGTGGGTTCCTCTGACCGTGTGGAGGGTGGTTCTGTCATTTCTTGCCCAAGCGGGGACACTTCTGAGAGCGAAAGTAGGCATGCTTTGTAATTACAGCAGAACAACAGATACCAACTAGGACTGGCAAAGAGGACATGTGGTCAATCTGTTTAAAGCTGACTTCCTGTGGCTCTGGTGGGTCTTCCAGCCAGGATCTCTCATCTGAAGTGCTGCTAACTGAGGTGGCGCGTCCGCCTCTGCCCAGCTGCTTACGTGTCCCTCCTAACTCTGGGGTTCTCCAGACCGTTCCCCGACGGGTTCTCTTTTGGGCTCCCACCACTCCTCCAGAGAGTCTTCTTAGAGCTAGAAGACCGGTCCAGGCCACCCTCCCATGGGGCCTCTCAGGTCCGCGGGAAACGTGTTCACTGCCCTGCTGGTGATGGTGGGCGGTGCTGCAGAACACAAACAATTTATTTTGGAAGAAATTTTCTATCCAATCTCTGCCACTATTTTGACCTTTGACTCTTCTGATGGTCAGCGAATTGCTGGAAGGTCAGTTCTGGGTCATCTCCTTTGCACATCTTACTTTGGTGGCCAGCATCTCACTATGAAAAATGACAGAAATTGGCACTCATCATTGAAAGAAATTGGCACTCTTGGTCTTAAGGACTTCAGCTGAAACTACAACAGAAAAGGTTCTTTTGCCATCCTTTCATAACAACAAAAATAATAACAATACTAGTCGCTCTGCCTTCCTGTTACTGTAGAACAGTGCCTATGCTAAGGGCTTACGAGATCATCTCATTCAGTTTTTACAACAACTCATGAGGTGGGTACTCTTATTAGCCATGTTTAGAGATGAAGAAACTGAGGTTTGGAGAGTAAGTTAGTTTGCTGCAAATCACACAGTTGATAAAGAGCAGATTTCTCTCACTGTAGAGGATTGTGGAATTCAGAACTTTGATTCCAACAGGACACTCTACTCATGATAACTCTTGGGGCCAATTAATGGTCCCTATGTGCTGTAAGTTTGGAGCCAGTTGAGGGATCAAAACATCAGCTCTATTGCTAGAAAAAGCTGGGTAGGAGAATGCAACTGAACTTAGAACCAAACAAGCCTTCCTGCTCTTTCTTCTCTGAGTTGACCTCACTCCCTGTCCCCCACCATACCCACCAGTCAGATGCCCACTGAAGGAGTAGGGCCTCCCCAGCTGCACTTGCCATGGTGGGGAGGCTCACACAGAGGGGCGTGCACTCCCCCGGGGGTCAGGCACATCTCACAGGCCCAACAGGGTTCCAGCGCCTCTCCAATAGAAGTCACATTCCAGGCTGTGGGCAGTCAGGCCAGCCAGTCACGTCCACCTGCTCTGGGGGGACCGAGGCGAGAGAGGGGCTGAGAGATGTGAGGAGCTCTGTGATGGTTAGTATGCTAGAACCAAGGCTCTGCTTGGAGAGGAAGATGCTGAGGTCACTGGTGGGGCCTAGAGACACAGTAACTTTGGGGAAGGGAGAAACTCGGAATTGTTCATATAGGTGCCATTGGCTTTGAGGAGCCAGCCTCCAAGTGGGAAGTTAACTGCAAGAGAGGAGTCAGCAGCAGCAGAGGAAATTCTAGGTCTTTTCCTGGCTTATGTGGCACATTGCGGGCTGGCCCTTGAACCACGTTGTGTTCCTATTTTCCCCTGCATCTTGCCTCTTGGTTAGAATGTGGTACCAGGCATGTGGGACTTGTTAACTGTTGAGTGTGAGGTTGCATCCGTATTCATGAAAGCACCCAGAGATTTACGCAGGCCTCATCAGCATGAAATGTCCAGTGAGACTCAATAACCAGCCCACACCCACCCCGTATTAGTTTTCTTTTGCGGCTGCAACAAATCACCACACTTAGTGACATAACCACACAGATTTATTATCTTACAGTTCTTGAGGTCAGAAGTCTGAAATGGGTCTCACTAGGCTAAAATCAAGGTGTCGTCAGAGCTGTTCCTTTCTAGAATCTGTTTTCTGACTTTATGCAGCTTCTAGAGGCTGCCCATATGCCTAGGCTCATGGCCCCCTTCCCTCTTCAAAGCCAACAATGGCCAGTCCAGTCTTTTTCACATTGCATCACCAGACGCTGGTTTTTCTTCATGTTCCATCTTTGAAGGACCCTTGTGATTACACTGGACCCACCCAGATAATCCAGGATAATCTCCCTATTTTAAAGTCTGCTGATTAGCCAACTTAATTCCATCCACAACCTTAATTCTCCCTTGCTATATAACATAACATATGCACAGGTTCTGGAGATTACAACGTGGACATCTTTGGAAGGTCGTTATGCTGACTAGCACACCCCCTCAACCCTGCCAAGCATTGCACACACACATACACACACACACCTGACATACCTAACTACTCCCAAAGAGGAAATTTGAACAATGAACTCACTCGTATCTGGTGGCTCCTGCATCTGTCTTAATTGGTCCCTCTTCTAAGTAAGGCTGATTTTTACTTTTTGAGACATCACAGATTCACTGCTTGCTTATTTTTAATCTTATTTTAAGTTGGAAATGCTTTAACCCAATTAGGAACAGCGCGTGGTATTCACATGTGATCTCAAGCCAGTTATGGATTCATTTCAATCGGGCGTCAGCTGATGGCAGCCCTTTAATGCCAGGCACTCCCGGAGGTGTGCTGGGGGGCTCCCAGCCTCCACAGTCACATCTGCATGTCTTCAGAGCTGCTTCCTAGCAGTGGAAGTGTTAACTGCATGATTAAAGATCATGAGCAGAAAGAAATATTTTATATTTTTAAAACCCCACAGTTATCAATCTTTATTATAAAAAACATATGTGCCTGCCCTTCTGTAGTAGACGTGTTCCTGACTGGGTATATGTAAATCAAATTCTTTATAAATTGAGTCATATTTTAAATGCGCTAGGGGAGCTGGCTATTTAAAGGGATCCTGCTGTGAATCTTTTTGTCAAGCCAAGAGGCTGTTTGTGATGCTAATTTTCACCCCTTAATTTGTCTGTTTTGTAGGTGCAGATTTTCATGAAAATCCCCCAAATTCACAAACCAAAGCAACGCACACCTGTATCCTATATTTCAAGGGTATCTTTTTCATAAGAGCTCAAAGAGCTGTCGGGTGGATTATCTCATTTATCTTCCCAATATTCTTCCAAAGGAGTTTGGGCCAGTCATTATTATCCTCAAAGGAGGTGTAACTGTCTCCCAGACAGCCACGGCCTCGCAGGGGGGCCCATGAAAGGCGAAGGCGTGCTCAGCTGAGAGCTGTTTATTTTCCAATTAGCAATAGGCTCTGTTCTGGGAAGAGTGCTTTGGGAGGTTTTCTTTAGAGTCTAGAATGTGCTTTTTTTTGCTACTCTTTGTCACTACTGTCCAGATCGAGAAACTGGGGAACAGAGAAATTAAGTCTTTACAATGTTTTAAATGTTCCCTGAAAGCACAGGATGCATAAGACATGGTTTTGGAGTGGGGCTGGGTAAATGTCAAGATGGCCTGCTGGGCTCCTGACCTGGAGTTGCCACCTAGTGGGGGTGACGGGTAATGACAACACCTAGGATGTAACATTAGGAAACATGGACACCTTCAGCTAGACTGCAATTTTCTTCTCCCAAGGGTTTTATGGATGGGACCTCGTTCAAAATACTGTCAGGTAAGGTCGGCTTTGCTTTTATTTTTTTGTATCGCAAGGAAACTTAGAGATTAGTGATTTTCCAAAAGTCACATGGCAGGTAAGTGACACAGCCAGGGCTTAATTCCAAGTCTGCCTCATTCCAAAAACATGTGCTTCACATGTCACTACTGTGGAACACATGTCACTACTATGGAACACAGGCACAAGCAATGGGCTTTGTGGGTGTAGTGGCAGGAACAATAGATTCTGACTCTCAGGATCAAAGGAACTGTCCCAGAGAGATGCTATTTGAACCAGGTGTTGAATGGTGAGAAGGGTTTCCTTAGAGAATTGGGAAAAGAAAATGGGCAAAGGCTTAAAAGAATATCTGAGTGGTCTGGTACTCCCAGGTTATGAGAGAGTTGTAGTGATGAACAAGGCTGAAAGGGGAGTTAGGGATATATCATAAAAGTCTTGAATACTTCATTAAAAGAGCTGAAACTCTTTCCCACAGTGCTGGGAAGCCACTGAGTCTCTTTGAGGGAGGGAGCAAATTCTCTCTGGGAGACACTTCTGTCATCAGTGTGAAGAATGAGTTTGAGCCAGAAGATGAAATCTTGATACTTAAAGTTAGATAGTATTCTCTCCACCAGTAGAAAGAAAACGCAACCTTGTGGACACTGCCTGAACCCCAGTGGGAAAAGAGGCAGTCAGAATGGGAAGCCATGTTCCTGACTGCAAGACTAATCCTTTCTCTCTTTGTTTTTCTCCCTCTTGCTCTGTGCAAGGTTGCTGAGCTGGACCTGCTCCAGACATCTGGGAGGCAGGGAGCAGCACCCTGGGAACCCGTCCTCCTGGGTTTTAGGCAGCTGGACTCCAACTCCGAGTGACCTTGGGCAAGTCATTCCTCCCCCTGGGCTGCGGGCACCTCCTCTGTAATCTGGAAGCTCTGGCCTAAATCTGTGATTCTTCTCCCTACTCCCCAAACCGTCAGTCTCTTTATTTATGAATTTTTATTGTGGTAAAATATATGTATTATCATTTTAACCAGTTTCAAGTATACAGCTCAGTGGCCTTAGGTACATTCACATTCTTGTGCAACCGTCACCACCCATCTCCAGAACTTTTTCATCTTCCCAAACTGAAACTCTGTACCCATTAAACAATAATTACCCTCTGCCCCCTCTCCCCAGCCCCTGGCAACCATCCTTCTTCCTGTCTCTATGAATTTGACCACTCTAGGTACCTATATAAGCGGAATCATACAGTGTTTGTCTTTTTTGACTGCCTTATTTCACTTAGCATAACATCCTCAAGGTTCATCCCTGTTGTAGCATGTGTCAGGAATTTCCTTCCTTTTAAAGGCTGAAAAATATTCCATTATATGTACAGACTATATTTTGCTTACCCATTCATCTGTCGATAGACACTTGGGTAGTCTCTATTTTTTCAAACAAAACTGTACTGGAGCCCAGGTTGAAATCAGATAAAAGCAGGTGGCTGGGGCTAGCCCCCTCCTTTTTCCCTCTTACCAAACCAAATGGCTGGACCCTTGAATAAAAGAAAGGAGAGCAAGGCCAGTCCTGGCCAAGCCACCCCGGGCTTGTCTCCCCTCCCTCTGCACCCAGCAGGGCTAGGCACAGAGGAGTGGGCCATGGTCTGCTTTTCTCTTCACCTTCTGAGACCTTCACCGGTGCGAAGGATGGGGGGTTTTGGCCAAAACAGAACTCTCCTCTTTTAAGCTGACTCCATCCTTCAGGGCATCTTTGCAACTCATCCTTGTCTGTCCTTGGCCACACAACAAGGTAGGCTCGGGGAGCACCTCTGGGGGTGTGAGAGGCGAACATAATCACACTGAACGTTATTTCTTCTTCTAAGACACAAGCTTATGAGACTCCTCCAGGTGGCGTTCCAAGGTCTCTGAGCTGCAAAATCAGAGAAAGAGAAGATGGCGAAAGCTGGTAGGGTCTGAGGCAATAAGAAAGCCTCAGGTCTCCTTCGCTCATCCGTACCCGCCCACAGAAGTTTATAAAGCTTTAATACCCACGCTTTGAAGCAACTCAGAAAGGCCATGGAGGAGGAGGAGAATTGGAATAAGGTGTATATTTTCTCTCAGTCTCTATTTTTGGCCTGCATTTTTATATATAATTGTTGCATTTGTAAAGACCTTGGGGCTCCTGGAAGAAAGGAAATTTAAGTATAAAAGCTATTACACTCATATTGCTATTAGCAGTAGTGAGTTTGGCATGAGGCCTGGGCCACCCAGACTCCAGAGGCCTAAGTGACTAGATGGGAGCCTCAGTCTGACTCAGAGGGGTCTGAGCTGTCAGCCAGAGAGGCGCTGGGAAACCTCCCCTGAACACAAAGAGAATGCTGGGGGCTTGGAGGAGCTGAGTCATACAGGGGGTTGGAGAGAGGCAGGAACAGAGGGTATAACTGGATTCAGGGATCTCCGGAGGGTTCGAGCAGGTGCCACTTACAAAGTGAGATCTCTAGGGGCAGAAGGCCCACCTCCACCTGCTCACTTGCCACTGTGCCACCCCTCCGTGCTTGAGGACGCTGGACTCCCACAGGCTGAGGTTTTGTTCCTTTGGCTTCAGGCCTCATACACATTGCAAAACTTCAGCTCTGCCCTCCGCTCTGGGAAAGTTGGACTCATTCACTAGTCATGGGTATCTCCAAACCCTTCTTTGCAGCAAGGCTGCGGGTGCATAGAGGGAAAGAGAACATGTGAACAGTAAGCCACAGAGGGGAGTGAGCAGATGACAGGAAGTGGAAGCAGGGATGGTAGAGACAACTAGACTTTGTTGGGTCCCCTTGTTGGTCCCCACCTGGGCCAAGTCTGTTCCACGCAGGGCCTGGAAGGAGACATAAGCTGCTTAGCACCTTCCACCTCCCCAGAGCAGCCTGGACAACCTCTTGAGGTGGTGGCTGTTGTGCAAAGGCAAGGTTTGTACCTGGAGACCCTGCTAGGACCAGAGAGCCCCAGGAGAACTCATAAGAGAACCAAGGACTTGGAGTCGGCCTGCCCTCACTCTCAGGCACATTGCAAAGCAGACCCAAAGCACCTACAGTGATTTTCCAAGCACTGAATCTGGGAATCTGGTTACTCTTCAGACAGTAACAAAGTACCATTTATTGACCTGGGGACGAAGTATGAAGTAAGAAATAGACTAGGAGGAAGCATTTAAAAACAGATGGCCTAACCATGTCCCTCCCACCTTCCAGTTGCAATCCTTCGCCTTGGGGGCCCCCGCTGAGTTACAGCCACAGCTGTGGCCCATATGGGTGAGAGCCACAACTCCAGGGTCCCACTTCTCTGTTGCCAAGCCCCATGGGGCTGTATGAAAGAGGCTGAAATAGACATGTGGCAAGACTTTCAAAACAAACCCTCTCCCCTGCCTGTCACAGCTGTCAGAGCCTATGCTGCCCAATGGTTAACAGCTGGAAAACGGCAGTCAGATCTGCATTCGAATCTTGCCTCTGCTGCTGCCTAGCTATATGGCTGTGGGAGAGTGGACCTCTGAGCCTCGTTTTCCTCATCTGTAAAATGGGGCTAATAGTACCTTTCTCTGAGGGTTAAGAGGATGAAATGAGATAACAAATACAAAGGACTTGTTACATGCCAGCACACAGGAAGTGCTCTATGCACTTTATGCACGGGCAATGGTTTTCCTCTTTCAAAAAGAAATGTGTTAAGGACAATCATTGCCTTCGAAGGTTCAGGCTGCTCCTTTAGCTGGTCTCTGGAGGCTGCGGAAAGAAGTCCCTGCCATGCAGGAAGGGCATCAGTTCTGATTTCCCTGGAAGCACCTGAGCCTTGGTTTGAACTCTGGCTTCAAGGAGAAAAAAGTGCAGACGGATTTCATGAGAACCAGGTGGGCACTTTTGTTTAAGCCACGCAGCTGGAAGAGTCCACATGCCACCACAGGCTATGAATCTCTGCTGGGAAATTACGGCCAGTCAGGGTAGCACCAGGGATTTCCAAGTAGCTGCAGGACTCCCCCAAGCCTCACCCCATTGCCCCACAGATACTGCCAAGGCAGGGAGCAAGGAGCCTTCTTGCTATTAACTCCATCACAGTGAAATATCAGGACTGACCAAGGAACACTGGGCCTGGAAGTGTCCCAGGTGAAATGTGCTGACTCTGGGAAGCCATTTTGAACCCCCAGCTATATTTCTGGATTTCTTGCCCCTGGGCATTTCAGTAGCCATTTTGAGGTCCATTTCCCATGTCATCCCACCCAGAAAGCAGAAACTTCTTAGATGGGGCAGAATTTGTGCCTTACTCCAGAAAAGTACATCCAGAGATCTTTTTCTTTTTATTATTGATTTGCTCTCCTCTCTTCTCTTTTCTCTTCAGCAAGGAATTTACCAAGAATGGAAAATCTAAGACAAACTACAGTAAGGAACCCAATGCAGACAAAACAGATAGCACTGGAGCCAGATAGGCCTGGGTTCAAATCCTAGCTCACAACTTCTTTGTTACGAGAGGCCTCAGACACGTTACTTAACCCAGCTCAGCTTGTCCTCTCATCTGTAGACGGGTGCTCTGGTCCTGGGGTTCTTGAACTTCAGTCTGCGTCAGAACCACTGGGAGGGCTTGTTAACACAAAGATGGCTGGCCCTACTCGGAAGGTCTGGGGCTAGAATTTGCCTTTCAACAAGTTCCCAGGTGGTGCTGATGTGCTTGGTCCAGAGACAGGACTAATTGAAGAGCCACTGCAACTGTTAATCTGTATCAGAGCCCTTGTTCCTTTGGAGAGACAGGCAGATGGCAGGAAGGACATCAGTTTGTGGACTAGTGTCGTGAGGGCTGGGTTGACCCGTCTTTCTCTTACTAGCTGTGTCAGTTTCCTTAATTGTAAAATGAGGATAATGGTGTCCACCTTCCAGGTGAGAATCTAATGAGACGATAAATGTGAAAGGGCCTGGTAAAGTATAACGTTCTGTGCAATTGTAAAGGATTCAATATGAGGATTATTCTAGGGGTTAAGGTTCATAGTCCATAGAGAGTTCTGTAGTGCAGTGCCTGGCACATAGTGGGGCTCAATAAATATTAATTAAATGAAAAAAATATCCAATAACTAAAAATAGCCACTGACTCCATGCCAGGGACTTCCGGTCTCTGTCATACCTTGAAACAAAAAATAATAAAGTTTTAACACATGAAATTCATATTCCTATCATGGGTGGCAGGGACCTCCTTCTCAGCTTCTGATCCAATTAGTTATTCAAATCCTTTTACCGTAGAATGCTCCACTGCTTAATGTGGAACCAACTATGGATCTTGATAAGAGGAAAAGGCTGGGCTGTTTCCACTTTGCTCTTGGCAGTCCTCAGTCCTCCAGTATAACTTTCTTACAAAATGAATAGTGTTGGCTCCCAGAGAGACCAATCTAATCTCATCTTGTCCACTCAGAAGATCCGTATCAAACGTTACAGACTGTCTGGCTGCAGGAAGGGGCATCTAATTCCATCTGGATTTGGATCAGTGTTCAAATGATCAAGTAGGGAGCCATTAGCATGGTAGAAATAGAGCGGCAACATATAACTGGCCCACTTTTTAAACACTGTTCTTGTCTAAGGTTTTATTTGAAGAGCTCCCATATGAGACAGAGAAACAGCAGGAGTGAGGAAGAGAAGGGAGTTTAAAATCCATTGTCTCCTTTAAAAACATGTGTGACTGAATCAACATCCTGCATTTTCACTGTTGATGGGCAGGACAGTCTGATCAGATAACGTGCTATGCCAAGAGACCTAATTACCAATCCTCTGGAAATTACTTTTAAAGGAAAAAAAATAAGTCTCTGGTTACTCTTGGTTGAATAAAATGTCACTTATTTCCAGTCAGCCATTTTCAGAAAGGCACTGCCCATTTCAAATGGAATTACTGGTGAGCTCTGTTACCCAGAAAAGGTATACTTCAGCCCGTCAGTTTCAGAGATGCTTTAAAACATCGGTTTCTAACACACGAGACTGAAAACTATGCTGTTTTCTATGCCTCAAGCTGGCTGTGTCATTAAGGGGGCACCTAGAACCAGTAAAACGGATACAAATGAAATGTTATTGCCACAAACACTTGAAATAAATCTCTAAGGATACTACATAAACTACCCTGAATTAGGTCAAATTGGTTCACTCTGGTGAAAGAAAACCAAAGTTCAGCAGCCAGATCCCTTGGGGGGTCTAGGTCTCCCCTCCGTCAAATTTTAACACTCAATTAGAGGCAGTTTCAAGCTTTAATTTGGTCATTTCAGGAGGCACGATCTTTTAAAAAATTACAAATTCGGTGTTTAAACGTCAGTTTCTTTGATGTCAAGTTTCTACTAAGAGATTCATTTAAATTAGAAAGGGGGGTGGGGTGTGGACAGGGAGAGACAGGAACTAAACAGTGAGTCTAGAATCCCAGGATAATCACTCTTGGTCTGCCTGCCTGCCAGCCTCTGGAGGATTGCCGAATCTAGCGGCCTGCTCTGGGAGAGGAATTCCTTAACATTCTTACAGTTCAAAATACTTGTCATTTTGTTGCCTGGTTAACAGGAAGGCTGGGGGAGGAGGAGGGAGTACGTAGCAACAAAACCTGGACAGAGGGTCAGTTACTGCACTTAGAGCTCATCCTGCTCCTTCACAGGCTGACCGCTCTGGTAATCCAGCTGCCCAAAGCTTTGACTGAAACCCTAATATAAAAGTTGGTCCAGCGATGTTTCCTCTATTTCCCTATAAATTCTCTGAGCGCTATAACGATGTGAAACATTCCAGGCATGACTTTAATTTGGAAGTTTCAGCTCTAGGGGAGCCACGGAGATAAGCTAGTGTTGCACTAGATGCCTTTGTCAACAAACCACAGGGCAGTAGGGAAGTTTTTGGGAGGTTATTTGCCCAAACCCTAACCCAGGACACAAAATCTGAATGAGCAAAAGGAGGCGTGAGAATCAAATATTTGATAACAAGACAGTGAATTCTGTCTTTGTGATCCTAGGTTCTTAGGGCAAACACTAGCCTGTTTTATAAACTTTCCCAGGGGAAATAACCATCTCTGTATAATTGGGGCCAAGGCAAGGGATGGTGAACATTTGTACAGATGTAGTGTTTTGCAAACCCCAATTATTGCCTCCACTCTCCATTTACCGATCACATCCCACCTGTCACCAAATGTTGGGGTTTCTGGCCCTGAGCTCCACCTGCTTCTCCCCAATTTTATCACCACTTCTCTTGACAACCGCAGGAACTCCCTCAAGGTCTTCGTGTTCCCAGCTTTCAGCCGGAGAGCCCATTCTCTACACTGCTGCGATTATCTTTCAAAAACTTAAATGTGCCGGGGCTGGCCCCGTGGCCGAGTGGTTAAGTTCGCGCGCTCCGCTGCAGGCGGCCCAGTGTTTCGTCGGTTCGGATCCTGGGCGCGGACATGGCACTGCTCGTCAGACCATGCTGAGGCAGCGTCCCACATGCCACAACTAGAGGAACCCACAACGAAGAATACACAACTATGTGCCGGGGGGCTTTGGGGAGAAAAAGGGAAAAAATAAAATCTTAAAAAAAAAAAAAAAAAAAAAAAAAAAAAAAAAACTTAAATGTGCCCACTCCATCCTCTGCTTCCAACCCCCATCACCCATAGGTTAAAATACAAACTACTTAGCTTAGGATTCAAGACTGAAAAATCTCCTTGGGAAAAACAGAAAGCACAATAAGCCCCAAGGACACAGTCCTTAGGTTGCTCTGCTCTAATGAAGGGATAAATCCATGAATGTTTAAACTAACTTTTGTGGGTCGGGCCCACATGGATAACTTTGGTTCGACATGGATTCCAAATAACCAGTTTATAATGAATTCTGAGAATGCAGCCATTTGTAAGATTGAGACTAGGTGCATTGCTTTATTTGTATTTCTTCTTGTTTAAATGACTTTGGAATTGAAATATAATAGAACTAAAAATTACATATGAAGGTCAACAATGCCTCTCAGAGTAAAATCTTACCATTCTAACCTATGAACGCAATTAGGTGTCTAGAGAAGTGGGAGGAGTCTTGAAATTAAGCCTATCATATAGATGAACACGGAGGTTTACCTTTTAGAGCAAACGGGTCCTAGGTGTCTAGAACTTGATTCCCTGAGCTAGGTTTGTGCTTCCACTATTTCAAGGTTAAAATGTAGAGATGAAGCTAACTCTATTAAATTAAAATGGGGGGGGGGGCGTGAATCCTTAACAACCACCACAAAGAGGTGGTTTATCATTTTGCACAATGCTTTGTATTTCTTCTTTACCTTCTCTCTTCTCAGCAACTAGAGGCCATGCCTCTTTAGTTCATCTTTCACAGTCCTCATGCCTGGCACATGTTAATGGATGAGTGGATACACACTTCAGCACAGTATATCCAAATAGATGATTCCTCCCTTTTCTTGCACATTTATCATAGACGATGTCAGCACTTCTTTAGTGCTATGTAACAGGCACTAGGTAAGTACTAAGTAAGTTTACACATATATTATCTCACTTCATTCTCAAACTGTTGATATTAGTGTCATTTCCATTTTACAGAGGAAATTCAGCCATAGGGAGGTTAATTTGTGCAAGAGCAGAGAGCTAGCAAGTGGTGATGCTCCACGAGCCCACATTCTAACCACCATACAAACTGCCTCTTTTCACAGGCAATCTAGAGCTCCCTGAACCTTGTAACTCCATCTTTCAATGACTTTCAGTTGTCCAGCTATGGGAATCTCCTCCAGAGGCAATATGCATGTGGTGCAGGATTGTGGGGAAAAGGAGGCAAGTACTGAATCTTATGGGAATATGAGATCAAATGTCGTCTGAGACCTCAATATTCAAGGTAAAAAGCAAGGTTATCAAGTTTTTCAGAAGAGGGCATGGCATAGTGATCTGACCAAACTGGTCATCTGGCTTTGAATAAACACAGGGCAGAAAGGTGGGAGGAAGGAATAACTAGCCAACGACTTAGGGATTATCTTATCATGAATCCCCAGTCATTGTTTTCAAACCAAAAAAGAATCTAATCAAGAGACTTATTCTCTCTCATAGAATGAAATACATGAAAGGCAAAAAACCCCACAAAAGACAAAAACCCTCTTACATTTTCCTGTTGTTTCCCCTCGCAGGTCTTAAGTGCTAAATATATTATCTAGGAGTCCATTAGACCACAAGTAGGCCCTTGAAATATTTTTAAGCTTTCTTATCTGTTTAGTCTCATGTTGCTAGAAGAAATATAGCAAACCACAAAGAAATTAGTGACCTTATACACTTCTTCCTTGTTTGCTCAACCAGTTATTGCTGACATACAAAAGGGGAAAATTTGCATTTTGAAGTCAATTTTGTTGATGCTGTTATTATTTTTTGTTTTGTTGCAAGGTGCCACACCTGTGCCCTGTGGGAACAAAGGGGAGCCAGGGTGTCCTGAAGACAAGGAAGGCTAACAGGTGGCAGATTCCGTCAGAGAAAGAAAACCAGGGGACAGTGATTTGGAATTTGCATTTTTGTACTTGTTACTACAGAAAGAAACTTCAGGAAGTTCAACCGCTGGTTTAAAAAATAGCTAGTGAAGATAAGAGTACAGTGCAATTATGCAGGTTTAGGCAACAATCACTGCATACTGTTTATTTTTCACATATCCTAAAAACCTGGAATTCTAAAAGGATCAACTAATTTATAACTCTAAGGCGAATGTCCTCTTTTCTTACCGAGTATGGATAGTTTCCTTTCTGTTGACAGAGTGCAAATTGTTTTACTTCAGGTATCCTGAGTTTTATACGTGTACTACTTGGCAGTCCACACTGCTCAAATATGACATGCTGACGCAGCCACTTCTGGAATAAGCAAGTCCAGTCTCCTTTAGAACAACCGGCACCACCCCTCTTTTCTTGTAGGAAATTTGTAAATGGAAACAATAGTAGTATCAGAACCAAGAATATCTACGCTACAGGCACGCAAGCAAGGAGACATTAACAGGCTGCCAGTAAAAAGTAAAACTCAGTGGCATTCAAAAATATTTATAAAAATATCTTCCATAAGGTGACACAAGTAGTATTCTGCAGGGTCAGATGGGCAGGTCAGCTTCCTGACCATATTCGGTTATCGGTCTACCCTGCGCGGGCACTTGGCATCTATCATGTCCAACCTTTACACCAATACTGTTCTCTCCATTTACTAAAGTCACACCGCTACATGCAGGTCCGGTGGACTCTCAAACCCATGCTGTCTGTCCTGCCTCTGTGGGTACAGACCAAATTCCCTATTTAGAAAATTTATCACTGAACTGGTATTTTATTCAACCCAATATCATATAATACAGAAAGAATCAATTACTTGTACAGAACAATGAGCCAGTGGCTGCGAACTGGAAATCTATGTAATTGAGAGTTTCTCCTTTAAGAGTGAAAAAACAATCACTAGAAATGTGATATTCTTAAAGAAACATTATGGACATATCTAAACTATGCAATAAATGTTAATCAGATTAACTTTTCTCTTTCAAACTTCCTTTTTATTCTAGGTTGATAGCCCTTTCCTTATTTCCTTTTTTCTTCTAATTAAGTGTATATCCTAAGCACACCCTGTAAATTCTCCATCCGAAATTTCAACGACGAAGTACAAAGCAAAAAGCAGCAGAGGCATGTCAGTCTGCATGTCACAAATAAGCCAGAAAATCACAACAGACTGATATGATGCACACCTTTCTGGTGGCAGTGATCTCTGCGAGTTCAGTTGATGACACTGAACACTGAGTCCACTTGGAAAATGCCTGTCAGAATCAAGGCTGTGGAAGAAAATATTAAAACAGGACACCAAACCACTTTTCCCCTTCCCACGGAGTGTTTATTTTATAGCTTTTGCATCAGGTAATCAACTGAAACACTTCAACAACAGAAAGCTGGCAGAATGTTAAGGAAAAGGAGTGATTATCTCTCCAACAGATGTGACAAAATGGTTTCAAGTTGGAAACAGTATTGCATAAATGAGTCAACTGAACGGGGGAGAGGGGAGAGAGGAGGGAAGAAAGCAGAGTCAGAGGAAGGAGTGAGCATCTTCCAACATGGATTGGGAGGGAGAAAAGGCACTGTTTAGCTGTGTATATATAAAATAAAAGTCAAAATACACAATCCATGTTTCTCAAAATTACATTCGACGCTGCTTTAGAGATGCTCACATACCTGTCAATAGAAAGCTACAAAAGCTGTCTAAAATTCAGATAGACAGCACCAGTGTGTCTAAATCATAGCTTACCAGTAACGTGTTTGAGAGAGATCATCACACTAGGGTCCTTTTATAAATAGTACTACAAAGATCACAAAGCTGCATGAACTTAAATTATAGGATAAATCTGACTAACTAATCAGCCATTTCCATCTCTAAAATTCCCACTCCAGGAAATCAGAAAGTCAGCTCCGCTCCAGAGGAGCTGAATTGGCAGTGCATTTGAAACAGGGCTGCTTTCCCCTCACAAGGCTGCCTGAACAGCAGTTCAGTTGGCATCATAATGCAACTTTGCAGAGGGTAAATGGATGCAAAAATTTAACAGCAATTGCTCAGCTTCCTCTCAAAGTAAATAGCACTAATTTATGAAAAGGCAAGTTTTCAAATCATAAAGTAGAAGCACCTGGGCCTCTTAAGGACACATTTCATAAAAGGTTACAGTACCGGGTGCTTCTCATAATAAAGGATTCTAGGACCATAGGTGTGTTTCACATTGATCAATGGGAAAACCCAGAGAGATGGTTTACACAGATGTTCTCTATGTAGAATTTGAATATAAATTAAAATACCAGCTATGCATTTGGGAACCAGCCTTTAGTTAAATTCTCTAGTGCCTTTAGAATTTTTATTTCGTTTTATTAGAAAAAGAGAATCATTGTCTACAAACTATTTTCTTTCTAACTATGCAAATACAATGAGCAAATCACCTGCAATATCAAAATACTGTTTGTAAATCACTGATGGCGCTAACAATTTTAGGAATTTCCAGTAGGACACATATTGAGAAAGAGCAACAGTAGATTTCAAATTATAGGCATTAACTGAACTTTAAGAATAGAAAATAATATTTAAAGTTTAAAAGTCAGTACGTTTACGTTCTCTGATTTTCAATAATTTAAACCCAATCATCAGGAATTCAGAAGCACCCAAAATGTTCAAAGTTGCACAAATGTGTATGGATGACAGAAAAGTAATCCCCATGCAATATTTTAAGTGTTGCTATCAGATATATTTAAGTGATACTTTACAGATTAAAGCTGGGTAAAATCAAAATATATCCTCCCATTACATTTTAAAACAGTCACAATAATTTATCAACAGTTGTCGTTTCACAGCAATTAGAAAACAGGAGTTGATACAAGTTGAACAAAAGGTACTTTTTCCTCTTTTAGGAAATAAACATATATAGATATAGATATATACACATACACACATAACATTATCTTTTGAAATTCAAAGTGGTTAATTTGCTTTTGTATTATATAAAAAAAATTTCCCTATGATCAAAATACTGAAAAAGCGCAAAGGCTGAAAAAAGAAAACCACATCTGCCACTTTAAAAAAATACATTATTGTCTCAGTGGTTCTATTTACTTATAAAGTTCAGTATTATAAGAGTCTGCACTGGTCAGACTCCTAGGACTGTACTGGACCAGATGGAATTGAGTCTAACCCTTTCTCAGTCTCCAGGAAGGATACTCCTAACCCACCCTACAAGATGACAGAATAAATGTCCCTATTCTGAACTGTTCAACTGGGAAAGAAAACACGCCCACCTAGAAGCACTCTAAGTCACAAAGGTTTATGAATCTGTGGGAGAGACGGCCTGAATCAGAAAGCAATTCCTGGGATATAAGTTAGGAGCTTTTGGAAGTATATAAACTCTTTTAGGCCACTAGAGTACAGATTCAAACATGATTTCTCCATAAATAATGATTTCTCTTATTACAGGGGCTGGAAACTGCGACCCATGGTCCACATCTGGCAGGTCACCTGTTTTTGCAATAAAATTCTTTTGGAACATAGCCATGCTCATTCATGTATGTACTGTCTAGGGCTGCTTTTGGGCTAAAATGGCAGAGTTGAGTAGTTGTGACAGAGATTGTATGGCCCATAAGGCCTAAAATATTTACTCTTTGGACCTTTACCAAAAAAGTTTCCTGACCCCTTGATCTAGTGCACTGCTGCTGCTCCAGTTACCTAGAAGAGTTAACGAACCTCAGGAAGATGCAGCACGTACTCCAAGAATAACCCGCGTGCTGGGGCCCTCAGCAGATCAGTGTCAAACACCCCACTGCCTTGAAGTGGTGCCTTACTTTTGGGCAAGGAAACAATTTGTATATAGTTCAACAAATAACTGTAAAAGTTAATAAGTACAAAAAAGAAAGAAAGCCAAATAAGAAAAGTATGCCTGTTGATGTTCTCTTAGTATTTTCCTGTTATTGGGGGGAAAGGGTGTTAAAATGATTCTTTCTGTCAACTTCCTTTAGCCTTTCTTTAAACTTATTTATAAATGTTTTTTGATAACTACTGCTCCGTCCTCGCCTCCCTCACCATTAATAACTTTTAAAGCAACCTGCCTGAAATGCTTACATAGTTTGGTGAGGCCTCGTTCAGGAATATTTATTTAAACTAAACATATTGAAGATTATTCTTTGAGAAAATGTTTCCAAAATATCTCTGTTAATCTAAGAAGAGGAAGAAGGTAAAGAGAGTACAGGCAAATTAAACTCTGCAAAATATACCTTAAAAACCAGAGGTATAAAATAGCTACCATTTCTGAATGGTAATGTAAAATAAAAACAGAAAAATCTTCTGAATTTGAAGAGCAAATTTTCCTCTGCCCTGAGTCAGCTAATGGAGTCGTTTTCAAACAGGGGACCTCCTGAACTCAAGCAGCTGCTCATGAATCTTTAAGAGCTCACAGATGTTTCATATTTCAATAGTTGTTGAAACAGGGAAGATAAAACACTGAGAAGATATTTATCAAACACTAATTTATATCAAGATTAACTTTTTTTTCCAAGTAGTTTATAAGTGGACTTTTCTCTTTCTTTGCTAAAAAATGAATGGTATGAAACTATATGTTAAAGATGTTCCCATAATACCTTACATTTATATAGCGCATAAGTTTTCAAAGTGCTTTCATATGCCATCTCATTTAATCCTCACAACACCCCTGTGAGGTAGGTACAGCAGGTATTATTATCCTCATCTCAAGATGAGGACATTGAGGCAAAGAGAGGTTAAGTGACTTGCCCAAGGTCACACAGCCAGGTGGCAGAGCCAGGACCAGAAATCAAGTTTTCTGATTCCTTGTCCAGTACTCTTTCCACTGTAACTACTGCCCCTAATTATGAATAATGTACTGTGTATCAAAATTGAAAGGTTACTGAAGTTCATTTCAGTGATGTCTTAACAGTAAAGTTAAATGAGAAATACAAGAACAGTAGGTCTGATGGTTTTACTCAACATAATAAAAATGGTGCAAAACCACTTTTCTCTAATTACTCATAACCTTTTGGTCCAAATACATAAAATATGCAATATTTACAGCATTTTCCTTTTTTTTGTAAATGCAATGCTTTAAAACACATTATAAAGCACCTTAGTAAAAATAGTCTACAAGTAAAAGTACAGAAGAAGTAGGAAAATCCTACCCATCCCACAGCTCACTAATGGAGTTATAATATGGAGTCACTGATATCTCAGTTTACAGTTTTACGAATAACCCATGGAGAAACAAACATGAAACTTACTTTTTTGATATTAATGTGTGGAAGCTTTAACTAAAACTTCAGGCAATGTCAACATTCTTTGAAGTATCTCCTCAATCTTAGATCATGGGGAGACAGGAATGAGAAATACTGCTTTGACTCTTTTTACAGTATTAGTAATGGTTTAAATTGGTTTTTAACACTAATGATTATTTTTTTAGGGAAAATTAAAATGACCTACATAAATATGGGCAATTCCAGCTACTGCAGAGACATTTTTTAGCAAACATGGTCAAACGTCCCAATAAATTTCATGAGACGTGACTCACAAAAACAAAGCGCACACTGCCAAACAGTTCATAACACTACTCAGCGGAGGCCTGTGACCCAGCCCTCCAGGTGAACGTGGAAGTGACAGACGGATGCATCTTCGTTCACGGTTAGTGGAAAAAATGCTTTATCAAAAACAGAATGTCAGAACTTTTTCTAAAATTGTGTTTAGCTTTCAATTAGACCTGCTAGGTGTTTGTTTTAGGTGATGTGTAGGTTTTTTCCCAGGCAGGAGGTCATAACTCCCACCAAACTTTAACCAGAAAAAAAAAAAAAGGCCGAAACTTAAACTTCTGAGCCCACTGCCATACCAGCCAGCATCTACTTCCTCGACGTTACTGTTTCCTAACTCGGCGCAACGCAAACTGTCTTTACACCTCTCAGCAATGCAGGCTGTGGAGCTGAGAAACAGGTGAAGACAGGGTCAATGTCTTAGTTCAAGAATCTAACAGTCACACCTGGTACTCAGTTCGATTTAGGGTAAATTTTTTCATAGAAAAAGTTTTGTGCGAGGATGTAGAGGTCTCCATCTTTTTCCCGGACGGCGTGGGCTCTGATGAACTGGAACTGCTCCAGCGCAAATTCATAGAACTCATTCTCCATTTTCCAAATGTCAGATTGCTGGAGTTTTGCAATGGTTTGTTTAGTGGGCAGTTTCTTCTCTGTGGTTTTCCTAAGATGCGATTTCTTTCCTACTTACAAAGGAAAAAAAGAAAAGGTAAATAATTCTGTGGATACACAAAAGATCAATGCCTCTTTGTTGGAAGAGATGGTTTAAGGTAATTGAAGGACAGGGAACACAATTGTTTTGTATTAATATCATTCAGGCAAAAATGGTGACCTAATCATACTAGAACTGTGACTTACTCTATTATAATGTAAATCTTTAACCTGTTAAAGACTTAATGAGATGTCAAACAGTAAAGTAAAGGGTAAGTGTAAGCCAGTGCCACTGAACAAGTGTAAGTGGTCACCTTACATGCTGTATTCTCAACTACTCAGTGGTTTGACTAGTTTATTTTTTAAAATATGATAAAATACCTATTTTCAAACTTATTAATTTTTTATAACCTATATTCTCTATAATTATATGTTAGAAGCTAGAGCATATGCATACCCAATGAAAAGAGTTCCTATGATTGCATCTTATCAAAGAACAGCAAAAAAAATCTACAAAAACCCTAGAATTAGATTGCACAGTCACTACATACAGTCTTACATACCTGAAAGTGACTGTGCTATTGAATATCACACATTTCTAAGGCTCGTTCTGTAGTTTGTATCTTTTCACTATTCTTCCAATGCCTTCTAATTATCATCTAATGCATGTTTATTAATCCACAAAATATTTAATGATCACCATCTGTGTGTCCGACACTGCTTGGTATTGAAAATGGTGAGGAGAAACAGACAATATACCTGCCTTTTTGGAGTTATTTCTTACGCTTTACTCAAGAAACTTCAAATCACATATATTTTTCAAGTCGCAAACAAAATTAAGGACAGCTTTAAAAAGAAACCTGTCCTTGGTATACCTGTCCGGTAGAGCTCTGTGGCACCCCTGAAGAAGCGGGGCAACGCCGCCTCCAACAGCATGATGAAATCTTCCAGCTCTTCAGTAACTCCCACCAGAAAGTACTCATTAATTAGGTTATACTTGGCTTGATCCATAGCCCACCTGCTCCCCACATTCCTAAAACCAAAGGAAAGGAATTAAAAACCTGGTTGCAAAATCTGCTAAGTATCTTTAATGGCTTTGACAGTATATATTATGGAGAAAATAGATAAATCATGTCCATCCAAAGCCTTAATGCCCTTTTATTGATGTCATTTGGGAGGCACCCATTTTTAATCTCCTTTGCCTCTCTCCCTAGTTTCTGCTTAACTATGCACTGCTAATTCAGACTTTCCTAGAGGACACTTAATATAAACAAAGTTTAGTTTGAAGGCAATTAAAAAATGTATATTGTATATATATTGTATATAATGTATATGTGTATATATATACATATATATATACCATATATATATATGTATATATATACCACATATTCCTCCCACCTGACTTAGTGCAAGTATATTTAATTTTTTTTAACTACTCTAAACTACGTTTTTAAGAGCTCTCTCTCTAGTAAGGAAGGTCTAAGCAATTTGTGTTTAGTGCTTATCTTAATTTGTGAGTTTAGGTTTTTCTGAAGTTTCTAAGGAATGGAAATAAGAAGTGGCTCTGCTAAGAATCTTACATTTTTATTTTTTACATTGCCAGCTAATGGCTATTTATAATAGAGATTTGGCCCTAAATAAACTCTACTTTCTGGTTCTTTTTAGCCCTGACATTCCCTAATCCTAATTCCAGCTCTCCTTTAAGCACTGGGATATTGAGCTGTTGACTTCACCTTTCTCACTGTGTTTTTCAGCCGTTAAAAAGCTGGGGTGGGGGGAAGGGGGATGAATTAGTTGATTTCTAAGGTCCCTCCCAGTTCTATGAATCTATGAAATATACTAAAGATGTTCAATTAAAATCTCCTCAATAATGCCCAAGAGAACAATACTCTTTTTTGTTCTAAGGCGAGAGTTGGTAAACGTTTTCTATAAAGGGGCAGAGTAAATATCTTAGGCTTCGCAGGCCATACGGTCTTGGTCACAATTACTTAACTCTGTCTTGCAGTGTGAAAACAGCCATAGCCAGTAAGTAAACAAATGGATATGGCTGTGTTCCAATAAAACTTCACTTATAAAAACAGGTGATGGGCCAAATTTGGTCTTCAGGCTGTAATTTGCCAATCCCTGTTCTAAGAAAATGACTAAAAATTGAGAAGACATTCTTCCTATGCTAATTCTTCTTATCCTATTATTACGCTTTGATATAATCTATTGAGTAGTACTTTAAGGTTCACAGTAACAAAATAATATGTCTCAACGAAAAAAAGAACAGAAAACATTCCTTGAATTTTTCATTATAGTTTTAAGGAAAATACTAACTTTGAATGTGTTCCTGTTTTTCTCTAATTTTCCTATTAAAATGATTGATTAGAACAAATAAATACATACCATTATTTTTAAAAACTGAAAACTTAGCACATTCTGAGGAAATAAACTCTTTATTAAAGGTAAAATATCTTTATTTCCTACCTCATGTTTATTAGCAGACTAAACCACATCCATAACCTTGGCTTCTCTCAAAGTCGAAATCAGTTTAACAGTAAAACCAGGTGAGTAATTTACCCCCTAAGCCTTTTCTTGATCTAACGTGAAGAGGCTAAAACAGTAAGCTAGGGAGAAAATGAGGTTTCTGAAATGACCCCTGACCTCTAATTAAGAGCTCTGCTGGAATATAGCAAGACATGTACCACCAAAAACAAACAAAAAATTCAAAAACCAGCATTTGAGAAAATATTGCATGGATATTATATACGAAGAATCTTTTTAATGTACTTAAAGGTAATCAGAAAACTAGATATTAATTACACGTTCTTTTTTAGTCTGGTCTGTCATAATTTCCTTACACCTGGCCCCTGACTAACACATTCACACTTGTGAAATACAAGTTATCGAGATAAAGAAGATGATCAATTTAAGCTAAGTTGATCTCCCTACCAGCATTCCGAGCTGTGGCCACAGAAGAATGGGATTTGAAGCCAGAGCTTCTCTGGAGCACAGTCTGAGCCGCCCTCAGCGACACATTCATCAAAGGTCTGGAAGCAAGAAAAAGAGCACATGTGAGCCATAAACCCAAGTCTCACTTATCAAATGTCTTAATGCAGGAGGTTACTAAATAAATGGGTGGCAAGGGTGGGACAAGACAATGAATGAAAGGGACAGGCGGGTTACATACTTGAGATACTGAGGAAGGTTCACCATGGATTCTTCTCATGTCTTTGTTTTATGCCAATGTTTATAAGATTTCTTTCGCTACACGAATGGAAACCCCTCCAGATAATTATCTGTCCTTGAACATAAGTATTGGTTTATGTTGAATTTGTGTATTTATATTTTCTATCCCCTTACCAAAGGAAATTAAATAAAACAAGGCTAAAGATACTCTTTTACAGGGCTGGCCCCATGGCTCAGTGGTTAAGTTCGCGCGCTCAGCTTTGGCGGCCCAGGGTTTCGCCGGTTCGGTTCCTGGGCACCGAGATAGCACCGCTCATCAAGCCACGCTGAGGCAGCGTCCCATATACCACAACTAGAAGGATGAG
Organism: Equus przewalskii; assembly: GCF_037783145.1. NCBI lineage: Eukaryota > Metazoa > Chordata > Mammalia > Perissodactyla > Equidae > Equus > Equus przewalskii. The sequence goes on from NC_091854.1 coordinate 12,152,096, forward strand.
CAACTAAAATATACAACTATGTGCTGGGGGACTTTGGGAAGAAGGAAAAATAAAATCTTAAAAAAAAAAAAAAAGGTACTCTTTTGTGAAATAATCATTTAAAAAGAATATAAAGTAGGACTACACTTAAATCTCTTTCTCTTTACCTCATTAAAACAAGCAAAAAATCAGGTAGAAAGCAGAAAGGACCTCAGATACTTGTGACCTGCATGCCCTCCTCTCCAAGTGCATCGGACTGAATTAATTAACAGGGAAAGAGACTCAGGTTACAAATCTCAAATTAATCAACTTTACTTCCTTGAGGGCTGTCTGTGTGTCACGGGCATTTTAGCAGCAGGCATTATCTATTGAAATGGTAAAGAGAGAGACCAGGAACAACCTTGGGCGCTCTGGTTCTGGCAGTGAGCCATCTAGTCCTGAGGGAAGGCTTCCAAGTTTCTAGAACCAGGTTTAACCCGATTTTAAGTAAGTCTTTAAAGCCTTCAAATCTCACTTTCTGATGTATAAAATTAGATAAACTCAACAGCCCTGTCAACCAAAAATCTATGACAACGGGGCCAAAAAAACCCTTAGACCTAGAACAGGTGGAGCCGTAGTGGAATTATTCTCTTTATTCTGGCCACATTCAAGAGGCAACAGCAAACTGCAGCCCACAATTCACTTGCCCATTTTGTTTACAGATAACCTTCACCATAATACAGTGAAAAGACCTATGGATCTTGAATTCTGAACCCTGAATCCTGAACCTGGAAATGTTAAGTTTTGTGTTTGTTTTCTTATTTAAAAAAGAACATAATCTTACTTTGAGGAAGAAATAAAATCATGGATGTGAAAGCATCTACCATAATGACTGGTTCGTCGTAGGCAGTCAGTAAATGGACGTGTGTGTCTGTGTCTCCCCCCTGCTCCTCTCTAATAGTCAAATACAAAGTTTTGCTGGTTCTTGTTCTTCTTGACCACCATAGCACGTGGCCCCACTGACCACTCTCTCCTTTCTGAAAATCTCTTGGTCTCTCTGCCACTGATAGATTGTTAGCTTTTTCTTCCAACACTCCCCTTTCTGGCTTTTGTTTGTTCTCTGTACCTTTCTGAATGCAACATCATTATCTTCTTTGAAGGCATGTTTTGTTCCTTCTACTAAGTATGGAAATTCATCTCAGTTATCTTCTCTTTGCCTACTCCCTCCCTTCCTTAGCTTATTCACATTTCCTTGGCTTCATTTATAATTTCTAGGCAAGACTTCCAAATTTGTACCCCCATATCCATCACTTCCGGTCTATTTTCTAATATCTCGTGTGCATTTTCATTTGAATTTCGAGTTTAGCTAATATTCAATATTTCTGGCAAAAGGATTACATTGCCCCTTGTAATTCAGACTCAAGGTCTCAGAACATTTCTTAATCTTTCTTCTCCCTCACCTAACATCTTTGAGGTAATGTCTTTCCAATCCTCCTTTTCTTTTTCAATCTTACTTCCATCAGGATCTCACAATGTCGTGTCTCAATTCTTAGAATCACTTCCTAAGTGGGCTCCCCTCCCTCCCTTCCTTCCAGTCTGCTCTGTACAGTTACCAGATTAGTCTAAGTAGTCACTTCTAACATCCTCTACTCAGAAACTTTCAATGGCTTCCACTATCTTTAAAAAAAAATTCCAAACTCTTTATTCTGGCCTTAAGGAATGCTTCATACTCTGACCTCAGTGTGCTAGTCGAGCTTTATCTCTATTTGTAACTTCCGTCTTTACCACATTAACTTGTTTTGTAGTTTCTTTAGCATGTCATATGTACCTCCCAATCCAAATACCTTTGATGACTACATTTTCTTCCTCTGATACTGCCTTCCCTCTCCCAAGCTAGTTTACATGAAGACTGTCTTTCCAATGACTACTCTGGCCTAAAGTCACTCTTATTTTCCTTGAACTTGTATAAATTAATTATATACTGCCTCATACTAGCCAGCTCTGAGGATCCAGGTATGTATATCTATATATACATCCTTATCTCAAGTACTTGCTTCATGTACTTTTTTTTTTCATTACAGTGAAAACTTCTTGGAGGAATCATGCAGTATGTGTTTGTGCCCTCCATAACCCACAATATATTGCTATTCAAATTGTTTGCACAATCGATATTTGTAAATGGCTGGAAAGACTGCATTTTGGGGATTTACATGAGTATTAAAGGCACAGTTATAGTGGAGATGAAGATAGGGCAGTAACATTTTTTCATGAAGCATTTTGACAATCTCTTAGAGTTCTCTCAAATTCTCTTAGGATCTCTCTCTACACATACACACACACAGGCACACATACATACACACATACAAATAAATAAAGAAAATAACTTTAAGTGAAAAGACCTCAGTGTATACTTAAGACTTCATATACCCCATTTCAACGGCTATTACATTATTTCTGAATTTTAGTAGATGGTCTGACTTAGATTTGCTGGCCTAAGTCACTTTCTAAAAAGTACTTTTATTATCATTTATGCTAATTTGTAGCTCATAAAATAAAACAAGCTATGTATTTATCTATCTCTACCATGTCCCAATTTCCAAGAAAGCTTTGGCTTGATGAACCAAGTGATGATATAGCAGAAGGTTTCTGATTCCATGTCCTTCCGATTTCAGACAGGCCCTAGATCATAGTATGGTGACTCTGAAGCTCAGAGGTGCTTCCTTATACCTCTGTCTGATTAGAGTACCAGACAGAAAAGGAATGAATTGCCGAGGTAGACTGTGGGTGAACTCACAATCTCTATCACGGTTTGTGTGTGCGTGTGTGTAAGAGTCAAAGACATTAAAAAGATTTTGCTTAAATATAAGAAACTAGGATATTAAAAGAGGCTGCGGTGTTAAATGTTTCCATAGAGTTACTATGTGAACAACTTTGGGAATTTAAATATCTACCATTGGAATTAAAACTGATCAGTGAATAAGCAAGCAGGATAGCTATTTTAAACCAAATTCTCTAGTTAGCCAACTCCTATTTCCTGTGCTCTTGAAGCATTTTAGTATTTCAAGGACGGAAAATCTGTAGATAATCTCCAGGTCAATTTCTGGCCAGCAGTTTTAGTTCTGCTGGCCCATCCTGGCAGTCTCAGGGTTACCTCCAGAATCCACTCTTTCCTTCTGCCACAGTCACAGAGGTTAGCTCCCTACAGTTAGGTAGGGCCATGTGACTAAGTTTTTGCCAGTGGACTGGAGGCAGAAGCGATGTGAGCAAGTTCTGGGTCGTTTGGTTAGAACAAAATTGCTTGCCCTCTACTTCTCTTCCTCCCAGAGGCTGGAAGGCAGATGTAGTGGTGACCCAAATTCAATCAAGCACATAAGGACAACCCCCTGAAGAGGAGGAGAGTAACAGTGTGGAAGGAACCTAGGTCTCTGAATGATAGTGTAGAGCAAAGTGGCTCCAAGAGCCTGGGTGCCTCCACTGCAGGCTCTTGTGTATGACAGAAATAATCTTATTCAAACTATTTGAGTTTCTTTGTTTTAGAAGCTTAGCATCTACTCTAACTAATTCACCTACCAAATGTTTTACTAGACAATCTAAGAAGTGGAAAAATAGTTTGGGTTTTGCTTCCTTTATGATTCCTTCTAATCATTTGGGGGAGGTGTTTCATTCCTATCAACTAAAAGACACAACCTAAAGATGGCCAGTAGCAAGGAAGATGTGGAGAAAAAACCCCAAAGCTATAATAAATAATTAGTGAACGTATATGAGTGTGCCAGATCTTAGCATAGAACAGAAATTCCCTCATTTCTCTATGAATATTTGATGAATACAGTAAACCAAGTATTTCCTAGAGAGAGACAACCAAATCCAGACAACTCAACACCATCTTTACTGCGTACAACCTGATGAACCGATCCACTGAGATCTTAGGGTGAGGTGCTGCCATGACTCCGGCAGTAACATCAGCACTCGGGCTTCTCTACTCACATCACAGAAGACTGTCACTCAAAGGCCTGGTCACCAAGACTGTCCTGCTTACTTGCTAACTTCTATTAGCCTTTTCCTAAATATTTTGGTCACATTTCAAAATAGAATTTTCTATAAATAAATATTTTTCTCTTGTAAAACAAACAAATGAAATAAAAACACTCCAGATTCTCTTCCTCTCCCACAAAACCCAGCTACCAGTACACCACAGAAATAAAAAGTTTTGATCAGCTTTTTCACTTAAAAACCATCTATGCTAAGAAAGAGCAATTCTTTGTGAACTAGATACAAATGTTTTTAAAAGCATGAAATATAAAAATACTCTTTAGACCAGTTAGATTATTAGTTTAGACATCTAACTCCTAAAACTGAAGGTTAAAAAATTAAACAAAATTTGACACTTGATAGTGATGGCAATTACATTTACATTCAAAATCTTACTGCAAATGATCTTGCTTCATATTTTATACAGAAAACTGAAGCAAAGAGTGAGCGCCCTCGATTTCCTGCTCAGATAACAGCTCATCTGTGTGCGTAGCCCCCACTGCCACCCTTGTCTCTAAAGACGTATTTCCGTCTATCTTTGAATACCATTCTCACCCCTCTAACAGTCTAAGACTCTGCTCCATCAATTTCTCTCCAGTTTCTTCTATCACCACCCCTTGCTCTCTTCAGATATATCAATATGCCCAAGTGTCTGTCATCTTAAACATTTCCTGATTTTTTTTGTTCCTTTCAAAGTCAAACTTCTATCTCAAGAGTAGTCCTTCCTCTCGGTCTTAATTTCATCTCTCAGTTACTCCCAAACCCTTTGGATTAAAACTCCTTTCTCTGACATCCCTAATGATCTCCCCATTGACAAATCTAAGGGACAGTGTTCAATCCTCAATTCACTAACCTCTTTGCAATTGAAGTTATTTTCCCATCCATTTCAAGGACTCACCAGGTTTGTCTTCTGACTCTCTGACCTCAGTCTCCTTGGCACGCTCCTCTTTCTCTGCCTGCTCCTTAACTGCTGGCATTCGCCATAGCAACATACTTGCACCCCTTTTTCTTCTTTTTCATTCAGTTCTGTTTTCATACACTACATGTCTTTCAAGTGCAATTTCTTTCAATCCCCTGTTTCAACTCCCACCTAATGTTGATGACTCCCAAATCTAAGATTTAGTTTAGACTTATTGCTTGGGGTACAAATATAATTTTTAGTGGATATCTCTACCTGCTTAGACACAACTAAAAATAATGTCCAATTTGAACTCCTCATCTCTTTCTTCAACTCCATTACAACTGATTCTTCCTTCTGTTTTGTCTTTTTTGATGAAAGGAACCACCTATGGTCCAATCAGAAACCTGGGAAGAAGACAAGTCAAGGCTAACTCTGGGTTGTGCACCTTTTACTGAGATAGAGAAAACTGGTCTAACAAAACGTTACCTAACCTTTAAATATGTCAACTGCAAAGCTATTATGTTATATTGCTTTCCTGCGGTAGTTTTTATATATAAAATACTTTCTAAGCAAACAATAAGTTGTCAAATGCCTTTGTAAGACAGAATAGTAAAATTCATGTTCCATAAGCAAACGAGGTCAGAGGATTGTAAATTGTTGAGGACTATGGAGGCAACATTTTGTAAGCCAATGGTAAGATCAGTAGTACTAAGTATGTATTTCCTCTAACTCCATTACTATCTTTTATAACTTAATACATATTTTTAGGTAGAATATTCTACCTAATATTGGGGGTGGGAAGTGTGATCTCTGGGGCCAGAGAGTACTTCCTTAACAACATAAACTGATTCTCCTCTAGATTGTTATTCAGAACACATAACTACTTACTCTTTCCATAAGTATAACCCCCTTGGTGTTCTGCTAATAAAACAACAATTAACAAAAAATGTCTAATAATTTATAGGGCAGTACAAAGCTGAAGTCATATAGAATATTACATATTTACAAACTGTGAGTGATGAGAATTATAGGTGCAGTTAATATTATTTGGAAGCCATAAGAAGGCCTATGCTGAAAGGCTGAGAGACAAACTATGGCTATTCAAACTTGGGTATTTGGTAGATATTTTCTCAAAGTGAACAAAGTGTGCCTGTCACTTGAAAGAAAACAACTGACAGTGTTAGCAGCCCAGTGATTCTCAACTGGAGCTGTTTGACCCTCAGGTGACATCTGGCAATGTTTGGAGACATCTTTGGTCCTCACAACTAGGGGGTGTGGAGGGGATGCTACTAGGTAGAGGCCAGAGATGCTGGTAAACATCCTACAACTATAGGCAGCCCCCTACAACAAGGAATTATCTGGCCTGCAACAACAATAGTATTAAAGTTGAGAAATCCTGTGATAAAAGTTAAGCTTTCAAGCAAAAAAATAAAATTTTGTAAAACTTGATCTGCCACCATAAGCTTGACAGTTTCCCAATATTTAAAGACTTTTCTGATAAAATCAGTGGTGATATCAATGAATGTGAAATTTTGACATTACATAATGAAATGTGTCAACATTTGGAAGATCCACATAACTCTGTGAACTAACATATTCCAAATGACCAATGCAGGATGTTATGAAATTATGCTTGGTTAAAAAATCCATTCAAAGTGTAAAATATATCAACATGTTAATGTAGCAGACCACAAAAAGCTCACTGCTATGGTTTCAGATTCTATACTGCAACAACTTTAAGAAACTACAGTTTGTCAAGTTTTAGTGTAGTATTAAAGAAGAATATTCACGATTATCTGAAAAGGCTATTAAAATCCTCCCTTTTCCAATTACATATCTGTGTAAAGCTGGATTTTCTTTATATACTTCAACAAAAAGAACATATTGAACAGACTAATTTAGCAGCTGATATGAAAATCCAGCTGCCTATATTAAATTAGATATTTTAAAAGCTTGCAAAAATGTAAAATGCCACTTTTTTTTGGAAAATGGTTACCTCCATAAAAAATGTTATTTACATTACCATATGATGGGTTTCCTGTTATTTTTAAATTAATTAATATTTTAAAAATTTCTCAGTGGATTGGTACATTTACTGATTGGTAAATATCAGTAGATATAACCCACATAAACAAAAACTCTTAGGAGTTCCCAACAATTTGTAAGACTTAAAAGGAGTTCTGAGGGGCCAGCCGGGTGGCATAGTGGTTGAGTTCAGTGCACTCTGCTTCAGTGGCCCAGGTTCGTGGGTTTGGATCCCAGGCGTGGATTTACACCACTCATTAAGCCATGCTGTGGCGGCATCCCACATACAAAATAAAGGAAGACTGGTACGGATGTTAGCTCAGAGCTACTGTTCCTCATCCCCCAAAAAAGGAGTTCTGAGACTAAAACCCTTGAGAACTACTGATTTAAAGTTTTTCAATGCTGACCTCTGGATTATTCACTATCTCTATTTTCCAGGTACTGGGCAAAGATTAAATCAAGTAAAATTCTAGAAAGCTACCATAGGTGTACATATGCCTGAAATGTGTCTGAAATTATTGTTTGACAGTGTAACCAGAAAGCAGTTCAGTACTACAGTTTAAAACGTAATAGTTGCCATGAGTGCCAAGCTGTTATCTAATATGTTTCAAAGTATCACTTGAGGTGCAAATAATATACAATTTCATGGAAATGAAGCCATTGCAAGGTATTTCCTACAACATCATAGCCAGCTTTTAATCCCCATTATCTTCAAATACCCTGCCATTTTCAAAAATGTTACATGCCATGCAGTCTTATCAACTTTACAGATAAAAGTTCATTAATGAAAATTCATGCCAGTTAAAGGTATTAAGGAGTTTTGCAATAAAACAGCATCATTTAACTCTTTAAGTCCCAGAATGTTACCAACATTTGTGTCATGAAAAACAAGTCAAATTATTAAAAATGTGTATGTTTCAAGACTGAAAAGGTCCATTTTGTCTATCACAAAACAAAGTAATTTTTCACTTTAATAAAGCATTTATAAGATGGCCCTGTCTTCATGAGAATTAAGGTAATACAACAGTATTTTACTGATGCTGCTAATATTACATCTAAATAAACAAGTGTATTCATATGTATTTTATAATGACACAAAAAACCAAAAACAAACCAAGCCCTATCATCATCAGGGGTGAAGAATGGTTAAATCTCTAGACTTAAGGGCATATCTACCTAAAACTTTCAAATGTGAAAGGGAAATGATGTTAAAATATCTGCCTGGATTTTTTTGTGAATTCTGAATATGCAACTTCGGAACACCTCTCACATGAAAGTGTTGAGGAGCATGTTGCATTCCCTCCCTCCTTTTTCAAGGGAAGAGAGGGATGACAGCTGCGAGCTCCGGGATTAGAGCACTTGGGTTTAAATTCCAGCTCTATTGTTTATGGGTAGTGTAACACTGGGCAAGGTCCTCAACCTTCTGTGCCTCAGTTTCCTTATCTGTAAAATGGAGACAAGGGCAGCAACTACCCCAGAGAATTGTCCTACAGGCTACCTGAAAAAATACATATACATAACTTAAAACAACGCTTGAAACACAATAACCACTCAATAAATGTGAGCTATTATTGTTGTTTTATTATTATTATTACCTAATTCCCCAAATGACATAGGATAGAACCACAAAACTATGGTATCCAGGGCTGACAGTGACAAATGGTGGATGTAGAAACCTACATGACTGCAAATCTTTTCCTCACCAACATTAACATTCTTTTGGTCAAAAGAGAAAGATGGGTACTAACATTTACTGAGTAAGACCTAAGTGTAAATGTTAGGGCTAAAATAAAAAAAAAAGTTTCTTAAATAAGCATTGAAATGAATTTAGAAATAACTATCCATTAATTCTAAAGTACTATGTCACAAAAGAGTTACTAGATTTAATAAAATTTTGCAGAATCTCCAAAATAACATAAGTATATACATTTTTAGAAGATTAAATAATGCTAAGAGATTGATGGACATGAAAAAAAAGGTCTGGTCAGTTATCAGTGTTTAGATCAGTACCTTCTGCCTAAAGCTTTGAGACAAAGGAAACACACAGCAATTTCTAGAAAATAAAAAAGTAAAAGAAAACAAAAAACCATTGCCTCCTCATGTGACATAGAGGGCACATATAACTTAGAAAAAAAATTAATTGTTGGATGTTAATTGTTACATATTAAGCATCGAGCATCACTTCTGTGCAACATCTGAGGTTTAAAAGGTGCAGAATTCACTCATTCCACCATTTGTTCAGCACATGCAGATGAACTAGGCACGGTGCTAAACAATGAAACAAAGATCAATGAAATGCAGCCCCTGCTTCAGGAAGTGCACAACCTTTTGGAGAAGACATATATGTAAACAAATAACTCAAATACATAAGATAAATGCTTAACAAATAGAGAGTTGAATGGCTCGCTCTGGGAGCCTTGAAAGGGCTGCCTGGCACAACACAGGAGGCTTTCTGGAAGAGGTAACATTTGAGCTGGATCTTAAAGGTGGACAAAGAGTTTTCCAGAGTGAAGCAGAGACGTTCTAAGTACAGGGAACAACACGTGTGCAGAAAGTATAAAGCAATAATAAGTTTGGAGCACAATGACATTTCACGTGGCTGAAGCACCGGGCACCTGAGGGAAAATGAGGCTGGAGAGGTGGGTCTCAGGTTATGTCAGATTGTGTCTCCTATGCCGTGGGCAATCCTGAGAGCAATAAGGTCCCAGCAAAGGTGTTCCACTAGAAAAGTGACAAATCAGTTGGGTTTCTCAGAAAAACAACTCTGGTGCTCCTCAGAGGACATACTTAAATAGAAGACAACCCAAACCTGAAGCTACTAAGTAAGAGCTCTGTAGAGCCATTATTCTCTCCTTGCCTGAAAAACATAACTGCTTTAGCAAAACAGTTTCTCTAAACTGATGGCTGCAAATCAATATAAACTACATCACAAGACCAGGAAAACCAAAGTACATAAACACATACATCCTATTAGTGAATAATTATAATGGCCTCATAGAAAATTGTTAATAGGACTATACAGTAAAAGAAATATTCAGCCCTGGAACAAAAGTAAAATATTTTTGAAAATGACAAAAAATTATGTACACTCTAAAATATCAACCATAGAGTAGTTGTACGTTTGCTTCTTTATACTTTTGGGTTCTTTTCAAAATTTCCACAATAAGCGGGTAGTACATTTATAATCAGTAATAAATTTTAAAAGCACACAGTTCATTACATTTCATAAACAACTGTCTTTATAAAAATCTTGAAACTATTACCTTTTTGTCTCCTTGTTTTCGTCTTCTTAACCCTGGTCTATAATCATCTCCGAATCTCAGAAAGTAATAATAAGAAACGAGCCTCTCAATAGGATCCCTTATGACATTAATGTAAATTGGCTTCTTCTTCACACCAAATCTGAAACAGAACAAAATTTAAAAGGTGACATCGACAATTTCATTCTGTTTAGGGGTGTCCTAAAATTATAAGTTTGTGGTATTGATTCTATATGTAAAGAAGAACATGAATTAATTTAAACAAAATAGAATACATGGAGATTAGGAGATGTTTTATGATTATTTATGTTATAATAAAGTAAACAAGAAATAAGAATTTAAAAATTATGGCCTAAGATAAAGGAGAGAATGGAAAATTGAATAAAAAATAATTTTAAATTTTACTGGGAAGAATTACGTAAAACATTTTAATTTTCTGTAGCAATGATTTCTCATTTCTGGCCCAACAAACTAGATAAACATGATCAACGCGGACAGTGTAAGTACATACAAGTGCGACCATTTGAGTCTGCTTTCTACTATTGCTGATTTTAAAGATAAGATATAAGTGAGAGACATCAAGTTTTCAGCATTACTTCCCTAGGGAACGACAGAGTTGAAGGCTTTTACTTTATCACCCTTGCAGACCCTAGACTGTCCAGTTGGCTCCCTGTTCTTATATCCTCACTTGCCCCAGACTTGAAGCCTTAGTGTTGTCTTGACTCTGCCCTTTCCTTTATTCTTCATTTAGGACAGTTACCAAGACCTTTTGATTTTTTCTTTTGTAGTCTTTCCCACGGATTTGGCCTGTCTTCATCACCCCCTTTCTCTTCACCATTGCCCTCTTCCTGGGCCTTTTGCTTAGATTACTGCAATAACCTAGTTGATTTTCTTGCATCCAGTCTAATCTATCTTCCATACCAATTCTCAACCGATATTCCTAAAACACCACTTGTTAGATCACTCTTCTGAGGAACTGAAATAACTCTACTGTTTATGTTGACATCAAACCCAAACTCCTTTGCCTGGTTGTTAATGTCTGCCTGGCTACGTCTTAGGTACCACATTATTGATCTACCTATTTTCAACCCTCCTCAAACAAGATACCATCTATTATAGGTAGGCTCCCCTCTTCTACCTTCCTCAAAGTATTATACTTATTCCTATTTCTCCTTATATATCTTTGCTCATTCTGTCTTCCTTAAGTAGAATGCCATTCTCATCTTTCTATTGTTTCTTCCTATTACATTAATTCATCCAAAAAATACTTTTTTGTGTATCCAATATATGCAGGCACTATTCTAATACTAGGAATATAGCAGTGAAAAAAGAAAAAAGACTCAATTCCTTGTCCTTCTGGAGCTAACGTTCTACTTGGGGGAGACAGAATATAAACAACTAAGAAACTATGTCAGGCGGTAAAAAGTACAAAGGAGAAAAAGGATGCAGTGAAAGTGAATAGGAAGTGCCAGGAGAAGTGGGGAGAGTACAATTCAAAGCAGGCTTTTTCAGAAAGGCATCACTAGCCCTATGTGATGAGAAGGAAGCCATGTAGGTATCTGGGGGAAAGTGTCCCAGGAAGGTGAGACTTACAAGTATGAAAGCCCAGAAGCAGCTAAGCGTCAGGTGTTTTTGAGAAATAGCAAGGAGATTAATCCGGCTGCAGTAGAATCAGGAAGGGGATAATAACAGAGAAGGAGAGTAGAGAGATGGGGGTGGGGTGGAGGAAGTGCAGACGTGTGGGCCTTGTCGACATTATAAGCATCAGGAGGGAGGCCTGCCTGAGGCAGCAGAGCAGCATCATGACATGGGATCCAATGCACAGCATGGTGGCTGTAGTTAACACTGTACTGGGTACTTGAAAGCTGCTCTGAGAGTAGAATTTAAACGTTCTCACCATAACAACAGCAACAACGACAAAATGCTAATTATGTGACGTGAAGGATGTGTTAACTAACCTCATTGTGGTAAACATTTGACTATATATGTGTATCAAATCATCACATTGTATACCTTAAACTTATGCAATATTGTATGTCGATTATATGTCAGTAAAGCTGGGGGGAAGAAAAGCCATAGGCTGCTGCCATGGAATAAACTGTAGAGGGGCAATAACAAAATACATGGGGGGAGGGGGGCGGCACCAGCCCTGCGGCCAAGTGGTTATGTTTGCGCGCTCCACTTTGGCGGCCCGGGATTTTGCCAGTTGGAATGCTGGGCACGGACACGGCACCACTCATCAAGCCATGCTGAGGCAGCATCCCACACAGCACAACTAGAAGGACTGTGGTCGTGGACTCCACCCTTAAGTGGCCAGCTGGCCATTCATCTGAGCTGTTCCTCAAGAGGGCTCAGGTGGATTAGAAAAACCCATCTTCGTCCAGGAAAATAAACTATCACTGATGTGTTAGAACATGATCTTCCTAGGAAGACAAGAGCATATTTGCTAGGAATCGCTGATGTTATTTGAGGATCAAAAGGGAAAAAATATAATCTGAGCAGCAGGTTGGTAAGAAGGGATTTTAGGATCCTTATTCTCGCCATGTCAGTGTATGTGGTTTGACAAGGCAAGGAACACAAACTAGGCTCACTGCTTTAGAGCCACACTCTATAGCTTGGATTGATGACTGAACATCAAGAAGGGTTAACAGAACAAGTGCATACTCAGAACATTTGAGAAGAACCTGTCAACTGGCTACATGAAGCCTAAATGGAAGATGATGAAGCTGAAAGAGGGCTGACTAGCCTCTGGGAAGCACCATGCTTTGAGATTTCTGCTTCATACTAGATTTAACAACTCCAGTTATGCAGCAGTCTCACTGTGGATATTGATATCTTATATATATTTATACTGGTCTCTCTTAGTCCTAAGGGTTCATAGAAACTTTCAAATCCTTCTAGCGCCAAGTTCTCATTATCTTGTTTCAAAAACAGTGAGTGACCTGTTGGTATTTGTTGGTTCCACTGGTAATAATGTTGTGAATAAATGATCTTTAAAGTAATTATTTATCTCTTAAAAAGAGCATTCAGGGGCTGGCCCCGTGGAGTAGTGCTTAAGTTTGGCGCGCTCTGCTTTGGCAGCCTGGGTTCGTGGGTTCGGATCCTGGGCATGGACCTACACCACTAGTCAGACATGCTGTGGCAGGGACCCACATACAAAATAGAAGAGGACTGGCACAGACGTCAGCTCAGGTTAATCTTCCTCAAGCAAAAAACACAAAAAAAGAGGAAGATTGGCAACAGATGTTAGCTCAGGGTGAATCTTCCTCAACAAAAAGAAGGGCATTAATCTACTACTCATCTATTAGCATGGCCCAAATAAAAAAAAAATCTACCACCACCAAATAATGGCGAGGATGCACAGCAACTGCAACTCTCATACACTGTTGGTGAGACTGCAAAATAATACAGCCACTATGGAAAACAGTTTGGCAGTGTCTTATAGAGTTACCATAAAATCCAGCAATCCCACCTCTGGGTTTTACCCAAAAGAAACAAAGACATATGTCCCCACAAAACCTATATACAAATGTTTTGGAAGCTTTACTCATAATCAACAAAAGCTGGAAACAACCCAAGTATCCAGAAACTAGTGAAGGATAGAAATTATGGTGTATCCACACCATGGAATACTACTCAGTAAGGAACTAACTATTGATACATGCATCAAATTGATGAACGTCAAAAGCATTATGCTAAGTGAAAGAAGCCAGACTCAAAAGTCCTGGTGACTGATTAGACATACGTGGTGAAGACGAAGATTGAACACAATGACTCTAACTTCTTGCTCCCATGTCTTGAAAAATGAAAATGGGTAAAGTTCCCAAAGGAGAATAATGTAGACAAAGGCAGTGTTGAGCAAAGCCTTATTAAGAGTTGGGAATAAGAAGGGTGAGCACAGATTCAGACAGGGAGGAAAAAAAAACACCAGTAAGACAACATGGTAACCTAGAGAAGACGGAATTTTACGTAACACTGCTCTGTGTGAGACACAGAACGATGTGCTTCACATACATCATGTTTAATCCTCACAACCACCCACGAAGTAGTTGCTTTAATTCTTCTCATTTTACAAATGGGAAAACTGAAGATCTGGAGTAAGGTGCCTGAGACCGCAGAGCTGGCGAGGAACTGGGGGGTTCAAATGCAGCTCTGTCTGACTTGAGAGATTGCTCCTTAGCCACCTGCAGGATCGGTGCTGTAGGAAGAGCTAGCAGTACAAGGTCAATGAAAAGGCAACTCTCACCTATTGCCTGCAATGATTAAAGTAAGTTTTAACATATTTCCACGGTGTTGTGACAAACTTGTTGCAAGTTGTAGAAATGGTGCAAACTTCAACTGGTTCAGCAGAGAAGTACGAGACGAAAGGGACAATCTCACATGAATCTATATACTAAGAAACTCTCTTTAAGCCAAAAATATTGTCACTTTGTTTCAGACCTAGTGAAGCATTCAGGTATTTGTTTCTTGTCCTGACATATCTGATTCTTTACTGATTCACCTCAATTGTTCTGAAAAAGACAACAGGGGTGATATGGAGACACCAAAAGGACAGCGATGAAAACCCAGGCTATTCCTGGGGACAACCACAAAGGCACCCAGGCATCAGAAATGATTTCCAAATATCTCTAAGACAGCTGCTGACACGTGACCCTTAGGGTAGCCAGATCATAAAACATCTCAGCAGAGTCTGATCGAAACCAGAATCGAAACAGTTTTCTTTTAGGTACACATTATTCATTATAAAGGAAAGTGTTCTTGAAAAAGGATTTTGAAAGAGATGCTGTAATGTTTTTCTTTGGTAAAATTTGAAGAAAATCAAAGTGGGGATAATTGATGCTGCTGGTAAGTGAGTAGCTTGAATTTTAAAGGCAGGGTAATCTGTAACATTTTCACTATTTACAATGAACCATCATGAACTGATAATTGTAGGAAAAAACGGGGTTTCAATGAACTCACCGAGGACAAGAACTACAACTTATTCAACTTTATCATTTAAAAATTGTGTTGTTGTCCACCAATTAAAAAGAAAACAAAACAGTAATTGAACACTGAAGGGAAAAATGGAGGGAAGAAGTAGGAAATGTGCTAAAAAAATCAAGAATAGGATTAAGACAAAAAGGAGTAAGACAGGATAGAAATGAAAATATGTAACAAAAAGATATTTTTGTTATTATTCTAAAGTTCTGAAGAAAACCAGATAAATATAACCAAAACACAGCTTGAGTAGACATAGGCTTACAGATAGAATGCATGCTTCTTAGTGATCAGTCTAAACTAGAAAGAAATTTTCATTTTTTATTTCTCTATCTCACTTCCTGGATTTCCACTCTTTTTAGTGTCTCTGCTAAGGCAATTGAAAAGCTATGTGATTAAATATTTCTTTCACCAAATTCAACCATTTTCTTCTAAAGGCAAGTATTTTTTTCTCGAGGAAGGTTAGCCCTGAGCTAACATCCACCACCAATCCTCCTTTTTTGGCTGAGGAAGACTGGCCCTGAGCTAACATCTGTGTCCATCTTCCTCTACTCTATATGTGGGATGCCTGCCACAGCATGGCTTGACAAGCAGTGTTAGGTCCACACCTGGATCTGGACCAGCAAACCCTGGGCCGCAGAAGTGGAGCGCATGAACTTAACCGCTGTGCCACTGGGCTGGCCCCCTGAAGGCCAGTATTTTAATGGACTCCACAAAGTACTATACCAGTCAAGAACATGTTTTGAAGAATAAAGTACTTTAAAAATTGGTAAGGTGATGTTTCTTTCCTCTTCCTTACTCATTCATGGTTAGTATGGCTGTCAAACCAAAAATTATTTTAAAAGACACTAATTACATCTACAATAGTTCTTGACTATCTACATGAAAATACATTTCCTCTAGTTGATTTTTTTAGGTATTTGTTTAAAATCCTGTAAAAGTCTATTAAAAATTTTCTCAATACTTTTCACTTCCAATAACATGAGACTGATATGAAAATATTCAAACCCTTAAACGTTCATGTTAGTATTTAATAAGTGAGATTAATCTTTTCAAGAAGTATTATACTTTTTCAACTGCAAGAACCCCTAGCATATACCAGAGCTTCATTCTAAGTACAAGACTTTTGCCAAAAGCAAAAGTACTCAATATATTATTTTAATAATGAAAACCCAAAGTATCAGAAACCAAGCTATGTGTGGAAAAAATAAATCATCTAGGCAAAAGGGTAACAAACATTCAATTGAAGGATAATGCAGCCCTGAGGGAAAATATGCATACGAATGAAGTTTATGAAATTGGTTCATTACCTCTGCAAAGAAAAAATAATTAGTTTATTTTAAAGCTGCCCATAAAATGTTTTCAATATTGCAGTATGAATTATTTATAGAAAATGTACATCTAACTTTAAAGCTACCATTTTACTGAAAGATCTTGAGTATTGCAGGAGGAACCAGAAATGAGAATATATTATTTTATGCAAGTAATATTTGGGAAAATCCTTTTCAATTAGAAGCTTTTCAAGAAACTTAAGATTTATTATCAATCTGAATCAGTAATACTTGAACTTTTTTTCAATTTAACAAGTTAAAATGACAATGGGATATCAATTTAATTTTCAAATGTCACACAGAATGCTCTTTAAAGTTGACAAATACATAAGGGTGTATTACTTTGAAGTCATGATTGCTAACAAAATGACTGAGAGAACATGTCTAAGCTTAAATAATTAAAAAAATATATTTTTAATGTTTTTGAAGTTAGGGCAAAATCTTATGAGGGAAAAGATTTGGATTTGAGGTTTTACTATAATGGTACTCTATGTGCTACAAAAAACGTTCCAATGGATTCACAAGCCACCCATGTTTAGAATATCCCTTTAGACGTTTTCTGCTTAGTACTTCATGTGGCACAGACTCTAGGGGGTGCCACATACTGCTTGATACCGAAAGCGGGCCTGTAGTTTTATGAACTTTTCTTGAGACAATTATGGTAGAAATACCCTGACCCCACTCCTCTCAAAAATATGGAAAATGAGTTAATTTATCTCTAGTTTCAGGAAAATCACTATTTTTAAAACCGTCTCTTTTAAGTATATCACAATTTTGAAGCTAAACCAACAAAGACCAAGGGAAAGTGTACACTTCACTGTGTCTTGGCTGAGAAGCAGACACCCTGGGACGCTAATAACTGAGTGATGGCTTCTTTGCTTTCTCAGTTCTCAGTCAATGGCGTGGTAAAGTCATGATCCGCTTGGCCTCCAGGTTAAAACTTGAGGCTCTCCTAAAATAGTGTCATTTGGTTGTACAAGAAATCTAAATGTAATAATGACAAGTAACTAAATTTATTGTGTTGAATTTCTAACATTAATATGACAATTATCAATTTAGGAACACTAGAGGGCAGTAAAACACTAGAAGGTAGGCTCAAATTACATGCCTAAAAGACGCAAAGGCAAGCTAGTACATTTTTTTAAAATCAAAATCATAATTTTTATAGACTAATGTTATCTCAATTAAAAAAATCATAATTAAACGAATTTATTCCTTTTTAGGTTGCTAAAGTACAAAGCATTCTTTACTGTGTCATTTCAGGTATAACTTACTTTGCAAAATCCAAATAAGAAACGTGTCCATGATAAAACCCTGGTTTCATCTCTTTCCAAGAAGTTATATTCTTTACAAAGCGCACCTAAAAAAGGAGAATACACTCATTACTTAAGTACAATTGAAAGAAAATGAAATTTGATGATAGCAAAATAATTTCCATTTAGGCATTTAAAACCAATCACATCAGTTTGATAATTACAGAGCTAGAAACAGTTTCAACTGAAGAAAGCAGAGTGTGATCGATATTTACTATTTCGTCATAGAGAGAGCTACTGTCACACACTCAGAAGAGCGTGAAGGAGGATCCTGAAGACAAGATGGCACAAGGCAATCGTCTAGAATGCTGTGCAGTGAGTACGTTTCTGTGGGTGAGAGGAGGCTGGGCACCAACACCACGCTGAGGCGGCAGCACTCAGGTGTAGGGACAGTCTATGCAGATCTGTTTTCTTCTCAGAGACTTGTTATTCATAAAAATTCATAATTAGTGACGACTCAACAAAGAAAATGAAAATTAACTAATCTTTAAACCAAAATGATTAAAGAAAAGATGATTATCAGAATACTCGAAAGAGCTACCAGCAGATATTATAAGCTTATTGATAAAAAAAGATTAATAAAATTAGAGATGTGACATAGGTAAACATTTTTAAAATATCTAAATATTACTATTTAATTTACTGGAATTAAAACTATACAAAAGGTTAATTAATATGAAAAATCTTTACACGTAAATATATTTTAAAAACTGGTTAATATAGAACTTAATAAACCTAAGTGTCACCAGCAGCAAAGCAGTGATACGCAATTTCTCAAATGAAAATGGTGTGTACTTTTGATAAGCAAATCCGTGCTTGATAAACGGCAAGTAGTTAGAATCTCTTCTGGAGGCTGGATGCTGGGGGGCGGGGGGAGTAGAGGCTGGGGGGCAAGGAGTGGGGAAACCTGTCCTGAAAGTCTCTGCAAGCCGGGACCTCAGACTCCAAAGCACTAGACCGTCAGGTGCATACTTTTGACAATTCATCAATCTTTCATTTACATTTTAGAATAGAGTTAGTCACATGGAGATATTCTGGAGCACTTCTTACCAGATTAGTCAATACATTAACAGCAATGAATGATGGTGTCTGCCCCCTGGGTAAGGCCTATTGGTACAGCAGAGTAGGGAAACAGCAGAAGCAGCCGTATGTCAGAGGATGTGAACCAGAAAAAAACGGAAGGTTCGGGGAGAATTTATTTGTTTAGGAGAAGCATTAATAACTCATATCTTAAGAGAAAAAATGAAGTTTTTATAAGGGAAATGAAATGAACCTCATCTTATTATCTTTCTCTTACACACACACACCCCCCCTTAAAATAAAATCTGAAAATTGAACGTAGATAAAAATGCTGCAGAAAATACATAATTATATTTTAGCAGATATTTACAGTTTTTCCCTACCAAAACAAAGAGCCAAATAAATATGTGATTTGAGGTTCTCATGTTTTTTCCTATTTATTCTTCAAGTAAGCCACCAAATAGAATGAAAATATCAAATGGCAAATGTAAATGAAACAGAAAATAAAAATTTAGATAACCCAAAGGCTGAATCCTTAAAAAATTTTACATGTTGAATATGGAAAGTCCTTATAACTGCCGCTTAATGGTAAATTATTTCATATAAGCCTTTGGTTCTGTGAACATCAGTTCCAGTATTTCAGCCAAAGAAGAGGGGGAAATAGAAGCCAAAGAGAATAGGAATGGGAGGTGATGGTTCAATGGTGATTAAGACATATTAGCAACTCAGCTCTATTTTCCAGATGCTGAGATTTAATACGGATGTGATGGTGCAAAAGGGAAATGAAAGGAGATGCTGGACTGAAGGCTGAGAACATAGTGTTATGTAAGCCAAATGTCAGAGAGAATTATAACACAAACTTAGCGAATGCTGTGCTGAAAGAGTCAGGCAGGAATAAGAGTTAGCTACAAACCTCAAGTATCCTTTTCTCTTCCACCCTTCCTAAGGACAGTCAAGGTTAAACTAAACCCTCCTACAGACACACTTCATCCAGTGTGTGTCCTTCAGTCGGGGGTGAAGAGCCCAGGAAGCTGGACACTATCTAGCCTGCTGCAGGGCTTCTCAAACTCCATGTGCAAATGAATCATCTGGGACTTTTGTTAAAATGCAGATTCTGATTCAGTAGGTCTGGAGTGGGGCTCAAGATTCTGTATTTCTTTTTCTCTCTCTTTTTTTTTTTTTTGAGGAAGATTAGCCATCTGCTGCCAATCCTCCTCTTTTTGCTGAGGAAGACTGGCCCTGAGCTAACATCGGAGACCATCTTCCTCTACTTTCTGTGTGGGACGTCTACCACAGCATGGCTTGCCAAGCGGTGCCATGTCCACACCCGCGATCCAAACCGGCAAACCCAGGGCCGCCAAAGCTGAACGTGCGAACTTAACTGCTGCAACACCGGGGCAACCCCAAGATTCTGCATTTCTAACAAGTCTCCACATGATGGCTAGGGCAGTGGGCCACACTGAGGAGCAAAGCTTCAGCATGTGTAGGCCCAGGAGCTAACTCTTAGTTTTCTTCATGTGAAGCTTGTTTTTATAGCGCCTGCCAAGGAGGGCTGAGGCCTACAGAAGCTCTTCAGCAAGGATATGTTCTCATATTCACTATTTTTATGATATAGAAAAAAACTACACTGAAATAGAGAAAATTTTTAAAGATTATAAGCTACTGCAATATATGAAACAGAAGGGGAACATGAGCAAAATGAGCCCTGCCTCCTCAGCCCCTCACAGAGTGATGCCTGACACACGTTGGAACCAAAGCATTTCAAGAAACACAGTTTAAAAACTAATGGAATAAGAAAAATGGTTGTGTCTCCAGCTGGACTCAGGGAAGAGTTTGGTGAAGGCAGAGAACGGAACAAGGCATGACTCTTCCACTGCTGTCACCAACCTCAAACTCTCTTGTTTAGAGAGTCATCACTTTAGAAGTGGAAGGGACCGGGGATATCCTGTACTCTTTATGAACCACACACTTTAGATTTTGGTCCAATCACCCTACTATACCACAGGCTAATTTCTTTAACCTATTGTTGTCCAATTTAAACAAGGGGGAGGAAACCAGAAGGATGTGAAAGGAAACGAGAGCAGATGTCATTTGTATCATGATTCTGATCAACAAACTTGGACACTGAGAATTTCAGGTTTTATCCACTGCTAAGGAAACCCCTGAGATCCAGGCATTCAAAACTCCTCGACCTCCAAGATCTCAAGTTCTGCTGATAAAGCTCTCTCAACTATTTATTTTTCTCATTACATTCATTATAATCTCAACTTCTAATCTGCTTTGTTCACTACTCTCACATTGGACAATAGTTTTTCAACCATGACTGCTGACTTATTCTTTCCTCTTTATTGTGTTGGGTAACCTCAGGGCTTGCTGAACACTGCCTGTCAAAACTAAGAGATCTACTCAAAACGTCTATGTAGGACTTGGAATTTTATTTCCTCGATTCTTTCAGAGGTAAATTCAGGTGGGTTAATATTGCATTTAAATCCTCTACACACTATTATTGTTGAAGTCTCCAAAACACACAGACTCTTTCTCTAATCTCTAAGAGAATACTGAAGGCTATATACTTAATATATATGCATATGTATTTTTTCTTTCATGTCATCAACATTTAACTAAGGCAATATGTTAAAGTCTCACTAATAAAGCTGTGGCTGATTTACAATTTGCAATAAATCAAAAGTTGCTGTTCTGAGATTTACCTTCCCTTTATAGGGAAGAAAACAGTGCTAAGCAACAAAGGATGCCAATAAGGTTCCAGTGGCGGTTCACACTAATCTGGGGAAGAGTCTGAGCATCCAGAAGTATCATCTACATACCACCGAAATTCCATACCATTCTAATCTCTTCTTCAAAACTCATCTCCAAGGAAGGAACAACCCCCTTTGAGGAACAGCATTTTTTTAAAGTTTTCTTTTCAATGTACTAATTTAGCCACTTCTCCCTTTAGCCAAGTTTTGAACAGCTGTCCCTGTCTCTACTCTCCATCTCCATTTTTCCCTTTCACCATCTACTTGCAGTTCCTGCTCTTTCATCTTCTGTCTTCTCATCTCTCCCGTACCACTGGCCTTGTCTTTCCATTTGTTTCTTTCTGGTTTTCCTCTGCAGTGGGGCATTCTGACCAAGACCTCAAGATCAAGCTACAGAATACAGAGTAGGAGGAAGTGAAGATGAGCTG
Source organism: Equus przewalskii (assembly GCF_037783145.1). NCBI lineage: Eukaryota > Metazoa > Chordata > Mammalia > Perissodactyla > Equidae > Equus > Equus przewalskii. The sequence continues at coordinate 12,174,094 of NC_091854.1, forward strand.
AGCAAGCTTCTACTCTGTTCATTTTGTGGATTCTTACTGACCATACTCGGAACTAATGGAAGGTAAAGTGACAGGCAAAAAGGAGCAAAACTACTAGTATCAAATGGAGTCACGGAGACACTGAAAACTCCAGCTTGGGGAGAAGAAATAAAGTCACCATAGTGACATCATTCAGAGAATTTCCATGCTCTGACTGAAATAGACTACCATAAGGATGTCTCAGAAGTAGTACTTAGATATGGTACATGAAAAGAGATGTTTTTATGGCTAGCCTGGAGCAGATCCTAAACGGTGATTTTTGTCAGATTTTATAACTCAAGCAAAGTCAGACTAGCAAGTAATCAGAAGAGACCTTTAGGGAAAACACAAGCAATGAAAGGAGTGGTGGTGTGACTTATTTGCTAGTTGAATCACACCTGAACCAGCGCTGTAAGAAAAAGCTAAGACAGTACCGTCTCACTAACAGCTTATCTAGACCTACCTTCTTAATCAGATTAATCTCAACATTATGATTATCTGTGATCACAAAAGAACTGTTTCACTATCTAAAAGTAGGTATGTAATCCTGAACATCCTGGCCAAATTCCAACTTTGTAATTACTACCTATTCAATGAATACTGCGATTAACTTGGGTAATTACTATATACCGAACTCCTACTCATGCATATACTTAAAATAAACACTCACTGCACAGCCGTGGGTAGTTTTATGAGACTAAACGAGAGAGGAAGCTTTCTACACAAAGAGAAAAACTGAGTAATAGTTGGATAAAATATAAGAAAGATTCAGCAGCAATAGAGCATAATATCTTCACTCAAGTTCAGAACTATGCTGTTCATCCTTTTTTTTGGGAGGGGAGTGGGGTGTGTGTCCCAAATCACCTGAGATAAGGGTAGATCTTATTACCATTAATCAGAGGGGCTCACTCTGCCGGTAATTACCATCATGATATTCTGCTCAGCTAAGAAATACTTTCAGAATCTAAATTGGTCCATTTGTTCCTTCCTTCCTTCCTTCATTCATTTAACAGAAAATTTATGGAGTATTTACCATGGCTCAGACACTGTTCTATAAGCACAGGGGATACAGTGGTGAACAAGACAGACAAGGTTCCTGTCCTTAAGGAGTTTGTATTATAATAGAGGAAAAGACAGACAGTAAACCAATAAATCAGTAAGCAATTAAAAAAGATACAGAAAGAATGATGGTACATAATAACTTGGAAGAAGTATTTGATATATAAGATGGCCAAGTATGGTTTTTCTAAGAGGATGTCACATAAGCTGAAACCTTAAATGGGTAACATGGAGCTAATCGTGAGAAGCCAGGAGAAGTGCACTCTAAGAGGAAATGGTAAATGCAAAGTCCTTGAAGTGGGAAAGGCTTGGTGCATTCAATGAACCAAGAGGCCACTGTGGCTAGTAAAGCAGAGGTTGGAGCAATGGACAAGGACAGGATTTAAAAGGGCCTGTGGGCGTAGGTGAGGAATTTGGATTTTGTTGGGGAAGTAGGAATATGAATTTAAAGACAGGTATCTCACCATCCTGGGAAGATTATAATATGCATCTTCCCATAACCCCACTGAGAATCACGTTCTGATCTTTGCTACTCAATCTATGGTTCAAGGACCAGAAGCTTCAGTTTTGGCATCAAGTGGAAGCTTTTTAGAAATTTACAATATCGGCTCCATCTTAGTCCTTCTGAATGGGAATCTGCATATTAACTGGTGATTAGGATACACATTAAACATTAAGAAGCGCTCATCTAAAGTGTTGGTCTGAAAAATCAGTATCTGCAACTGATTATCAAATATATATTATCAAATAATATCAAACCATGATCTCTAATTTAAATGACAAGAAGTTGGCTTAACAGTGAATTAAAAGAAAAAAAAAATACTATGTTATCCTACAGAGAATGCAAATTCTGGATATTTCCAATGTCTTAACAGAAAGGAGTTAAATATGATCACAGACCAGACAGAAAAGAATTAAGAAAGATCATAAAAGATGCTGTCACTTTCACCTATTTGACATCGTTACTTTAAAGACAAGATGTTCTCTAATGTAGAGATATTTTTTACCATGGCAGAGTAAACTTCATTTTCTAGAAGAGCCGATTGCTTACCTGTCTCCTGCCAATTCCTGTCTAGTAACTGAGCAAAGCCCATCTCAAGAATATAGTCTCATGACTGAGTCTACCTCATTCTTGCTAGTCTTCTCATGCCTTATACTCTCAAATGTTTATCTTTTAATCTCCTTGTTCTAAATTTTCTTATTTTATCCCAACTTCTTAATTTTGAAAAATTCTTAAACTACCAAAAAGTTGAAGGAAGAGTACTCTTTACCAAGATTCAGTTAACATTTTGCCACTTGTTTATCTTTTTTTCTCTCTACATGCACACACACACAATTTTTCTTAACCATCTGAAAACAAGTAGCAGACATTTTGATCCAGAACCCAATCAGAGATCACACATTACACTTTGTTTCCATGTCTCTCTAGTTTCCTCTAGTCTAGAGAAGACTGTCACAACCCACCCTCGAGCCTGCCTTTCTTTGGTCGTCCTGACACCGACACTCCAGAAGAGCTCAGGACTGTTCTTCTAGAGAGGGTGCTACAATGTGGATTTGTCTGCTTCCTCAAGATGAGGTCCAGGTTAAGCACTTTGGTGAGAAACAGTTTTGGTTAAACATTTTGGTGAGAATACCATAAACTGATATTTTCTTTGAACAGTTCTCATAATTCCTGCATCTGTGTTTTATATTCCCAAGTAAATTAAAAATAAGCTCCTTGAAATATGTGGTCTTGCTTTTTATTTCTTTGGGCATTCCCTGCAGAATGGAGCACAATTTCTGTATACATTATATACTCAACAAATAAATGAAAACTTAAAAGCAGAGTTGAGAATTGTTTCTAAAGATAGCAGACTATGCATAGTTATTACAGATTTAATAGTTTTATACCAGATTAAAAATATTTGCCTCTAACATTTTTGAGAGAAATAATTAAGCATGTAAACAATTTAACACAGTGTCTAGTAAAGTGTGTACAAAGTATATCTAGGAAAGAGCTGGGGCTAAAGGCAGATATTCGGCTGACTTGACTGCTGAGGTTGGAAGGTGAGGGAATAAAGAGTGTGGTACCTGTTATACCCTAAGATATCTTTATGAGTAAACCGGGCTTTAAATGGAAGATTGAGACAATAGCAGATTTAATAAAAATCTCATATTTCAAGTCTCACTTGAGTCAGATACTGATTAGAAACTATTTCTCAGAGAAGAAAGAAAAGCAAAATAGGTCATTTAATTCCTATTTAAATAATAAAACAGTTGAGAATAGTACACAAGAACAAAAATATGGTGTTAAAATCAAAGTAAGCTATACAAGATGGAGGTCAGGGAATATTTAAAAAATTATTTTCAAAGCATCCAGTATAATTTAAAAGCTTACATTTAGACGAAGTTTACTAGATTGAAAGTGAAATAAAAATGCTATCTAATATGTCATGCCAAGGAAAGGGAAGCAGTAACTATGACTTGTTTGAAGAAGTGCTTCCATATATAACAAGAGACCAATAAACAATTGAAATGTGGTATATTAGAGAACATTTGGCATATAAGCCACTCCGAATTAAGACCAGGTTTTGAACTACTAGCTGACATTCCGAAGCACATCAGTTAATGAGTAAGACTATTCCTCTACTCTCCTCCACACAAACAGGTTTGAAGTGTTGTTCGTTATGTAATCCAATTGCTTTTAAGATAGCGTTTATGCTTCTCTTCCGCTGGTTTTTTCCCCCTATATATAACTAAGAAGCTAGTGAAAGAAAAACAGAAGCTTTATCTCATCCAAATGCAACTGGGAAAATGTACCACTATATGATGCCTATAAATGTCCTATGTGGTAAGCTGCTGCAGATTCATATTTCATGGAAAAAAAGTTGATGTCATTGTCAAATATCTTCTAGCTGCCAGACAACTTTATAATGCTGGACACAAAACAAGTCTAAAAATTGAACAAGCAAGTTAACTTTATTTTTCCAAAAAACACTACTAAAGAAATCTAAAATTATTATGTGAGCATTAAGAAATGTTCCTTTTAAACCAAGATATATTCTGAAAAGCAGTCATGCAAATAGATTTAAAATCTACTACACACTGTATAAAAACTGATTATTTAAGATACTTGCCCTTGAGATATACAGTATTATATGATGAATAGTTTTATGACCCACTTAGCTAAATAAGCTCACGTTTCTTCTCATTTATAGAAGAGTTATTTGGTTTGGCTGACGGATGTAGATTTTTCGGTTCTATGAAAAAGAGTAATTGGGGATACTGCAGAGAGCCAAGAATTATATAGGCAGATGATATGCCATAGACTATTAGCCTTTACAAACAGCTTTCTAGCAAGAAAGGGAACCTTAACCTTGTGTATTCGTGTTATTCTCTTGCTTCAGGGTAAGGATTCTACGTATGCTAAATAGTCAGATAACAGTCAATTCTGTAACAGTAAAACAAATTAAGCTGTTTTCAAACAGATAAATACATTCTAACCCTATCACGAATACCTTTCTAATAAGGCTAACCCAATATGGTATTTGATCCTAGATTATATTCTCAAATATTATCTTTTCTTCTCATGGGCCCAATTTCCATTCCCTTCAATATTTGTTAAGAACTTTATTGATTTACAATTATACTTAGAGCTCCAGGTGTTGAGAAAATGCTAAAGAGCTGAGTAAATTTCATTTCATGAGATAACTTCCTCCACTTTTCTTAAAACTATTTCATAAAATTATATATCCATCTGTTTATCTAAAGTTTCTTGACAACTTAAAATGCAAGACTATGTTAAAAATATAAGCCACAATCCCTTTTCTCTAGGAGTTTATAGCTAATATTTATATAAATTACTAGTAAAGATAAGATGAAATTCAGAAGGTTAGTCACAAAATTCCATACTATATGTATGGAAATGTACCAAATACTGTGAAGAATGTAAAATTACAGAAAAGTTTGGTTTGTCCCTTCCCCTAAGAGTCTTACAATTCATCAGGATCAGCACACATATTCCACATTAAAATGCTTTACTCCCTTGAGTTACAAAAAATTTGAGTGAGGAGGTGTCAGAAAACATTTATGCATTCCCTCAGTGAGGTTTACCTGGTCTTGTAGGGACATGACTGGATTATTTTTGGTAGTGTTGATGTGAAGAACGTGGTATTTATTCTTTGCACACAGGTCATAGGCAATGTTGGTAAAAGAGGTGCTTGCAGTTTTGGGGACTCTGTTGTAAATGATCACCATGTCCTCCTCCTCATCTAAAGCCGCATCTTGCCGAGGGCCATCCATTGTGTGCCGCTGCTCAATTTCTCGGACTTCATGTCTTGCGATAGCCCTTTCTGCAAAGAAAAACAGGTAGGGGAACTCAGTTTTTAAAGATACTATAAGAAGTTATAGAACACTGAAAATAATTTCCTATTCTTGGAACATAATGTTCCTATTCAAGAATTGGGTAAGAGCAGTTGAAGAAATGTTTTGTGGACCAAAACTTGTGATTCACGTTCGAAGGATAATATATATACATATAAAGAATAAAAGAATAAACAGTCATCAAGTTTAGAATACCACAGACCAGAGAGTTCTTCAGTGTAGTTCAAAAGTCACTTTACATTCCAGTAGAATTTCTACAGCTGGAATTAATTCTCAAACACACAAAGACAGATTGCATGGAATACTAAACTTCACAGCAAAAAATGCATTTAGAAAAGAAATCACTTATAATTCAAGCAAAGATTCTGAAATTTATCACTTAGGATTTAGTTACTCCCTGGTTTATCAAAATGTAGCAGGGCAGTGATTATAAACGCTGGTGTGATTGTAGGTAACAAGAGCAGAAAGAACACCATGACAAACCCTTTTTCTTTTTCATGTTGCATTACAGATAAGTCCTGGCTATGTTTACTCCTTAAATTCATGGCTCTGCTAATTCAAATCACTGTCCACCACTCACGGAGAAAAGCAGTTGCATTTTGCTTTCCACTACTCTCTATTTAATATAAACTTCAGCTTCAAGTATTTTTTAGAATAAGGAAGAAGGAGGGGGGAGGAAAAAATGAGGGGAATAAAAATCTCTAACAAGACTGCAAATTACTTTGCACAGAGACAGTTGCTCACGCGCTGTCTGACCACCAGATCTTTGTGCAAGCTATTTTACCTGCCTTGAACACTCTTCTATTCTCCCTCTAGCCTAACCCTGCCTGCTGAACTCCTCAACCTTCATATTGAATTTAATCATCACTTGCAAGGGAACTATTATTTGATCTCCCTAACTAGGTCAAATCACACACGTGCAACATATGTATATATACCTAATACTGTACTTCTGGCATTTATCATAATTCCAATTTTACATTACACATACTATTATTAGTGTCTGCTTACCATAATACCAATGATTCAATAAAGTGACATGAAAAACCAATGTGGTATAATTACAATAACAAGTTCAGGCTCCAAATATTGTCAGACCATGCATCTTAAATTTTGGTTCAGAGGATATGAGGACCACGTTATACAGTACACTGAGCTGAGGATTCACATTCAGAAGGCTTGAATTGAAAGTTCCAGGCCTGCTGCTTATTAGCAGTGAGCTTTCCAAAACAGGAGGAGACACACATATATTTTCTATGTATATGCATATACATTATATATATATATATATATATATATATATATATATATAGGCTTTTTTTTTCCTTGGGAGAGTTGGTTGGGAATGTGGAGAGAAAGAGATGAGCTTAATGTTGAACACGTTGTTGTATTGCCCAGGACATCTAGGAGATGTTAGGTAGATAATTAGGCACATAGGTTGAGAGTTGAGAATAAAGGTTCAAGCAGAAGACAGACATCTGGGAAAACCATGGGAATGGATGAAACTGCCTGGACAATCTAGAATAGCATGCAGCATGGAAAGAGATTCCAGGGCAGAACCTTAGGAAATACCAACACTTAAGGGGCAAGTGAAAAAGATAATCCACAGAAAGAGGCTACGAATAAATAGTTAGAAAGAAAAGAGAAACAGGGTAGACTTTTAAGAAGCACATACCACATGTTAGAAGCATAATATTTTTCATTTTCCAAATAAGTCTATAAATCAAGGTAATGAATGATACTATAATCACCTACATAGGACTTGGAAGTTGCTTCAGATTAAATTCAACAAGCATTATTGAGAGCCTACGCACATTATCACATTCAATAATTTTAAAGGAATCTTATCTTCCAAACAACCTCAAACTGTCACCATAGTCCAAAACTATTATGGTATGTTATGTCCACACATCCTCCTTTTTCTACTAAGAGAAATGAAACAGTGCTGCTGTCATTTAAGTGCTGACAGAGTGTGAGAGGGCTCCTCTAGCAGCCTGGATACGCATGAAATTGCCTTGAAAAGATTCACCTACAATCAACAACACTGAATTTACTTTCATGAGTTTTTCTGAAATCAAGTATTTGGAAATGAAGCAGATTTTATGTGTTATTTCATACATGGGTATCCATTTTACCTGAGAAAACATAATGATTCAAGAAAAACTGCAATATTAATAGGTTTTGTAATTACTCCATCTGCTGAAAAAAATTTACCTGCCTAATAATTCCTTTGAAAACTGGCTAATAAATTAATTAAAAATATTCTTTAAAAGAAATTATTATTTAGTCTGTGGATTTAAAAATTTTTTTAGGTGCTAAAACTCTACTTGGGCCATGAAAACAGCATGTTTTAAAAATTAATCATTGTTCTTGGTTCATTATGTATATTAAATTATATGAACTGTATACTTCCCACAATTTTTAAAAATTTCTTAAGTTATGAAAGGTACAATATGGGAGTCACTACTTTCCTCATTTAAATAATACATTTATATGCATATCCTATTTTTCAAGAGTTTTTACTTTGCTTAAATGAACAGGGCAATTATTAACATGGTGTTATGCCTAAAATTACATAAAAGATAAAAATACTGTAAAGAAGTTTTGTTAGTAATATTTGTTTATAAAATCAAATCTTAGTTGAACAGTAACAGAACTGTTGACAGTAAATTACTATGTCTTTTCTCCTGTGACAATACTTAAAACCAGTAATGGCGGGCAGTGGGGGGGGGGGTGGGCCGGTGGTGCAGCAGTTAAGTGCACACATTCCACTTCAACAGCCCAGGATCCCCTGGTTCAGATCCCGGGTGCGGACATGGCACCGCTTGTCAAGCCATGCTGTGGTAGGTGTCCCACATACAAAGTAGAGGAAGATGGGCACGGATGTTAGCTCAGGGCCAGTCTTCCTCAGCAAAGATGGCAGGATTGGCAGCAGTTAGCTCAGGGCTAATCTTCCTCAAAAAAAAACCAAAAACCAGTAAGGGTACTTGCAATAGGGTCATATTCTTTACTTACTAAGTATTCAATAGTCCCAATTCTTTTTTTATCAAAGATGCTCTGCATTTATTTAGTACAGCTTCTTCTGAGACTCTCTTAAGTCAATGGGGAAGCTTTATTAGTTACAGTACATTTGTAGTGCACTTAAGAGAATGGAGGCAGTATATTTAAAAGACTTAAGATGCATTTTGAAGTAGTGTTTTTTCATGTTTGAGTAATGATTATAGAGAATCTGCTATGTAAGCTACTTCAGAACCACCACAAAATGGATAGCCTGCCAACAGCATGAGGTGCAATCTGAGAGTCATGAAACTACAGGTAAGCCAGGCATCCCCAGCACTAGTGCTCAACACTGAGACTGACACTGAACTCCATGGCAATTTCAGTTCTTCCAGGCTCCTACTGAAGGTGGCACAGATCTCAACGCAATGAACCTTTCCACGTGGCAGATTATCAACAAACTCAAGTCTTTTAAAAGACCATTCGTAATAGCAATAATTACCTATTTCTGCATCGACAGGGCATTAAAGGTCTCATTTATTAAAAATATAATGATCAAGTTAATAAAACATTCCATTAAATACACCAACCTAAATTCTACATAGCATTCAAGTCACAAAGATGTATATATCAGAACAAAGAAAAACTGATGAGAACTAAAGAAAAGGTTTTTTAAAAATCATAACATATCTTTTAATGACTAATTTTTTTAACATTAAGATTGTTATTTTGGGGAACATCATTTCTCTTCAAATGTTCTATGTATTAAATAGTTTAGAGAGAAATAAGTTATGTGTTCTGTACAAATTAAAGGACTCATGAATATAACCCCCTCCCCGTGCCGAACCTCAGCTTTGCAATGGTCTCAGCAGAAAATAAACAGTTCACAAATGTTCAAAATGTGTGGGATTTCTGTATTGTGGATAACAGTTTAGGGCTGAAAAGATAAAAGAAATAGCAAAAGGAAAGAGCAATAAATTGCCTTGCCTTCAAATACTGAAACTTCTGCATACTAAAGTAAAAATATATAGATAGTTAGATAACAGGCAAATAATAAATAAAAGGCAAAGAACATTAAGGAAAAAATGACTGAATTTTTAATATCCAGTATTATAGGAAGAAAACATAGAAATTGGCAATAACAATAAGACGAGTTCAGTAGATAATAAGGTAAGGTGGCTTATAAGACATTTAAACTATATGTGCATAATGGAGTGGAACAAAAATATGCATTAGTGGCTTTCTTGGGTCATAGACTCCTCTGAGAACATGATGAAAACTATGGACCCTCCTTCCAGAAAGGCTGACTTGTACATTTCTTTTTTCTTTTTTTTGGAAGAGTAGCCCTGAGCGAACATCTGCTGCCAATCCTACTCTTTTTGCTGAGGAAGACTGGCCCTGAGCTAACATCCATGCCCATCTTCCTCTACTTTATATGCGGGACACCTGCCACAGCATGGCTTGATAAGCGGTGTGTAGGTTCACATCCGAGATCCGAACCCGCGAATCCCAGGCAGAAAGTACGAACTTAACCACTGTGCCACCGGGCTGGCCCCTAACATATATTTCAAGGCTTTGGCTTAGAGCTCAACCATGGATTGTGGGGGGGGGAACCCATGACCCCAGATTAATTACTCCTAAAAGGAAAGGGCCTCCTATTAGCAAGGTCTGATAGTAAACAGCCTAAAGGTATTAGTACTTATACAGAAAAAAGAAGTTACTTACAAGTAAGGATTGTAGGAAAAGAGAAATCATAGAGGAAAGTGGCAGCGTCTATTTGAGAAATGTCTATGGGTGAGGCTGCCTTGGCAGAAAATTTGACTTGTCAGAACTCCCTGGCAAGTATGCCTATTGTAGAGCTAGATATGCTGGGCTCCAAGAGCTTGTGCTATCAAACACCTGAATTAAAGTGGATTCTTAGCATTTTCTAGGGATAAATCCTGAGTTATACGAGTCCCCAAATACTGTTGTGAAGTATAATTTATTCCCCATAAAATGTGTACACAATGAGAAGTAGGAAGTAACAAAGCTGCACCAAAAGAAAGCTACTGTGAGGCTACTTAGTGCACTCTTCCTTCAGCACCACTCACTGTGAACGCACTGTCCAGCCGAACACTATCTGATCCTCAGGGAAGTAATATTTTGCAATCATTATGAATTAAATAAATTGGTTGTCTGATCATATGCATCATTTTGTTAGGGATATTTTTAGCCTGAATCAGTCGTCTTGAACTCAATCACCACAGGGACTGAGACAAAATAAATTTCTATACGGAAGGCTCAAGGCTGGACTCTAAACACTAGCAAATGCTTTGTGTGGTTTCTAGGCATTCAACAAGGGATAGATGTGTTATCATTACAACTTACAAACATGTTTACATGGAACATCCTATAAAAAAGAGCTGCTATCACCTTCCACTTCAAGGAAGATGGAGTGGACCATGTTTCACTATTCCTCCCACTACACACAACTAAAAGTACTGGACATTATACATAAGACAAACGTAAGACTAAAACGTGGAGAGAAGAAGGCAGACTAGTTAGGGCCCTTCGGACCAAGGAACGACACAGTGGTGAATTCCCTATGTTTTCTTTTAGCCTCATATATCCCAGACTTGGAGCAGTAGATGCTGGCAACCCACAAACAGGCACAAACGAAAAAAATCTCAACAAAAGCCTGCTCTCTCTAGCCAAAGGATCGGGAAAAGGACAGCATAGCAAGACAGAAAACTTTCAGACAATAACCACTCTACTTGAGTCAAACTCCACAGAAAAAACTGCGGTCCCACTTCCACCTGCTAGGCCAAGCGGGGAGCCTAGACATCCACCCCCCTCACAAGGCTGCAACCAGATGCCCAATATTCCTGATGGCTGGTGTCAGAGAAGGCCAAGCAGGGAGCCAGTATTTTTATCCCAGGCAGTAGGTAACGAGGCAGCTCCACAGTGTCAATGGAGGACCAAGCAAGGAACTTGGACGTCCACCTCCACAGAGCAGTAACGAGAGGCACCTACTCCTCCCTATTTGGTGGTGTCAGAGAAAACACAGTGGAGAGTCACGACTTTCACCATCAGCCAGTCTAATGAGGCCATTCCCAACCCTGTCCAGCAGCAGCAAGGAGCCCACTAGGTGTTTTTACCTTCTGAGTGAAAACAGAAAGGCATTCAAGGTAGAGGGCAAAGCATGAGCAAAGCCTTTGGAGGCATAATACGGCATGGTGCACTTAAGGGCTAAAAGTGATTCTCGATAAGCTTAGAATATGGGAAAGGGGTAAGGGCAAGGCAAAACATGGAGGCAGACAAGTGGGCACAGGCCAGATCCACAGTATCTCAATCACTATCCTCAGAATGTGAACCATATCCTCTAAGTCAGCAGTTCTCAAACTTCTTAGTGTCAGAACCTCTGTATGTGCTTAACAATTGAGGACCCCAACGAGTTTTTGTTCATGTAGGTTATATGGATCAATATCCTGTTAGAAATGAAAATTGTTAAACAAAAAATATTTATTAATTCGTTAAAAAATAATATAATGAAACACGTTAGCATAAATAACATTTTTCTGAAAATATTATTTTTCCAAAACAAAAAAATTTTGGTACAGAGAGTGACATTTTTATATTTTTGCATATCTTTTTAAATGTCTGGCATAACAGAAGACAACTAGATTCTCATACCTGCTTGTCCATTCAAAATATTAACCTATATTACTTGGTGGGAGACCATGAAGAAAATCAGACTCATACAGATACACAGTTGGAAAAAGGAATATTTTAATAGCCTTTGCAGATAATATTCTTTTTTGACACTATACTAAAACTCAACAAGTGTTATTTTCTTAAAGGCTAGTTGCAATATTATATAAAACCATATTAATAAACTTTTCATATATTCTTCTTTTTAAAAAAAGATTGGCACCTGAGCTAACAACTGCTGTCAATCTTTTTTTTTTTTTTTTTTGCTTTTTTCCTTCTCCCCACATCTCCCCAGTACATAACTGTATATTTTAGTTGTGGGTCCTTCTAGTTGTGGGACGCCCCCTCAGCGTGGCCTGACAAGTGGTGCCATGTTCGCGCCCAGGATCTGAACTAGCGAAACTCTGGGCTGCTGAAGCAGAGAGCGCTTAACCTCTCGGCCACAGGGCTGGCCCCCCATACATCCTTATATTGACCTACCTTATACTGTCATTTAGAACATACTGGTTCACAGAGTTATGCAGACCCTCCAAATGTTAAAGCATTTAGCTATACATCTCCAAAAAAAAAAAATCACATTCCTTATATCACCACCAATCTCATCAGAAAAGTCTCTAAGTTTTGGAAAGCTACACGCTCGTGGTGGCAGATACAAGTTTTCTCAAATTTTATAACTGGCAATGAATACTGTCAGTTGTTTTCCTTGAAGTGACAAGTTCACTTTGTTCATTTCTAAGAAAATTTCTGCCAGCTACTCACGTCTGAATAAACACAGCTTGTTTGTTGCTCGTTTTTTCAAGTAAAAACAATGTTCCAAGAAAAAAGTGGCTTGCAACTCAACACCACAAGTGCTTTTCCTTAAGACAACCATTCTACTTCGGTACACTTTTTGTGTACTTGCCATTTTGTCACAGAATATTAAAAAGACATGTACTAAATAAGTCAAAATGTAATAAAGTTAATTGTTTTGACTGCTTTAAAAGGACATTCTTAGATAAAAATGGCTTTTTGTGTGTGTGTAACTGTAAGTGCAAGGTGATAAAGAATACAATGACTGCTAGTACAATGTGGTACCACCATTAATTTTGTACCATGAGTACAAAAGTCAATCAGTGAAAAAGGCAACTAACAACTTAAAATTATTATGAAAATAGTTGTGAACTATTTTGTGAACTCCTGAAAGGGTCTTGAGGACCTTGAGATGCACTGACTACATTTTGAGAGCAACTTCTATAAGCAACATAGAGGCGTTTTGAAGAGTTTTAAGTAACAGCACATACGAGACTTCCACAATGCAAGACTCCATGAGGCATCACTTATAGAGAGACATCCCTTAGAGCTGAGTATTAATGGCCTTCTGAAGACATAGTGAGGATTAAGAACTGAAGGCAAGCGCAATAAGGATGTAGTTTGGGGACTGGTAGGAGGTAAGTTAACAGAATAAAAGCTTAGATGAAAAAAGTATATGAGGGAATTAGAAGAGGTTAAGGCATTGTCTCTAAGCTTCTACACTGAGGAAGAGGATGGAGCCATTCCCTGTGTTTGAGGACTGGCGGCAGGAGAAGAAAAGAATTCAGGATATTTGGAAATCTACATTGAAGTTCAAATTGAGAAATTAATTATGTAGGTGGTCTGGTGAACAGTATATTTTCATAAGGGCTTTTATTTCAAATTTATATAAGAATACTATCAAGGTTAACAGGTCTGGAAGATAGAGTAAAGAAAGCAGCACAGCAGAAAAGATTTGGACTGGAGAGTGTAATATGGCATCTGTTCCCTCCCAGCCCCACGGATAGCCATATATCCATGTGTCTGAGCTTTCGGAGAAAGCGAATGCAGGAAAATGATAAGTGAGCTGCTATAATGAAGGGCTCCGTAATACAAAGTGGCACTATTTAAGGAAACATCAGCTATTAGAATAAATAAAATTTTAGTTGTTTACTACAACATAAGTTTAATTCCTGTTCAAGTACCAGTGTGAGTGTTCCCAGATAGTAGGTGGCTTTTTATACAATGATTCAAGGAGTCAGGCTCCTTCCTTGTGACTTTCACATTCCCCCAAGACCTCAAAGTTTTTTGCATCCAGCTACCAGACACGGAAGACAGAGTGAAGAATACACAGTAGTTTCTTCACCATCTTGACAAACACTAGTCATATGGCTACACCTAGGTGCAAGGGTGGTTATAAGAAATTTAGTCTTTGCGTAGGCAGTTGCTTCTGAGCAATAAATACATACTATGAGAGGGCAAGCATGAATAGTTGGTGTATAGTTAGCCATCTCCTCACACAGGCACACAAAGCAGATTCACCAAGTGATAAAGCATGACATGGATGGGGGATATGAGACTTTTCTCCATTTCTACATGGAATCAATCTTGGCACCATGAGGGCTCTGGTACTTTCTGACATTTCCTTTTAGAGTCGCAGCAGAGACAATGATACTTGATAGGAGATGCTTGCCCAGTGGACAAAATGGTGACCCAGCAGATGCTTGGAGGTAAATGGGGATTCTACTTTTCCCTTTTTTAAACACTTGTAGGACATCTCTGGAAGATTTCCAGAAACATCAGAATGGCATTTTAATGGAGAATGAGGTCCTAGGCAAACATCTGGGGTCAAGACCAAGTGAAAAGTAGGCTATTATGTAACTCTGATTCCATATACACTCACAGGGTTAGTGTGAGGGAAACCTGGATTATCAGTTTTTGGACATAGTGAGTTTTAGGCGCCCATGGGACATCCAAGTAGTAATGTGTAGGTTGCTGAAGACTAAAGACAGAAATTTAGGAGTCACAACACAAAGGTACCAGCTGATGTCAAAGGAGTGAATGAGATCATGAAGGCAAAGCATAGGGTTAAAAATAAAGAACATCAAAACAGAATTTTGAGACCAGCCTTTGATCTAAAGATCTTTTTGACCAACAATATCTATAACATGTGTGCATTACAGCCAAAAACAATCCTGCAACATCACTGCAAGATCATGGGCTTACCTACTAATAAACATTTTAAGTGTTTCTTGACCACACTGTCCACTTTTAAATATCCATATTTAGTATACTTTAACACATAAAGCAGTTGTAAGACATATATCCTTGCTTCACATCTTACTGATATGCCTTTGGAATGCTTTTTGAGGGCTTGATGAGTTTTGTACTTCACAAAGCACATAACTGGGCCTTACTACTAAGGAATGCACTTAATTAAAATAAATCTCTGCTAGCCTTCTTTTTTAAAGTAAAAACAAGGATGTGATCACGTGGAAGATGTGAAGAAGTTGAAAGTAAAACTATTCAGGGAAGACACAAAAATTGTTCTTAAAATGCAAATACTGGAGGAAAAATACAAAAGGATGGACTCAATTATATGTAAGTTTTGTAATCCAGCTAAAATAGTAATTTTGATATTAAACTGGCAGGAAGATTCAGAGATTTAAATTTTAGCAGAAGTCCGAAGCGCCGTTAAAATAGATGTGCTCTGATTATTGAAATAAATACCATATCAAGAAGATTAAAACATTTTCAAAATCAAGAAAGAAATGCCAATACTGTCTACAAAGCTGAATTATTTTCACACTTCAACAACTGCATCTGGTGCTCCATTGACTAGTAAGTAAAAAGGGTAAGGAGTAACTAGGACTCAACTTCAGCTGGGTTTGGAGATCATTAATTAAAACCTAATGCAGCAGCTGTTTGAAAATTAGAATTAGTGATGCTGAAAACTTGCCATTATTTCACTAGAGCTTGCTATGCATCATATTCTAGAGCAGTGATTTTCAATTTGAGCATGCATCAGAACAACCTGCAGGTTTGTTAAAACACAGATTCCTGCCTTCCCATCTTCTTCAGTTACTAATTCGGGGCCTGGGAATTTGCATTTCTATCAAGTTCCCAGGCGATGCTGATATGATGGTGCCGGAATACTGAGAATTAATGTTCTACAGAGTATTTCTGTTGGTTTCTCAGGAAGATAGTTGCAGAATATTCTCTTTTCTATATACCTAATTAATTGGTACTCTCATTAATTTGGAATTTATGGTAATTTTAGATATAGTTTAGATATGTGAAAATGCTACTCAACTTCATGGTATAAACCAGTTGTGGGAGTGTTCCGGTCAAGACATCCATTACCCTGTAACTCATGGCCCTGATTCTGCTAGGCTATGTGGGTGTCCCATCTCCCTCACTGCTCCATTAGATGCCCTAAGGCTAGGCAGTTCCTCCTTCAAGGGTGCTGTAACCATCATTATGGAATCACAAGTGAAATGTTTAAATTGTTCTTGAGAATAAACTGTTATCAAACTCTTTGAAATGCAATATTTATTAATTTTGACTGAACTTCACTGCCCACTACCCTTTTAGTGTGAAATCATAACTTTTGGATACAACTACCAATTCAAGAACCATGTTAAAGGTATTCATTTTGTGGCATTTTACTACGTATGAAGAAATTCTGATCAGACTATGGTTTCCAGTCTCAGCTTGCTAAAATATTAATTGAAGTTCAGGTAGACTACACATTAGCCACTGTCAAGACTGAAAAAAGAGTTTTAACGTTAACTTTTATATTTTATAGCTTTATATCTTCTGAGAAACTGTGTTACACCATTTTAGTTGGAGTCATGCTTTTAATGGGTCTTTAAAAATTAGTTACAGGTTTTAAGATTCTAGAGACATTCATTTTTAAACACCAACTTCCAAAATTCTCCTTCTTTGCATTATGTCTCGTGTAACAAAAAACAGTCACTATCCACCCATCCTATTAATTACAATTCTTTACTAGCTGACAATACTACATGCCCACAGTACAATGATGATTAGTATTCTCAGTAATGACCTGAGATCACAGGAAAATTTTAGACCGTAGTATCAATCAATGAAGACTAACATTTGATCATTTGGACCTTAATTGTATTTCATTGTATTTTAATTATGTGAAACACTGATAACTCAAGTATCAAATGCATAAAATTCTCAAGTAGAACATTCTTTATCTTTCCAAGAACCAAACATTTACCACACAATACTATTAATGGTCATTTTAATATGTACTTCAAAATAAGTTACTGTAAAACAATCTGCACATAATCCATATTAGCTCCCAAATCCATCAATTTTGGGGGGAGGGGGACTTAGTTTCCTATGCCAAAAATAAAACTATATTCATTATGGAAAGGCATGGGTTGATGAAATTAGTAGGGACGATGTATGTAAAGTAACAACTACTCAAAACTGTCTATTCTGTAACCTTATTACTCCATTTGAATCAGGTAACATAAGTAAGTACATTCTAATTCCACATTGGGACCAACGAAATTGTGGAAATGGAAAAATCACAGTAGAATTAATGTGACTTTCTTTTTGGAGGGAGAGCACAAGTTTTTAAAAAGCTACCTTCATTTGTGAAAAGAATGGTAATGACCATTACCCAGTATAGAGTAGATACTCAGTAAGTTTGCTTAATGAAAACGATATGGTATTAACAAATTAAACCATACACAACACATAGTTCTTTACTGAGCAATCCAAAAAAGAACAATTTTAAAAAGAAGCGAAGGTTTGATGTGATTTGCTCCCTACTAACCTAGCAATGATACACACAGCATGGTCAAAGCTGAAGACCCATACATGTCAAGACTATTTCCCGGAGGTTTGATATTCTAGGTTTGTCACACCTAATACTCACGGCTTTTTCCTCTAATGGTGCCAAGACTGTATGTGAGAAGGGTAAGGAACAGAGAAGTTAGAGATTAAAGGGGTCAAATAACCAGGGCAGGACCATGATTTCTGAGCCTAGATGAAACTAAGAATCATATGGATAGTTAGGTTATCCTAAAATAGATTCCAGGGTTAAACAGATTCCATAGGGCTCAGGAAGTAGTGGGAATGAGTACTTTTTAAAAAACTTCCAAGGTGATATATGAGTCTAGGTTACCTAAAAACTGTACCAATAGGAGCCATTACAAAGCATACTAGAATAATACTGAAACCTGACTAATATCTTTTTGTTAATTCTGGTTTATGATCCTGTGGGTATCATTCTCCACTTCAACCATAACTAACATATTATGGAAGAATTCTCTGTAGAGTAATTTCTCATCTTTGGAGGTCAGTTTATTTCTATTGGAGTCCCAGTCCATTTCTCAATTTTGGCTTTTTCTTTGGTGGCCTAAGATAAACTGGAAATAATAAGTCTAAGTAAAACGAAATGGTTTTAAGGACAATTAAAATTTAGGAACAAGGTTACTTGTAAGCTCTAACAAGGTATTCAAATTCTTAAATCCTTATTTATAATTACAAAAATTGATACTGCACATTAAGAGAAAATGATCTAAAAACCCCAACGAAAAGGAAGATATTGTCAGACTGGATAAAAAAGCAGGATTCAGCTACATCCTGCCTACAAGAACCCACTTTAAACGAAACAAATGAGTTAAAAGGAAAGGAAGGAAAAAATATATCATGTTAACATAAATCAGAGGAAAGCTGGAGTGGCCATATTAATAACAAAATGGATTTCAGAGCAAAGAATATTGCTAGGAATAAAAAAGATTATTTCATAATAATAAAGGAGTCAGTGTATCAAGAGGACATGACAATCCTAAGCATTTGTTCATCTGTAAGACAGTCTCAAAACAGACAAAAACTCAAAAGAAAAATAGACAAATCCAAAGCATACTCAGTGATTTCGTCATTATTCTCTCAAAAACTGATAGAACAAGTAGACAAAAGTCAGTAAAGATATAGAAAACCTGTACAAACTACTAACTGCCAGTTGGCATTTATAGAACACTCCAACCAGAATATAAATACACATTCTTTTCAAGTGCACCCAGAACATTTAAAGACCATATTTTGAGTTAAAACAAGGCTCAATAAATTTGAAAGGATTCAAATCCACAAAGTATGTTCTCTCACTACAATGGAACTAAAATTCATTAGCAATAGTGAAGGCATTTAAAAACTCCACAAATATGGATTAAATAACAAACATCCTCCAAGCAACCCCACAGGACAAAGGAAAAAACAAACAGAAAATTAGAAAAGTATTTTGAACCTAATAAAATTGAAACATATCAAAATTTGTAAGATGTAGTTGAAACAGTGCTTAGAGGGAAACTTATAGCACTACATGATCACATTAGAAAAGAAGTTAGGTCTAATATCAATTAACTAAGCAGCACCCTAAAAAACTAGAAAAAGAAGAGTAAATAAAAGCAGAAATCAATGAAATAAAAACTAGAAAAACAAAACAGAAAGATCAATGAAACCAAAGCTGGTTCTTTGAGAAAAATCAATAAAAACTGATAAACTTCTAGCCAGACTAGTAAGAAAAAAAGAGAGAAAAGACAAATTATCGATATCAGGAATAAGTAGACGCACTACATAAAATAAGACACTATTATATAAACAACTCTACGCCAATAAATTTGACAACTTAGAAGAAATGGCCAAACTCCTTGAAAAACAAAAGTGAACAAAGCTCACTCTAGAATAGATAACTAAAATGAATAATCATTTATCTGCTAAAGAAATTAAATTTGTGGATAAGAACCTTCCCATAAAACAAAGAAACTAACGTTCCTACAGATAAAACAATTTCCTAGGCTTCACTGGGAAATTCTATCAAACGTTGAAGAAAAATACTGATTCAACACAAACTCTTAAAGAAAACTGAAGAGAACACTTTCCAACTCATTCTACGAAGCCAGCAGTATTCTGATACCAAAATGAGACAGATATTACAAGAACACTAGAGACCAAATTCCTTATGAACATAGTGGCAAAAATTAATAATATTTAGTGAAATGAATATAATACATAAAAGGACAATCATCATACCTATGCAGTTTATCCCAGGAATGCAAGGTTGGTTTAACACTGAAGTCAATGTAATTGACCATATTAACAAGCTAGAAAAGAAAAACCATATCAGAGAGAGCATTTGACAAAATCCAACATCCATTCTTGATAAAAATCTCTGCAAAATAGGAACAGAAGAGAACTTCCTGTCTTTCGTCATAGTGTGACTCTTTGTGTAGAAATTCCTAAAGAATCTACAAAAAACCTACTAGAATTAATAAGTGAGTTTAGCAAGGTTGCAGGATACAAAAATCAATACACATAAATCAATTTATTTCTATATACTAATAACAAATCAGAAATCAAAAAATTTTAAATATCATTTGAAATAGCATTAAAAATGTGGATAATTAAAAAAAGTAAAACTTATACAGTAAAAATCATAAAACATTGCTGAGAAAAATTAAATAAGACCTAAACAGAGAGATATATCATGTTCATGGTTGAAAGTTTAAGATGTCAATTCTCCCCAAAATTTATATATAAAATGTGCCATGAAATTCCAATCAAAATCCCAGCAGGCATTTTGGTATAAATATTTTATATAATACAATTCTAAAATTTATATGGAAATGCAAAGGATTTAGAAGAGCAAAAACAATTTTGATAAAGAAGAACAGAATTGGAGGACTTGCACTACTTTATCTCAAGACATTATCAAGTTACAGTAATCAAGGGGTTGTGGTATTTGTAGAAAGACAGACATTAAGATCAAAGGAACAGAGCTGTGAATCCAGAAATACAACCACACATACATGATCAACTGATTTTCAACAAAGGTGGCAAGGCAATTCAGTGTGAGAACTGATAATTTTTTCAACAAAGGTATAGGAACAGTGGATAGCCATATACTTAAAAAATTAAAAAAAAACATTCTTACTTTACACCATACACAAGAATGAATTCAAAATAGCTCACAGACCTAATTCAAATTCAAAAACTTCTAGAAGAAACATAATCCTAGTAATTTTGGGTTTGGTTAAGATGTCTTTAAAACAACAAAAGTAAGAACTACAAAAGCTAAAATCAATATATTCAACTTCACCAAAATTAAAAGACACAAAATTTAAAAGGAAATCCACAAACTAGGAGATAATATTTGTAAAATACATGGCCCAGAAAAGATTTGCATCTAGTATATACAGAAAACAACAAACCTAATTTAATTTAGTCTTAGCCATTCTAATAAGTATATGTGGTATCTCACTGTACTTTTAATATTCTTTTTCCTAATAACTTGGAATTTTGAGCATCTTTTTATATTCTATCTGCCACCTGTATCTCCTTTTTAAGAAATTGTCCAAATCTTTTGTCCATTTAAAAAAATTATTCTGTATTTTTTATATGTGCACGAATGAAGGCACACATATATTTTGACTTGAAATATTTAAGGTGCAACTCCCACATGCATCAAACAACAAAATAGGGGCTTAATTCCATTGAATAAGAAGGGTTCCTAGGGTCTTTCAAATTCACTTTTTTCCTACTGTAAAAGCTAACACAGTCCTGAAAAAGACAGATTCACAAAATCAGAAAGAAGAGGAACAGTAACATATAATCTCACCATCCAAATATAACCACTGTAAATATCTTGGAACATTTATTTACTGTTTTTTCCCTATTTTATTAAACAATAATCATAACATATAAACACTTTTGTATCTTGCCTTTTCCTCTTAACTTTATAAACATGCTAGTTCTCCCATATTACTGAAGACACTATTATTTCAAATACCTGCATCTTGCACAGGCTTTTATTTTTTTGCAGAGCTAGAAAGGGAGTACATTGTCAAGAGGTGGAGAGTATAGACCAACCATTTGAGAAATCTGGTCATGAACAGAGAAGCAACAGCTAAAAAGGGCAACAGGATCAAATTGCAGCTGAATATAGCTGAACCCAGATGGGAGGAGACAGTAGGAATGGAAGCTGATGACTGACAACAAGGACAGACAAATATTTTAAAGTATATAGTAGGCTCCCTTTATTTATTTATTTATTTATTCATTCATTCTTGGTGAGGGAGACTGGCCCCGAGCTAACATCTGTGCCAATCTTCTTCTATTTTGTATGTGGGATGCCACCACAGCATGGCTTGATGAGTAGTCTGTACGTCCATGCCTGGGATCCGAACTCGCAAACCCTGGGCCACCGAAGCAGAGCATGTGAACTTCAGCACTAGGCCACCAGGCCGGCTCCTGGCACAGGCTTTTAAAATTACAGAAGCCACGCATATACATACTGATGTCTATCTAAACTGAGACAAAGAGAGTCATTCATTTCTCTTCTTGAATTGAAAGGTATAAATTAAAGATAACACAGATTAGGAAGAGCTAAAAACTGGATTCCTGATGAAGACACCACAGGCAATAAATAATTGCTACTTTACTTAAAAAAAAAAAAGGCCTGACCTATATTTCGCCCCTTTATTTTCATTTATTACCTCAGTTTATTCAAATCTATAAGAGCAGCTTCTCAGAAGGACTAAGACAACCAGAAAATTACTGCTAACTCAAACAACACGTGGCAATTATCAAAGCACTTCCCACTTCAAAGGAGAACAGTAAAAACAATTACCTATGGGGAGCTTTTAAAAGGAGTTTAAAACATGCCTCACTTGTGTGTGAAGACAGAACTATATCCTGACATTTCATGCCTGGTGTCTAGGTGCTACTTTCCTATATTTGCATTCTGGGGAATCAATAAAAGAAATATAACAAAGACGACAGGAATGGTTATGGTGTCATCTAAAAGCTAAGAACAAGTGGAGCTGTAATGTCCAAAAATGTGGGTACTGCATGTAATGGCTGTTTACTTAAGAAACTTTATTTTCCATTTTCTAGCTCAATATAACAAAAGTAACAATGCATTCCAAAACTATGACTGAACAGTGCTATTATTCAATACTATAGAACCCTTCTCCTTCTGAGTGTTTTGGCCTGTTGATTATTTACCAAAGATTTGTTCTAAGCCCAACTTTCAAAGGTTCTACATAAATTTTGAAGGATTTTACCCTAATTGCTCTGAGATTTAAAATACAAGGGTACTTTTCAGTTATCTACCAAATTTTCTAAAATAAACATTACTTCTGGAATCAAATTTATTCTCACAGAAGATATTATGATTAATATGTATATTGTGGCACAAATAGTCACCCAGCTAAAATACAAAACATATATTTCTACTCATGCATTTTGTGGCTACATATACACATTTGTTGATAAATACTAAAACCGATAAATATAAACAAGGACAATACATTTAGTAAAGTCCTATTTTAGCAGTTTTTTTAATGCACATAAAAAGAAAACATAACCACTTTTTTCAACAAGAAAGACGTCATTTTGGTTCCAAATAACCATACTTATAGCAGGGCATACACTAACCATGCAGAATATAAGACAGGACTATAACAATAGTCTTTATTTACTTCCACTTCTGAAGATATTAGAATGCAGCAAACACCAAATCTCCATCAGTTGGTTCTTTGAGATAGGAAAAGAAATAACCCCAGCAACTGTTTTTCTTTATAATAAATTTAAAATAAATTTTTTTGTTGATTATTAAATCAATTACTTAGAGTAAAAGGCACGTTAAATAGGTTTACTTGGTCTCATAAAATGGTTCAATCTAAAGGCTTGACTTAGAACCATCTCTAAAATACAGACTAGTCTTTACAATGCTAACCCTAAAAGTTTGTTCTTAAATTTACAAAACGTCTTACTTTCTACGCACAATCATCAAGGAGAAATAGGATTGATTCCAAGGACAGAGATGGAGGTTATGACCCCTTTCCATCAGACCCTCTCCCAACCAAAGAGTACGTGAACCATCATGAACATCCCGCCTTTCTAACATCGCTTCTTTGCCTTGCAGCATATTTTGAGTTAGGAAGCACAATTAATGGAACTGTTTCTATATGAAAACATTTGTTATATGCATCCCTTTACACAAATGTATGTGTTATGCTGAGGGCAAAATCTAATCTTGAAAGAGTGGAAAAGAGGGAGAATAGAACAATAACATGGCTCCTCTTCACCTTCATTTTAAATCACCACCATGAAGAGAGCTGTTTTTAGACACGCTTTTAGCCAGCATGCAGTCTTTTAATTTTACATGTGGTGTAAAGCTTTAGAAAGAAAAAAAAGTCTCGGGGGGCTGGCCCTGTGGCGGAGCCATTAAATTTCTACACACTCCTCTTCATTGGCCAACAGATGTTAGCTCAGGACAAATCTTCCTCACCAAAAAAAAAAAAAAAAAAAGGGTCTGGGCAGGAAATTCCTATGAATCATACACTTTTTAAACAGTATTTCATTTAACATATTCCCTAACATACAGTTTTACAAAATACAGCCAATTATAACCTATTCAATGATGACTAGGGAAATACATACTGTCCAATGATACAATTGTCATCCTGATACTCTGGAAGAACTAAATAATATATAGGCTCTCTTCATGAGGAAGTTAATTTGTTTTAAAGAAAAAAGGCTTATGCATTTAAGCATGTTTGGTGCGCAGTGTAAGAGACCACTTTCTCTCTATTTAACACAGGTATTAAGGTCTACATATCCAAAAATATTAAGAAGAGACAAGCATAAAAAGAAAATGGGCTTTTCATTTTTATTTTTAAAACAATAACTGCTGTAAAAAGCAACAGCAACTCAAAATGCATTAAAGACTTAAATGTAAGAGGTGAAACTAGAAAACTCCTAGAAGAAACCATAGGGGAAAAGCTTCATGATATCGGTCTTGGCAATGATCTCTTGGATATAACATCAAAAGCACAGACAACAAAAACAAAAACAGACAAGCAGAACTACATCAAAGTAAAGCTTCTGCACAGCAAAGGAAACAGTCAACAGAGTGAAAAAGCAACCTATGGAATGGGAGGGAACATCTGTAAACCATATATCCAATAAGGGGTAATTATCCATAATATATAAGGAACTCTTATAACTCAACAACAAAAATACAAAACAATTAAAAAACGGGCAAATGATTTGAATAGACACTTCTCTAAAGAAAACATACAAATGAACAACAGGTATTGGAAAAGATGCTCAACATCACTCATCACCAGGGAAATGCAAATCAAAACCACTATGAGGTATCACCTCATACCTGTTAGGATGACTATTATGAAGGGAAAAAAAAAGAGAAAATAACATGTGTTGATGAAGATGTGGAGAAATTGGAACCCTTGTGCACTGTTGGTGGGAATGCAGAATGGTGCGGCCACTATGGAAAACACTACTGAGGTTCCTCAGAAAAAGAATTATATAGAAGTACCATTAAGATCCAGCAATGCCACTCCTGGCCATTTATCCTAAAGAACTGAAGTCCGGATGTGGAAGAGATATTTACCCTCCCACGTTCACAATAGCTAAAAGGTAGAAACAACCTAAATGTCTATTGATGAATGAATGGATAAAGAAAATGTTGTATATACACATAAAATGGAATACTTAGCCCTGAAAAAAGAAGGAAATCCTGTCATATGCAACAATATGGATGAACCTGGAGGACATTATGCTAAATGAAATAAGCCAATTACAGAAGGACAATTACTGTATGATTCCACTTTTATGAGGTATCTAAAGTAGTTAAACTGATAGAAACAGAAAGCAGAATGGTCGGTGCCAGGGGCTGGGGGATGGGAAAATGGGGATCTGCTGCCCAATGGGTACAGAGTTATGTGAGATAAAAAAGTTCTGGAGATCAGTTGTACAACAATTATGCTTATAGTTAACAATAATGTTCCACACGCTTAAAAATTTATAAGGGTTAAAAAATGTCCATATTTTTACCAATTTACTTTTTCCATTGGAAATTTTTTTAAACTTTACAATTGGAATTAGATTAAAATTATAGATTACTTTGAGAGGAAAGCAAGCTACATATTCACATGGCCTAAACATGAGGAAGTATTTTTGAAAGGGCGTACAAGAAAAAGTCTCAAGAGGTCTTGTATCCACTACGCAATTTCCAGCCTTTACAACATGTACTCACTACTGTTAGCCACCCCTTCAGAGATCATTTTACGCATATAAAAGCTAAAACAAACAAATACCTCTTTTTTGACACAAGTATAGGATAATATATACTTTTCTTTATCTTTCCTTTATTTCTTTTTAACTTAAATGTATCTTTAAGATTTTTCCATATGAAAACATAAAGATCTTCCTCATTCCTTTTTTCCTTTCCAGAGCAGCACGGCACTTCACTGTGCAGATGTACCATAATTTATTTAATCAATCCTACTGATGGACATTTAGCTGGTTTCTATTTTTTGGCCATAATAAAAATATTCTGATACAACCTGGTACATACATCAAGTTACGGAATTTTTCAGATCCTTAGGAACAAAAGTAAGAGTGCTAAAGGCATTAGGTACAGAAACCCTTTTTTTCAACAGATTTGGCTGACACAACCCTTCAAAAAAATTTTTTCCCTTATCTATAAAATGGAGGGTTGGGGCTGGATTATCTCTATGGTCTCTTCTAACTATAATTTTTACTGGATTTTCAAGAACACCTGTCATATACAACATTCTTAGCTTTAGTTTTATTACCTTCAATTAATTTTATTGAACTTATGCTTTCATTTGACATTTAATTTTGAAATGTTTTCATGACCGTAACCCTAAAAGTAGGTGTTAGAATAACATACAAAAGCAGTTTAATTACTTATATGTATATTGAGTTTCCAGGATGACAGACCCAAACCCAAAATAAAATGCAGAGACTATTAAATATGCCATGTACTTAAAATAACTATTTCAGTGTTAGTGATAGACTTTGCTCATCTGTACATTCATTAGTACATTTCAATATCTTTCTTAGTAGTAAAAGACTAGGTAATGAGATAACTGCTGAGTGTTAAGAACATACCTTACTGTCATAGAACAGACCAAAGCTATCTTGATCAAGTAGATGACCATGATCTAACCAAATATAAATTGACAACTTTTTAAACTGTACTATAAGAAAGAATACAGTTAAGTCTATGGCTATTTATATCTAAAACATCATTGGTTAAAATAAAGTACATGATCACTAATTCTATAAAGCTTTTCACTGTCATTCTTCTCCCCTAAAAATATCCAATATCAAATGCTACTAGATGAATGGATAAAACACTGACCAGGAAACAAACTCCCAATAAAACGTTAAATGAAAAAATCTCATTTTTATTAAAAATAAAAATTATACACATACACACACAATATGTTGTGAGTGTAAACTGGTACAATCACTCAGGGCAATTTGGCAATATAAGGATGTGCATCCTGTGCCAAGCAATTTTTTTCTAGGCACTTACTAGAAAAGCATTTGCTTGTATGTACAAAGAAACATGAACAATAACGTTAACAGCTAAATTGCTTATAATTAGTTAAAAAAAAAACTCTATGCAGGGGCTGGCCCCGTGGCCGAGTGGTTAAGTTCGCGCGCTCCGCTGCAGGCGGCCCAGTGTTTCGTCAGTTCGAATCCTGGGCGCGGACATGGCACTGCTCATCAAACCACGCTGAGGCAGCGTCCCACATGCCACAACTACAAGGACCCACAACGAAGAATATACAACTGTGTACTGGGGGGCTTTGGGGAGAAAAAATAAAAAAATAAAATCTTTAAAAAAAAAAAAAAAAACAACTCTATGCAACCTAAAAGTCCAACAGTAGGACGATAAATAGATGAAAGATAGTACATATATGCCACAAAGTAGTTAAAAGAACTAGTTTAGAAATTTCAACATGGCTAGCTATCAAAATTATTGAGTGAAGAATACAAGCTGTAGAATTACACATACACTATGATAAATATCTCTGCAAATAAAAAGTTACAAAGAAGTTTTTAAAGAAAAAGTTAAATTTTTTTCTATAGTTACATACATGTGTGTAAAAATATTTACCAAAAAATACTAGATAAATACATATCCAAATATAATAGGTTATTTCTAAAAGGGAAATAGAGGATCAGAATTGAGAATGGTTGTCAAAAGGAGTTTTTAGCTTTATTTAAAATGTTCTATATTTTAAGAAGTAATTTATGTAATTTTAAAAAACGTAGCCAGGGCTAAAAGTCTGGAAGTAAATATGCCAAAGTGTTAATATTTGATAAATCTGATAGGAGTGATTTGTTTCCTTCTTTGTACTTTTCTGTATTCTTTTAATTTTTAAAAATTTTTAAAAGGAAAATACGCAAAGATTTATTGGGCCAGAGAATTTTATTTTATATTATAATTATAACATGTAGAATAAATGGAATAAACAGGAAACATTTTAACTTTGGCTTTTCAATAGCAAGATATGTTGAGTAATTCTAACAATTACCCAACTCGTCCACCAACTTAGCCACCTTCAGCAGCTGTCTCACATCACAGGGAGACATTTTCCACTTTTCGAGCAGAAGAGAACTGTCACCAAGATATTCACAATCCACAATATTATACAATTAGTAAACATGCGGGTACCTCTTTTACAACCAGAAAATGAGCACATTCAAGTGACAAAAAAGCAAAAGTTTGGAGCAGATAAAAGCAACTGTCAGTATCCATGAATGCAATAAATTAGACAAAGAAACATGAATTTATATTATTCATTTCATTAGAAGAGGAAAAAATGATTCAATTACCAAAATGAATAATGCTTCTTTTAACAAATATTGTTAGGAAATGAAGTGATATATACAAGTGAATCTTCCAGATAACTGGAGCTTATCCTTTTAAAAGTCAAAACTTTTAATTTGACCATTCTGATAAAAATCTCTTCAAAATTACATACTTCCTTGGGGCTGGCCCCGTGACTGAGTGGTTAAAGTTCCGAGTGCTCCACTTTGGCAGCTCGGGGACTCATGGGTTTGGATTCCTCGTACAGACCTACTCCATTCATCAGCCATGCTGTGGCAGCATCCCCACATGCAAAGTAGAGGAAGATGGTCACAGATGTTAGCTCTGGGCCAATCTTCCTCAAGCAAAAGAGGAGGATTGGCATTGGATGTTAGCTCAGGGCAAATCTTCCTCACGAAAAAGAAAATAAATAAATTACATACTTCCCTGTGATTTAAAACACAGATGTTGAACACAACCAAGGTTTTCCTTGAAAACTAAAGGTCAGTATTCACTCATTCATTCATTCAGCAAATTAGATCTGTCTTCAAAGAGCTTGCAACCTAGATATTCTAATCTTGATATTAAATAGTTTTATTAAGGTAATTTTACAATTAGTTCATAAATTGAATTAAAAATAAAATTCTACAAAACTGGAAATATCTAAGCACTTTTTCACTTTATTCCAGTATTGTCTTCCACTTTTTCCCTAAATGACTCTGCCAGCCAAACTGTTATGTCCCCAGAGCCTAGTCCACATTTTCACATCTTTGGGTCTTTACTCAGTATTCGCTCCACTTGGAACATCCTCCCTCCAGCTGCCGTCAAAAACCTACTCATCCTTCAAAGCCCATCTTAATCTCAACTATGCTGTGAATGGTTTCTTTTATCTTCCCAATTAAATCAACCGTGCTAAAAAAAGATAGTCACTTTTCGGAACAACCTGTTTTACTTCCTAAATAATATTAGTGGGAGTTGCACTTTAAATGCTCTAGGAGATATTTACACAACAAATATTAATTTATTTCAAACTAACGAGTCACATGACACACTCAGGATCCTCATTTGTAAAAAAGAGATAACATTAAACTTTCAAGGATCCTTGGCTCATGACCTCTACCTCTACCTTTGTTTTAAAACCAGCATCAAAGCAACTTCAAATCTCTCTCTCACTGACTATGGCCTCTGATTCTGTCGTCACATCTCCTTTTCTGAATCTGACTCTTCTGCCTCCCTCTTCTAAGGACCCTGGGATTACACTGGGTCCATCTAGATAATCCAGGAAAATCTCCCCATCCCAAAATCCTTAATCTAATCACATCTGCAAAGTCCCTTTTGTCATGTAAAGTAACATATTCACAGGTTCTGGGGGACCATTATATGCCTGGGGACCATAATGGATATTTTTATCTCTTTAATTTTATAAAGATTACTGACACTTTAATTACTTGATACAATTTTTAATAATCTTTTAAAAAGAAAAGCTTACTACAAATACTTAGTAAAACTAATAGTTTCTCAACTGATAGAATTTGAAGGGTTTTTGAAACTTCAAGATTCTTTCCAAATAAGCTTTTGATTTCTAAGAGCCTCATTCTGCTAGCCTGACACATTGTATTCACATTTTTGAAAATGTAGTTCATTAAATGGTCACACTTATTAGCATATTTACAACTTGAGGATAATTTTAGCGAATAATTTAAAATTTCCTAATGAAAAAAATTACAATAGCTTGAAGAATAAAATTATCAGTCCATTATTAAATTATCAGTCCATCAGATTCCTTCAGAATTGAGCAAAACAATACATAATAGCTACCCCAGAGGCCACAGATCGCAAAAATTCAAGGAAAAAAAACCCCAACTGCTCTAGAATAATCATTCTCCAAGTATATAATATACATTGGTGATTTTCCTGCAACATTAATATTTACAATCTAAAAGAGTTTACTTTATATTTTCATTTGTCATAGAATAATAACTTACTATTACCTTCTTCATTGGTATCTCATTAAGCCATTCTCACCACAAATTCCATTTTTTTAATACCTTGAAACAAATTAAAAGGTAAGGGGTCTACTCATTTTTTAGCTTTAATCAACATTAAGAACTACCTTTTTATATTTGAAAATTAATCCTTGTATATTTGCCAAATATTACTCACTAGACAGGTAATACAATCTGCTCAGCTACTGTGTCTCAACTGATAAACCAGTAAAACTAATGTTTCTCCACACTTGTGTTATTATTCAGCCCATAATTACTCATTGTGTAGGGAATATTGCTATTTATCATAAGGAATTGTAAGTCCATTTAACATGCAAAGTAAAAAATTTACCATTTTAAATAAAATGGTATTGAAATATCAGAGAAAGAAAACAACGTAAAGGTTTTACGTGGAGCTGCTGTGAGGGCATTTCATACTCACGCTGCAGTCTTAGCACGCAGTTAGTTACTATGGGACAGTCTTTGAACTCCAGCAGAAAATTCATATTCTCTTCTAGCAAAGATTCTTCATTATCTGCTACTTCTGAGCACCCGATGGGGTTCTTGGACGTCATCTGCTCTGGCTCACCACTTTAGTGTCAATAATCCCTTTGAGGAATATTTACAGATAAAATGATGTGATGTCTGAGATATGCTACAGTGGAGGAGGTATAGATGAAATAAGATTGTACGTAAGATGGTAATTGTTATAGCTTGGTGATAAGCATCCGGGAATTATTTTGCTATTCTAGTTATGTATATCTAGAAAATGCCCATAATAATTCAAATGTATATATATAAATAAACATAAATATATTTATAAGTATAAATAGACATATAAAATCTCAGTTTCCACAATTTATTAAAACATTTAAATGATGGCATTTATCATTATTATTTTTCAATCCAGAGGCTCATCATGATTAGAAGATTGGGTTTATAACACACTAAATAGATTAGGAAAAACTGAAGACAGAATGAGTTAGAAAAAAAAGAAAGAAAATTATTTTTATAAAATCAGGCAGTAACCACAGATGGTCAAATTGAACCAGCTGTTCATCCAGAAAATCTGTGGGATTTAATTTGGAGCCTACTCAAAACTTTTAATTACACTGGTCTTTCATATATAGATTTCATAGCTTTTTAGGCCAAGTACATCTGTTACTGGGACTACCTTCACTGTCAAAATAATTGGGGAAAAAAAGCAATGAAAGGGGGGAAAAAGCAAAATGCATTTTTATTAGAAATAAGAACTCAGAGTAGATAAATAGTAAGCAGGACCATGAATAAAAAGAATCTTGACTACTTTGGAAATTAAGTAATTGGAAATTAAGAAATTTGGAAAAGCCCTTGACTACTTTCGAAATTAAGATAATAAAGAGCTATCACTGCCAATCTAGAATAATCTTTGACAATCTATGAATATTTGCTCTGGGATAAATGATTTCCTAAAATAATTTATAAATGAATCAAAATAACAAAAGCAAGTCCCAAATGTATCAATAACAGAAAGAAAGATGACCTTAACTTCGTCTTAAGAGTTGGTGGTTCAAATTAGACCTTCAATTAAATTAGCATTTTAATATTCAGATCCGTTTTTGACCTTTAAGATATAAATTTATGCAGAGTTGAGAAAGAGAAATGATATACCCAATTATTCAAAATAGATTAATTTTCACCCATAACTGTTTATAAACAGTATCTTCAAATAGAAAGGAGCTTATAAATTTATAATTTCACATCATACAATCAATTTTAAATGCTTTTCTATAACAGTCAAAACTTTCTCGCGAGCCTGGTATTCTCAGTTCACCCACAAACAATCCTTTTGGTATGAGTTATCTGTAGGATACTGTTTATTGATTAATTGATATATTTAAGAGCAATTATTTTCTTAATTTTCTTCACCTGTTATTATTGGAGCCCTATTAAATATATCATAGAATTTTTTAAATTTTAAAACTGCATTGGAATCATTTTTAACAATTAATGACGTATAATTCAGTTATCTCTTGTGACAATGAAGAAAGACTGGTACATTGAAGCAGTTAAATTATGGCATAAAATATTAGAATTATATCATCATGGTGGTAGAGTAGAATGTTTCCCATTTTAGAAGACCGACACCTAAACCTTTCCATTTGTTCTTTAAAAAATTGTCACTCAACATTTTTAACCTTTCAAATTTTGCCATTTCCAGTATCTAAATAACATTCTTCTGTCTACTGTAATTTTAATATAACAATAATTTAAATCAGCAAATTTTAAACCATAATATAGTTAGCCACAGAATTTAAGAACTTGGAAAGATCTTAGAGAAGTTAGTATTCAAAGTGCTCATCTGAGTCCAAAGAAGGACCTTGTGCATGAGAGTAAATAAAATTCACTACTTCCTTAATCAACAAAGTCTTGCTACGAAAGAAAAAAAAATTCAGCCCAACTAAATAGTGCACTAGTGCTTTAGTTGATTTACATTCTGGCACAAGCTCCACACGTCTTCCCGGGCTGGTAATAACCAGTTTGTAGACCGGCAGGCAGTCCGTGGACCACACTCTGAGTAGCACTGTCTTACAGATCATCTGGTTCAGTGGTTCGCAACCCTGGCTCCACATGAGAATCATCCGGGAAGCTTTAGAAAATATGAACGAATGCCCAGGTTCACCTTCAGAGACTCTGATTTAATTGATCTTCGTTAGGGCTGGGGTCTAAGTATTTCTGCTGATCTAGGACCATTCCATTTGGCAGATGAGAACACTGAGGGTCAGAGAACCAAACAACTAATTTTCACTTAATGAGACCTGAGAATCAAAGAACTGACTTTCCATACAACATACTTTCCACAACACCCCACACATAAGACTAGTTAATTAGTACTGCACCATGCTATATTCAGGATACAGGAAGAACAGAAACATTTGTGAAATTTTTGCTTTCTTATTATTGAAGTAAGGGAAAATGAAGTATAAAGAAAGCATTACATGATTAAATTTAGGTTGCTTGAAGGAATAATCATATCTTTGTTAAGATACCAATAAACTTCTGTTACTTAAGAAAAAATCTAAAAAGGGATATCACTAAGTTAAATATTCAGTGACTTTCTTCAAAATAGTGATTTATCAATTCTTGAGAAACAACCTATTAGCAAATTAACCTGATTGGTTTAACGTCAAGTGAAAAGGCATGTTTTTTTCCCTAATTTGAAAAGATTCTGTGAGCATAAAAGCCAAATGGACTTCTATATCTTTCTCTCCTGATTTAATGCTCACTGTAAACAAAGAACCAGCTCATCCTGGTCAGTGACAAGGCTATGTTAAATAAGGACCCCGGGGCTGCGAATTCTTTCTATAAGTCCTATAAACCAGCAAAAGCATGAATGAGAGCAAGCTAGAATATTTGTAACTGCTAGAGCGCTTTGTTTCTTCTGCATTTGAAAGGAAAACTTTCATTTTTCATTTTCATGTTTTCATTTTCTTTTCTTCTAGGGCATGAAACCAAAAACTACCGTGCACATTATAAGTCAAACTCAATTCTACTTATAAGACCAATACGTTTAAACTCAGTCTTTATCCATTTGTACATGTGCTTCGAAAACTGTTTCTCCACCTTTTGGAGCTTCAGCTTCCTTATCTGGATAAATCTTCTAGCCACTTTCCCCAGCATTAGCTTCCTGTCTGCCCTGCCCAGCTGAATTAGGTACCTCTCCTCTTTGTTATTTGTAGCCCCCAATACACAGAGGGATATCTCATTTTAACAAGAAGAATACATGGAACCGCTAAAGAAGAATATAAGGTAGCATATAACCAAGTACTCAACTGTGTGGCTCAGATAATACAAGCTATACATTTCAGAAGACAGGTGGATACATGAGACCTGGGATTGCTTTATACAGGACACAGGATCTGAGCTGGCCTTTGAAAAACGGGTAGAATTTTAAGATGGAGGAAAGCAATTAAGCAGGTGTATTAGTCTGCTGGGGCTGCTATAACAGAATATCATAGACTGGGTGGCTTTGATGAGGATTTTTAGGCTGCTTAATTTTAAAACGGTTTATGATGAGGATTTTTAGGCTGGTTACTTTTAAAACTACAGATAAGAAGCAGGCTCCGAGGAGTGGAATTTGCTTGCTCTTTGATCAGAGACAGTTGCATTTGTGAAGGAAATCTCCATGCCTCCCTCTCTGCGCCAGGAGGAAGGGGGGATGGCCTTATCTCTGGAAACTCTTAATGGGGAAGGCAAGAACTTAAGTTGTTTACTGTCTGGCAACCTCATGTAACTGACCCCCCACCCCAAAATCCTCGTTTGTCCTTAGCTGAAGATAATATTTGAGCGGTGACTTTGCCATTTACTCAATCCGGTTTGATTCTTATCTAAAAGTTGTGGGACCGCCCAATGGCTGGACCCTACCGGCACTAGTACCATTTTAACTTTTTTTTCTTTGTCTCGTAAAGAGATGACTCACATACCTATGCCTTAAATTTAGCCCTAACCCTCAACTCGGGGCAGCAGCAGGAGCTCTGACTGCCCGTGGGTCCTGTCCCCACACACCAGCTCTGCCTGCCCATGGGTCCCATCCCCATGCTATTCTATACTATTCTCTAAATAAAAGAGCACTACTGCCAGATCTTAAGAGTCTAAGAAATCTTTCTTTCGACTCCTCGGCTCACCCACCCCGCATCAGCTTCAACAACATACATTTATTTCTCATAGTTCTGGAGGCTAGGAAGTCCAAATTCAAGGTGTCACTGATTGGATTCCTGAGGCTGAGAGTACCCTTCCTGGCTTGAAGAGGACCACCTTTTTGCTCTGTCCTCTCACGGCAGAGAGAGTGTTCTGGTGTCTCAGAATTCTTCTTCTTCTTATAAGGGCACTAAATCCCATCAGGAGGGCCCCATCCTCATGAGCTCATATAAACCTAATCATCTCCCAAAGGCCCCACCTCTAAATACCAACACACTGGAGGCTAGGGCTTCAACATACAAATTTTGGGGAGCCACAATTCAGTCCATAGCGCAGGGTATTCCAGAAGAGAGGAGTAACATTAGTGAAAGCATTGAGGTGGTAACAAATACAGCATGTTAATGAAATTAGGGAGAAACCTGCTCCTTTAATCCAATGAACCTTGGAATACAGTAGAAAATCCAAGGGATAAAAAAGAATGGGCTAAGGTTAGGAAAGGTCTAGAAAAACAGTTTAAGATTTGACTAAGCAGAGAATTAGGAAACACCAAATGTTAGAGTCAAGTGGTGACAAAAGGGAAACACTCTCTAAGATTAGCATGGCAAAACTGCGCAGCACGGCTTGCAGGGAGAGTTACACAAAAAATACCCCAACATGCGTCCATTGTTAACTCTGTATGCAGGGACCTTTGAGACCCTAGAGTTGAGGTAGCCTAGGGATAGGTATGAACTCGAAATATAAAGCACACTGTTTTACCAAACATAAGTCTGGTCAGTTTACAGACATAAGTTTGCACCAGATGTCAAGGAAGTTACAAACAATCCCAAGGTAGAAAATTTGGGTGAAGAACTCCTTGGATAACTTAACGTTTAACAGGTAAGTCTTGTTTTTGATTTACTTCTCTCAAACATCATCATTATCCTATCACCATCAAAACAAAACACAAATAAAAACAACCCCTGGCGCCACCATGCCACAACAATGAATTCAATATGAAAGAAAACACTTGGTGGGGTCTGCTTCTCATGTCCAAACTAAGGATATCCAGCTATTTCAACCAGGAATAAATACGAGGGCAAATTTTGTTTTGTTACCTTTATATAAATATAGCCTCTGATTTCAATAGAGGTTAAAGAAATAAATTACACTTTTTAAAGGAAACATTTTTCTATAGAAAAATAAAAGAATGGTGGCAGTAAACTTGAGAAATACCAGCTTTCCTATTTTTACACTAGTTTTTTTCATATAATCCATCTCAACCATCCAATTTAAAAACGACGGGGCAATACTACGTCCAGCCCTGTGGAAAGAACGGCACTATCTCAGTTGTACGCTGTTCCACTCAAATAGAGCACCTGATCTTTAGAAATTCCTTTAAGAATATGTTGCTATCCTCCCAAAACTAGATTCTGCAAGTATGTGTGTGCATATATATGACCAATACATAGTATATAACACTGTTAAAACATCCAAAATGAGAGATTTTAATTCACTTCCTAATTTTTCCACAATTTATTTACAGGATAGTAAACAAAATAATGTCAGTTTCATATGCAAGAATAGAGAGCAAAAGCTCTTTAGGAAATAAAATTTCCCAAACTGAGTACGCCAACCATAAAACTGCAAATGGTGTTATTTTGGGAATGCTCTTCAATGGTTATCCAAATTATTTTCTTAAAGACAGTGGAATTATTTTCTTCCCCTAGTAAAGTCTTTCGAAAATAAGCCAAATGAACAAAAAACCGAAAAATGTGGAGGTGCTCTGCTTTGAAGGGCGATTCGAAGCCCAGGCGGCTTCTACCTGGCTGTCAGAGTTGCCCTGAAGCACCTTCCGTGGGACTCCGAGAGTCCCTGGTGCACTGTCCAGAAATCATTGCCCAGATTGACCTCAGCTGGGAGCTTCCATTTGGAGTTCTCCGGACATGAAAATCACTTGCCTAGCAGAGATATCCGAATTGTCTACTTAAAGCAGCTATTCTCTATTGTTAGACCCTTCAGAGATCTTAGGAAACCTGGCAGAAGCGGGAGGGAGGTAACAGTTAATGCCAGAAAACATCCAGACATAATGTAAGGCAGTATTTCTTAACATTTTACAACTTATGTCCTCTTCTGATGAACAGAAAAAAATTTTTTGCCACTCATCTCAGTTGAGGATCTGTAATTTTTCACCCCTACAAGTTACAGAGCTTCACTCCTGTGGACTGTACTACAAAACAGTATGTTTTTTATTTTCATTTTCCCAGTACAAAATTATACCATCATATTAAACATGCTTTTTCAAACCATATCACCACCTACTTTGATCTGCCTCTAGGATATGCTTCTCGTTGAGAAAGAATGTTCTAAGCTCTGTATGCGGTGCTCTCATTCAGGTTTCTAACAGCATGCCTTTTCCTCCAATTCTCAAACATGTTGTCTACTGTATGCTTCCTTCCCACTGCTCAGTAGCAAAGTGACTTAATTATAGTGCTTACCTTAAATTTCTCCAAGACACTGAGTAAGTTAGGGTATAAAACCACAATAATTTAATTACGCAATTGTGCTTATTTGATAAAAGAAAGTGGACACTAAATAAAGGGTGCGGAAGCAGCTCATCAGAATACCAGAGAGAATTCCAGTTAAAAAGAAGAAAGAGGGGCCAGCCCCAGGGCTGAGTGGTTGAGTTCACGCGCTCCGCTGCAGCGGCCCAGGGTTTCACCAGTTCGAATCCTGGGCGCCGACATGGCACCGCTCCTCAGGCCATGCTGAGGCGGCATCCCACATGCCACAACTAGAAGGACCCACAACTAAGAATATACAGCTATGTACCGGGGGGCTTTGGGGAGAAAAAGGAAAAAAGAAATAAAATAAAAAAAGAAGGAAGGGTTAGCACAGGGAGCTGTACACTGCTTGAAAACTGACACTGACCTTCCGATGGTAATCCACAACCAAAACTCTGCACTGCTCTTAACTAGTTTTAAGTTACCTTCCTTACTTTCACGGCTGATAAAAATACAAAGAAAAACATTTCTATACACATTTCAATCTGTTTCATTACCAACACATGTAACATTGTCGTGGAGGGTTCATTACGATTAACATAAATCAGAAAAACAAACTGACTTTAAATATCACTAGTAAAATCAACATACTAATATGAACAGGTTCCTTTAAACTTCAGGATATTTTATTTCATTTTTTTGTGTGAGGAAGATTCACCCTGAGCTAACACCCATTGCTAATCCTCCTCTTTTTTTTTCTTTTGCTTGAGGAAGATTAGCCCTGAGCCAACATCTGTGCCAGTCTTCCTCTCCTTTCTATGTGGGAGGCCTCCAGAGCATGGCTGATGAGGGGAGTGTGTCCACACCTGGGACCCGAACGTGCAAACTCGGGCAGCTGAAGTGGAACCTGTGGAATTTTAACCACTGGGCCACAGGGCTGGCCCCTAAACTTCAAGATATTTTAATCAAGAGTTTTCTGATCTTTATTCTAATATCTTTTTTTCTTTTAAGCTGGTCATTGAAGACCCTAGTTTTATGCTGGCATTCATCCACATGTTGTAATGCAGGCTTCACACATCTAAAACGGCCAAACATCCCCTAAACCCCACCCCTGAAATGCCACTGAAGTTAGGCCATAGAATTGAAACCTCATAACTGATGACATAAAAGGATACATCAAAGGGAACTTCTAAAAACTTTTGCCAATGTTTTCTGGTTTTTACCTAATAAGAGATTCCTTATTTAACAAAAATTGCAATGAAACTATAAATTCAAATAATTTAGTAAAATGGTTAGAATATTTGTTTTAATAAGGCAAGACTTTACCTCCTCAAATAAAGGTGTTAAGGTAT
Organism: Equus przewalskii; assembly: GCF_037783145.1. NCBI lineage: Eukaryota > Metazoa > Chordata > Mammalia > Perissodactyla > Equidae > Equus > Equus przewalskii. The sequence goes on from NC_091854.1 coordinate 12,213,182, forward strand.
TTTAAAGGTATTAAGACTATTTACTAACATTTACTTAGCTTCTATAAATTACTACAATGCTGTGCATGAACAACTCACATAATTTACCCATTGTCCACCCAAGGGCAAAAGAAAAGGTGCTTAAAAAGTGTGGCCCTACCATATTTTTACAAACAACTAGAAGTATTTTAGAACAACAACAAGTATACCTCTTTAGAAGACAAGAACATATCCCAGTGAAAACAAGGACAATAAACAACTGTGGCTTCACTGGGAATATAACCAACCAAAACTTAATGGACAAGTCTAGGTGTAACAGCTGTGAGTGTGTCTTCATTATATGAGCACATTTCTTATGGAGACCAGTATCTGAAAAAAAAATGACTTTCTTCAAAAATACCAAACTATTCTTAATAAAAAATGCAATTGTAATCTATTGGCTCATTTTCGTAAAGGAGGATAAGAACGTATCTCTTTTTAACATAGTATCTTTTAAATCATAAAGACAGCCTTATTTCTACAAGTCCACCCTGCTCTAACTGCAAGAAACAAAAAAACCCACACCAGTAATTTTACTCAAATGATAAGTTTGTGATTGCAAAAATGAAGTCATATCTCAGGTGATAATTTTTAATTCATGTTACATTCTGCAAATCTTAATTCCTGGAAGAATTGCATATAATATAAAGAAGAGAAAGGTTTTCTAGAGATTCATGAAACTTTAGATCAAATTCTTAACAAAGAGTAAGGAGGGAGTAAATTGTGTGGAATTCTTTGTGAACTCAGACATCCTTTTTTAAAGGAACACATCTTAAATCACTGATGAAAAGTGTATGTACAGCTAAATTCCTTGTAGAGAAAAGGATTTCAAAAACGTAAGTTTTCAACATGATAAAATACATAAATGCGGTGTTAAAAGTAAGATAATAGAGATATTCTACAAAGAGATCTCTGCGCCATTTCTTAAAAGCTATTGTCTCAATTCCAAATTTACCCTTCTGTACTCTGCTTTGTGATCCTGGGGCTGGGAATCTGTAAGCTATATTTGCTTATTCAACCCTCCAACACCTATGTAACCAATTCCCTACATTAAATTCCTCTGTTGAAATGAATAGTGAATTTCTGTTTTACTGACTGAAACCTGGCTGATACAGTTTCTACTGTGATATTTGTAGCTATTTAACCTTAGGTAACTACCTTGACTGCAAAACACATCTTTTAATTATTAAAATATACATTAAGCATAATTAGCACACTATAAGGGCATTTACTAAATAATTTCTCACAATTCAAAATTATATTCTTGCTATGATAATTCAATCACAGACATATACAAACATATACTTAAAACAATATGGAAAAATAAAACAAAAAAAATCAGCTTTAGAATGGGCCTTAGAAACCAAATATTATAACCTTGTGTCCAAAAAGTTTCCTATTTCAACGGCAAAAGTTGCCATTCAATGAGAGCCTAATATAATATGGCTTTGGGTACTTTACCTTTTCTTAATCCTCACAGTAATCCTATGAGACACATTTTATCATACTTGTTTCATAGATAGGGAAATTTAAAAAGTTAAGTTTCTTGCCCAAGGTCACAATGATTCCTAAGTGGAACAGCATTCAAAACCAGATCTGCCTGATTCTTAAAAAAAATAAACTACAAATGTCTCCATTTCACCATTAATCCTGACAGAAATCTCTGTATAAACAATTGCTACCAAAAGCCTTTATGATAATGCTCTTTCAATTGTTAATAGCTATTAGCATGCTCTTATATTAGGCTGAAATCTGCCTCCCTGTATCTTCTATATCCATTAGCCCTATCTTTGTCCTTGGAAAAACACACAACTTAAATAATGCCTCCTAATGACAGCTCTTCAAATATTAAAGACTTAACATGTCTGCCCTTTGTCCTGTTTTCCCATTTCTACAATTTCTCCTCAATGGCTCTTCATCACCTAGTTTCTCTACGATGGATGTGTTCCAGTAATATGACCCCAAAAGATACATTTAAATCAAAATCCTGAAAACAGAATACAGTTGACCCTCCGTATCTGCAGGTTCCACATCCGCAGATTCAACCAACAGCGGATCAAAAGGTCTAACTAAGATGGTTACGTCTGCACGGAACAAGTACAGAGTTTTTTTCTTTTCATTATTCCCTAAACAATATAGTACAACAACTATTTACATAGCATTTACATTGTATTGGGTACTATAAGTAAAGCATAGGGAAGGATGTGCATAAATTATATGCAAATACTACACTATTTATATAAGGGACTTGAGTAGCCATGGATTTTGGTATCCTCAGGGTTCCTGGAACCAATCCCCCATACGGACGGAGGGACAACTGCAGTGTTCTAAGCATAGTTTGAAAAAGCTCAGTGCTTGAAAAAAACAGTAATAAGAAAGAATACCTGAGTGATTCAATCATCCTCAGTTTGTTTTACATTTGGAATTTTGTGTATCAAATTTTCTAACAGATATGAATGTTAAGACGCACATTCACTTATCCTATTCAACATATCCTTATTGCGTGCCTGCTAAGAGCTAGGCACTATGCAACCCTATTGAGGAGAAAGACATGGTTCTTGCCCTTAAGGAACTCAAAGTCCAGCATTATCAAGATACTAGCATGTGCCTCAGCTTTATTCTGTTCATATAAGCAGACAAATATATGTTACTTTTATGCAAATGATAGCATATCATCCCTACTGTTCTAAATCCCACTTTTAAAACATATCTTCAAGAACATTACACATAGTTTATATAAGTCGTTGTCCTTAGCAGCACAGTATTCCTCAGAATACATACCAGAATTTTTTAACGATTGATCTATTAATATATTTAAGATGTTTATAATCTCTTTTATTACAAACAACTGCTGCAATAAATATCCTTGTAAATACATCATTTTGCATAGTATTGATCTCTGGGATAACTAGAATTTGTGGGTAAAAGGGTATGTACATTTAAAATTTGATATATATTCTCAAATTACTCTCCATACTTGATCAGTTCTGCTATAACACTCACTTTGAAATATGAATTTGTTCCAACACAATTGATATATTGGGAGCAATTTGAGCATAACACAAACTGTGTGTTTGCTTATGGCCTGATTTCATCCCCAAGAAGCTCTAGCTAAATGCAGAAAAATGCATCCAGCTAAACTGACCGAGTAAGATAGGAATACACAAATCAGACACAGTTCAAACATAGACCAGCTACCTCAATTTACTGTGTCATGAACCACACCCATTCACATCTGATGTTACAAGTTTCAGTCCCATTCCGGATAACCCTTCCTTCCACCACTTCACAGTAACTCACAAGGTGCAACTCTTCCACTGCCCACTTCCACAAGCAAACTTCAGGTCTTTTTTAAGGTAAAATGCCATACTTATTGCAGTTTAAGCATGAAGTCATTCATTCATTCACTCATTCATTCACTTTTGAGGAAGATTAGCCCTGTGCTAACATTTGCCGCCAATCCTCCACTTTTTGCTGAGGAATACTGGCCCTGAGCTACTCTCTGTGCCCATCTTCCTCTGCTTTATACGTGGGATGCCTGCCAGAGCATGGTTTGACAAGCGGTGTGTAGGTCCACATCCGGGATCCGAACCAGCAAACCCCGGGCAGCCAAAGTGGAGCATGTGAATGTAACCACTGTGCCACTGGCTGGCCCCTAGGCGTTTAATATATATAACACTGTGTTGCAGTTTTTATTAGATTCTTATATTTGTTGTGTGTGCCACTGATGAAGTTTTTGAGTGTTGTGCCCCTAACTTTACTTTTCTCACTTTTTTATTGTACTATTTGCCTAGCACAGTGATCTTTCAGGAATATATATGTCAAATTATGGCAAATTTGACTGTACTCTCTCACAGCAATGTATGAGAATCTCTGTTTCCCCAGACCCATTAAAACAGTGTGTTGGAAATATTTTAAATCCTATTAATATAATAGGTAAGAAATGCACATTAGAGTTAACATGCATTTTATTGTTTTTTTAATATGACGAAAAATCATCTTAAAAAAATAAAAATATCCATTTGTTTTCTACTTAATAAAACTGGTCAATTGTTTGTCAAATTAAAATAATCTCTGTCAAAACAGACCTACTGACTTCAGCCATTCTACTACTTTTCCTTTCTAATCTCTCAAAAGAATCTTGGGAATCCTGTGCCAAAACAGAATACCTGCGCTCCTGCCATACACACAGATTATTCCAAAGCCGAAAACTGTTATTTCAAAGACTGTTCTGTGATCTTGAACACCACATATTATAAGAAGCAGGAGATTATTTTCTAACTGAATTAAAATAAAGGAGAACAAGACTTTTGGTTAAAACATACAGCCAGAGTTGATGGATCTGTGATATCACCATTTGTACGAAAATAATACTATCAACTACCAACTATCTGATGAGCCTTACTCAATTTTTCTTTGAAAAATATGAATTTAACAAGAAGGTGAGTACCCTGGCTTAAAAGGGTACAATTCTTCATTATTCCAAGAAGGGATTCATCGAAGAAGATGCAATCTTTGTAGGGCATGCAAGTACTGGCTGAAAGGAGGAATCAATATCATGTGGTCTCTGAACAAGGTCTAAATTGTGTACTTCTGGCAAACCAAAACAAGTATGCTGTAAGTATTGGCCAGAGGCGGGGGGAGAGGTGCGTATCTGGAGGGCTGGTGAGATGGACCAGAAGGGGATCTATTTCTATGTAATGAAACAACATGATTCTAAAAGACAAACCAGTGGAAACCTTCAGATAAACAGTCTCCACTGAATCCTTTAAATTACCTCTTAACTAACTTTCTAGCCAATATCTGGGATAGGAAAAAGGTCATCCTAAATGGGAGGAGAGGTGCAGCTAGGATACAAAGGAACTTGATATTAAAGCTGGGGGAGAGGTCTCTTGGGTGTATCTTTATAGAATGATGCTCAAAAGTGTTTATGGCATGCTTCATTTGGACGAAGGCTAAAGACCTTATTACGGGCTGAATTGTGTACTCCCTGTGATAATACAATAAAAAATATATACATTTGGTCTTCACCCTAGCTCCTGGCCAGAGCTCCTGAAACTCTTGTAATTCCCCAAAGGAAAAGAATGAAGAGAGCATTTTTTGTTATATTTGGTCTTTTGTCCCCTGTTTCTGAAACAACTCCAGAGCCACAAAGGTGAATTTGACTGGTGTCTTTATAAGAAGTGGAGATTAGGACACAGACAAGCACCATATGAAGAAAGGAGAAGGGAGCCATCTACAAGCCAAGGAGAGAGGCCTCAGAAAAAAACCAATCCTACCAACATCTTGACCTCAGACTTCTGGCCTCCAGAACTGTAAGAAAATTGATTTCTGTTGTTTAAACCACCCAATCTGTGGTACCTTGCTATGGCAGCCCTGGAAAACTAACACAGACCTAAAGAAAAGAGAACAAAAACAATCAAATTGAGAACTGAATCTAAAATCTGTCTGAAACTCAGGAAACAGTGCTACTTTGTGATTAAGAGTGCAATGAGCACTGATGGGGGAAGTATGGTTTTCCTCATTTACTTTCGCGCTGCATCTTCTGGAGCAGAAAACAGACAAACAAATTATCAGACCCAAGAATGAGAGATGCGTCTGTAACAGAGTAAGAGAGGCAAACACTGTGGGAACTAAAAACCTTGGAATTACTCAACACTTTATGACACACCAGGGACCATCATTTTTATCTCTCTTCTACCCCTCAACTTTAGAGCCAGAGATTTGAAATGGCTAGAGTTCCATGTGATAAGGGGAATTGTTTTTAGTTAGTAAATGTGAACACCTCCCAGAATAAAATTTAGCAAAAAATCATATTGTCACTTTTTTTTATTAACTCAAAATAACATCCCCACCCCTCTCCCATAGTTAAGCCACAAAAAATAATGAAAGATATTTTCCATGATAATAGAAAAAAATTTTTTTAAGATATTCAAATTGACTGATACAATCTCCCTGCCTCCCTGGCTTCCATTATTAGTATACATATGAGCAAACTGATCAATTTCTACTGAAGTCAGAAAAAGTTTTTATTGTTGACAGCACAAACACACAGTATAGTACAGATGCTGTCTTCAAATTGTAGTATTCAGTTACTCTGCTTTGAAATTAAGTGAAGTACTTGTTTAAAAATGTTTTCTCATTAGAATGTACAATGATCATTTTAAATTCTATCTGCTGTAATAGGACATTTCTATCACACTGCAATCTGGACTATGCCATAAACACTATTGTACTTGAACAGATGGAAATCATAAAGTGATATTTAGCTACAGATTTCCTGTCATATAGTTTTGGAAACTGAAAAAGGAGAAATCAACAATTGCAATCAACTAAAAACAAAAAAATCTCGAGTATGCTAAAGTGATGCTAATGTGATATCGGAATATAAATGTCTCCAATTTAATGTACTGTGGCTTTCAGGGAACAAGAAAATATTAAAATGATACCTCACAAAGTTAGTTAAGATTGTTATGTATGGGGGCAGGGTTGGGGGAATGGTTGATGTGTAAGATATCTGCAACAGACGTGCCTGACATTGCACATAATAGCTTTAACTGATCAAGTGATGTATATTCTAGTGAACTTAGCATTTGATGGTTAAGAAATATCAAGGGTATTAAGAAATACCCTTGAACTTTAGAGTCTCAATTTCTTCTCATAGAAAAAGGGGTAATGTAACTTGCAACCTACTTCATAAAGTCACTAAGGAAATGAATAAATTTATGCAGAGTACTATATACTGCAAAGTGATTTTTAATTCCATGGAGGGTTTTTTTTTTTAACTCATTAGTAGATGGATGTCTAATCTATTAACCACATGAAATAAGATCACATTCCTGAGGCACATATCTAAAATTGAGTTCTGAACTTACACTTTGAAAATCAATATAGTCATCAAAACTAACATTATGGTGAAATATATTCCACACTCATGTGCTCAAAAATAGCAATCTAAAGAAACATCTTAATTAGTAACTTATATGTATTAGACTCTATGAATGTTACAAACACGTAGTGTTTCAGTCAAGTTCTAATCAAGAATTAGAAACTACCCAGCAATTTGAAGAGGAAAAGTTTAATACAAAGAATTATTAACTAAACAGAGTATTGGAATACTGAGATTGGCTACTAAGCGGTAACGAGAAATCTAGAGAATATAAACATAACAGACAAAAGGAGCAACCACTACCCTAGGACTGAAATACAGTGATCAAGAAAGAACCCTGTATCCCATACCTGGCTAAAATCCAGACATTGTTGGAAAGGTCACAAGGAGAGCTCTGGATGGCAGACAAGTTGCTGTGGTGTCAAACCAGCAGAACTTGCTGGAAATCTGTCCTCTAAGGCGTTAAGGAAAGCCATTCATGCAGAGGTGTCTTACAGGAAGCACTTTATTATGAAACCACTCAGAAGCTCCTGGTTGCCATACACTGCAGAAGCTGGACACTCCGGCTGCAAGTAATAAAGGCAGCAGAGGTACTGTGCTACAAAACCAGCTGGTGGGTGGAGGTGGGGTGGTACAGGTGCTAGACGAAGCTACTGGTTGTTGGGTTTTGCTGACCACTGTGCACTACAGGAGTCAGGGAAGATGCAAGCACTGCAGAATCATGAAAGAAGGTCCCTTCCTCCTTCAGTAGGACTGTGCCAGCACCCTGAATTGACAAAACTTGACACTGTGCCAACTGGCAAAGGAAAAGCATTTAAAGAGTTCACCTCAATTTCTCCAGATCAGCCAATGAAGGGTAAATATGGAGCTGAGAGGTAATAAATTGATGAGCGGAACACTTGGCTAGAATTCCAAACTGCTATACATTTTACCTTGAAAACTAAAAATAAAGATGTAAGTGAATGAGTCAAGGACAGAAAAACTGGATAAAATTCATTCCTTGAACCTCAGTTTCCCTAATTTAATAATGAAGGAATAACTATTCATATTTAAGACTCATTTGAGGAACAGATTAATAAAATACAAAATATGAAAATTCTGATTTGAGGCCTGTTTTTCCTCTGAAACTTAGGTTAAGCCAGGGGAAAAGACACACTTGTAAAAAAAAAAAAAAGAAAAGAAAAGAAAAGAAAAAGAAAAAGAAAAAGAAAAAGAAAAAAAATCTACTTTATATCTAGTTACTATGCAAATAACTGTTTTTACCAAGTCTACTCTTGTTGAAACCTGAGACCTAATGATTGCCTACATTCCCCTTTGCTACCATGCCTGCCAAGCATTACTAAGAATGAATAGCTAATATTTAGAATATTTCTCCTTGCGAAGTAGGAATAGCATATTGGTTATAAGGTTAAACTATAGTATATGAAAAAAGTGAAGAAATGGTAATTTAAAAAAGAGAGAGAAGCTGTTGTACACAAATTTTGTTCTTGGTTCCTTTCACTCTTAATTTTAAAGCCTTGGCCTAGAAACCTTATTCACATCCATGTTGATGACGAAATCTTCATCTCCAGGCTAATTTCTCTCCTAAATTCTAGACTCTTAGACACCTCAAATACAATATACCATATGAAATGACCAAATGCCTAGAAAAGTATGTGATAAAAATTGACATACACCTCTAGAAAATGTGAAAAAAAAAATAACCATGAAACAAGCTGCTAGTCAAACGTCTCTACCATCTTTTTTAATTTTAAGAGTTTATTTGAACAAATATCAATTCAAGTCAGACAGCACCAAATGGAGAGTGGTTAGGAGCCAGATTCGCTGCCATTTTTACACCAACACATACCCTATCTCAAAAGGAATCAGATCCAGATGATCTACCAGTGAATTTTGCCAAATCTATCTTTAAAAAAAGAGCCAAATTATAGAAGAAGAAATGCCATTTTATGAGGCATTTAATACCTTATACCAACTTTAATAATAAAACTGGACACATACAGTACAATAAAAGAATTTTACAGACCAATATACCTTATGAGCACAGATGTAAAAGTTCCAAGTATTAGTAAATTAAACATAATGTTAATAATAATAATACATCAAGACTAAGAAGGGTTACAATAGCCAAGACATGGAAGCAACCTAAGTGTCCATCAATGGATACACAGATAAAAAAAAATGTGGGGGGTGTGTGTGTATACATACATACATCTATGCACACATACACATATACACACAATGGAATATTATTGAGCCACAGAAAATAAGAAATTTTTGCCATTTCAACAACATGTGTGAGGGATTAAGCTAAGTGAAATAGTCAGAGAAAGACAACTACTGTATGATCTCACTTATATGTGGAATCCCCCAAAAAACAAACTTACAGAAACAGAGAACAGATTGGTGGTCGCCAGAGGTAAGGGGTGGGGACTGAGAAAAATAGGTAAAGGGGGTCAAAAGGCACAAACTTCCAGTTATAAGATGAATAAGTTCTGGGGATGTGATGTACAGCATGGTGCCTACAGTTAACAATATGTATTGTATATCTGAAAGTTGCCAGATAGTAGATCTTAAAAGTTCTCATGAGAAAAAAATACGTGTATCTATGTGAGGTGATATTAACTCAACTTATTATGGTGATCATTTCACAACATACACATATAGGAAATCATTATGCTATGTACCTTAAACTAATACAATGTTATACATCAATTATATATCTCAATAAAACTAGAAGAAAAAAGACTAAGAAGGGTATATCTTAGGAATAACGGGATGGTTTATTAATCAAAAAACTTTTCAGTATAACTTATTACATTAACAGATTAAAAGAAAAAACCAAATTACTAATTACTATAGTGATGCATACCAAAAGTTTGGTTTATCTAAAACCAAATGTATTATCTTCATCTTCGATTTTATTCCTCCTTCTGTGTTTTAGGTAATCAGATACAGTAGATGCAAACTTTTATGTTTTTTGTGAACTTTTCCCTCTTCCTCACTTTCCTCTTATCCAGTTCCTCTTGATCATAGCTCCAGAGTTAACCTTTGTAACCAGAATAGAAATATAACGCTCTACTTGATTCCTTGCCCCCAAACAGACTCTCGTCCTCTCATGCCCAGATTCTTAAAGAGTCTACTAATGAGTCTTTCTGACTCCAGCTCCTTTACTTTCTGGTACTGAATGTTTTTATTCATTTCCTCTTTTCCCAAAGAGAAAGCTTATTTTAAAAAGACACATGCAATAAGATTCATAAAAAGGAATAAAAAAAAATAAGTTGATAAAAAGTTGAGAAAGCCACTATGTCTGCCTTCAGGGTCAACATACCTGCCATAATTGTGAAGCTTCCAAGCACCCAAAGTAAAAAGGAAAATCAATCTTTTACAGAAATCTTCATTACCAAAAATGAGGAAATATAACATTTCCTGAAAAAAGATGAAGATTCCCCCCAAATAAACTCTTAGAAACTTTTCATATGTGAAATTACATAATACAACAATGTCTTTAACAATAGTTTTCCAGCAAATAAAGAAAGAGAATTCACAAATCTGGTTCTTCTAAAGACTTTTTAAAAAGTGGAAAGTTTAAAACTGAGGTACAGCTCAGTAATTTTACAGGATACCAGGTGATTTGGTCCAAGCATCCATTCTCCTAGTAACCCAAATGGATCCAAGGAGAGGATTTAGAATGCATGCAGGGAAGGATGGCTTGCTTGTTCTTTAGATAAAATATTTCTAAAATATACTCTTTAGAGCCTGAGGAGTACCCTTCAAATGCTAAAAAGGGCAGGCTGGGATAGGGGAAAAAGTAAGAGAGGACAAGGGCCTCTTCGGAAATCAGAGCCACTCTACTTTTATGTTTATATATAGACATTCATGTTGTAAGGTATTATGAATTCCTAGAAAAAAACTTGGTGTTCTATAAAGTCACACACTACAAATAATTGACCTTGGGAGGAAAAACAGGGTTAGTGCAGGCCACTCAAAACTTATGCAATTTGAACCAGAGAACAGATATAACAACTCTAATAAAAAGACATGTTAAGTTCCTAATAAATAATTACTCTAGTAAATATGGAGCGTTATTTTTAAAATAGAAGTGAAGAGAGCTTGACAGAAGGGGATATAAGAAACAGTTGTGTTACAGAAAGAGGGGCGAAGTGAATGAAAATTGCAAAGCACAGAATAAATACTTATAAGAGCATGTGGTCAAACAGAATCAAAAGGGAGAATGTGGGGTGAATGAATGCAGGCATTCAGTTTCAACATTCAGTTTCATCTGTTTTGCATTCAACTGCAACAACTTGGAGGTGCTGAGAATTACCACTATAAACCAACTTTACTTCCATACTATACTGACATCATTCCCTTATTTACCAATTGTGTATAAGCCGAATTACTCTCTGAAATGAACAAGAGAACAGATTGTGCTGTGTTTCTGGAATTTTTTTTTGAAAAAGAACTCTACTGAAAGGAAGGAATAGGGAAGGAGAAAAGGAGGGGGGAAGAGAAGAAGTGAGGGAGAGAGGACAGAAGAAAAAGAGGGTAAGAAAGAGTGAGGAATTAATTAATTGACTGACTAACTTGGAAAACAACTGCATTGTACTACCTTCCCTAAAACTGACTTCTCCCATCCAGGTTTCTTATAGGAGGTGAAGAGGTAATGACCTCAACATTAAATGTCACTGATAAGCTAAGATTCCCGGAAGCTACACCATTCTGTTTTTAATTGGGTCTATTCATAGCAGGTTGGCATACCTGGTTTTAATTTCCAAGTTCAATGAAGACATATAATAACTAGAAAAATCTTCATTCTCATTGAGAAAAAGAGCTAAATTACTTTTCACTGGCTTTATTTTCAAGTCTACGATAGAAATTCAAAACCGTATCACTCCAAACCAGGAAGTTTAACTAAGAGTAAGATGGGCCAACTTAAAGCATTTCCTTCCAAATGCCCTTCTAGAAAACATCTAAGAAAATAATTAATACCAAAGGGCTAATCTTCCTCAAAATAAAGAAAGAAAGAAAAGAAAAAAACTGATATCAAAGGAAGGTACTGCTGAGTAAAGGCATGTTGTACAGCTATTCCTAAATTTCATTTTATGAAATGAATATTGACAGTGATAGAAAAATCTATGATTTGGATACAAGAGCCATAAAGAGGCAAAATACTGATGGCAAAGCAATCCTCAAATGAAGAAAAAAATTGTGGAAAACTTCTCAGCATTATTGGCAGAAAGCACTGCAAGACAATATTGTGAAGAAGTATGAAACAATTAGTTAGGAATAAATGCATTGCACATATACTGAAGGAACACTTTGATAATTATATGTTACTACACAGACATAAAAAATGAATTGAGCAAGAATTCAAATTAACCTTCCTTAGCCACTAAAAAATATACCTAAATTCATATGTCCTTGGTATGCTACTTGCATCTCCAAAATCAAGAAAGTTACAGCACCAATTCCTCAAAGTACATACCTGAGACCTAAATCTGTCGTTTTGACAAACTACCTTCGGTTTTGGACCGTATTGCTACCAAATAAGAAAAAGCTTGTCTACCTTGATAGAAGTGCTCATTACAATATTAAGATTTAAATTATGCTGATTTTGCTAGATAAGACAGATGGCTGTCCTATAAAATAACAATACACAATGCCCTAATTCTATTATTGATGAGAAAATTAAGAAATAAAAAGAAAAGAGAATGTGTTGATAGAATCAAACCTTTAAACCTTTCAAATGGTATTAAGAATACAGGGGAGGGTTACAATTTTGGTAAAAAGTAAATGTTAATAACTAACTGAACAAAAACGTAATGGAACTGGTGCCCTGTTGACTGGACGGAAAGGAAGTTGAGGATCCCTATTTTATGTTCGGAATGATTTGTCGTTCATTAACAAGAAGATTTCTCTATAATAGATTTGAAGCAGCCTGAAAAATCTCAGATTACCGGACTATCACTATTTCCACAGATCCTAATATATTTTTATGCAGGGTAATTTTTTTTCAGTCTCACTTTATCACTAGGACACTATCGTGCTTAAAAATTCCCTCAAAAATCTTAACACCACCATCACAAGGTAGGTACTATTCTTATAGATGAGCAAACTGTACCACAGAGAGGTTTAGAAACTTGTTCAAGGTGACAAAGCTGGTAAGGAACAGAGCTGAGATAAAAGCCTAAAATGGAAGAAAAATTTCTGGTTTCTATCCATCTCATTTTCCTGTATAATTAATATCAACAGCAGTTAGTTTTCTGGGTGAGTTGATATTGTTAGTTAAATGGACTTTCCAGAGGAAAACAAATTCTTTATTACAAAATAAAGAAATTTTACAGAACAAAAACTTTTTTGTAATTTGGGAACTCTTTCTGTATTTCACGACATCTACTGTCTTGGATGCAATAATATTGTGGCGAGTGAAACACAGGGAGATGTCTTGCAGAAATTTTAAAGAGCAGAGCCAGGCAGGATGACATTATAGTATAAGAAATGCTTTTGAGCTTAGCAGGCACATAAATTCAATTCAGTTGGTTCGAATACTTACTAATTCACAGTTCACTTCATTCTGTTTTGTTTCATTTTGAAGATTCTACAAAACTCAAGAGTTAGAATAAGCAACAGAAATTTGAGTTTTTTCTAATGCGTCTACTCTGATATCTTAAAATCTGTTTGTCACTTTGTTGCTTTCTTATCCTCCACTCTCCTGCCTCTAGTAATCTCCTATGGCCCTATACAGCACCTTTATAACATCTCTCTTGCTTCCTATTTTCATTTGGTTACTAATTCTCAGTTTCAACCCTGAAATCTTTGTCAAATCCTATCTTTCTATCAACAAGGCCACTGTCACAGTCTCACCTTTTATTATCTCTAACTTGGATGTTGCAAGTGGTTCCCCCAAACGTAGTAACTCTTTATTGTTGTTCATGTTCCACAAGGGAGATAGAATTTTCTGATAGGAGGGAAGAAGGGAGGGAGGTTATTATTTTATACTATTTATAAATCCAAACTCTTTAGGATGGCAAAGCAAGCTCTGAGTAATCAAGCACCAAACAACCACTTCTAGTTTATCATTCCCCATTTCCTTCTCCTTGGGGGCTTTCTCCTTACTCTGTGTTTAACACAGTCTTGTATGGTTTCCTCCACTCTAACTACTGTTCCTTCTTCCTCTAATGTCTTTCTAAACCTCCTACTCAGTCTTCAAGGTCCAGCTCAAATCCCACCTTCCTTGAAGACATCTTCCCTCTGGACATTAAGTAACAATAATTTGTATTCATCTGGATGAAAGCACAACACATTTTATAGTTATTTACTATTATATGTCTGTTTTCCAAACCAGACGAGGTCCTAAAGGATAACAAGCATGTCTAGCCCACCTTCATAACCCAAACAGCTGCAATGAAATGGGTAAGAAGGAAATCTCACTGTACTTGCATCAGTCCCTCCACCAAGCAAGGACAGATCAGCACCAGGAGGTCACCCTGGTTTGGAACTTCTGGGGGTGGAGGGGAGATAATGCATCCAACATTCTGGCTTTTCAGAAGGAACAACCAAGAGACTAGTTTCCTTCTGTCTTGCCTAACTCTTATCTAATGATGCAAAAGACTTGTACACTGAACACTATAAAACACTGTTGAAAGAAATTAAAGAAGACACAAATAAATGGAAAGACATCCCCTGTTCATGGATTGGAAGACTTAATACTCTTAAAATGTCCATACTATCCAAAGTGACCTACAGATTTAATGCAATCCCTATCAAATTCTCAATGGCATTTTTTACAGAAATAGAAAAAACAATCTTAACATTCATACGGAACCACAAAAAACCCCAAATAGCCAAAACAATCTTGAAAAAGAAGAACAAAGCTGGAGGCCTCAAACTTCCTGATTTCAACACATATTACAATCTACAGTAATTAAAACACTATGGT